>NC_081848.1:23122630-23426236 GCF_963259705.1 Myotis daubentonii | reverse complement strand
TATATGAAAAGAATGAGGAGAATGAGCTTGCAGACTCATACAGTGATGAATAACCAGATCAGATTCTGAAGTCAGCATTTTTACTCTTACTCTTGTAGCAAAGACAAATGACCAAAAGGCAGCTCTTCATGGCTAAAAGATTATGTGAGCCAAAGATAGGCTAGATTTCTTTAGTTGTACACTAATATTTACAATTCTTTGGACTTTTAAAAATAATCCTGATCAAGGAGAGTTTTTCCCCAAAGAAATGATAAAAGTTATATCTTAATGAAGTTCTGCTCCTACTTTTCCTGTGTTTTTCTTCCCTATTAAACATTCAGAGTAAAAAAATTCCTTGTTATCTCCTAGAAGTACATGCTGTCCTCTTCCCATATCCCTTTAGTTTCATTCTTTAATCCCTGGGTAAAGGGCCTCAAACCATGTAAGAAATAGAAAACAATCAGCCAAATAATTATTGGGCATTCCTGTGAGAAAGAATAAAGGGAAGAAATGATTCTACTACCTTCTCCTGCTTTGCATTTATGTACAAATCATTCAGCTGTGCTCAAATCCCTGCTACCTGGCATCTTTCCTATTGGAAGAGGTGACCTAAATTCAGTTTCAACTTCTGCACCGCTGAATATTGCTGCTGGTTTTAATAGAACTAAACTCTCATTGGACAGTGAGGTAACAGAGGCCAGAGAATCAAAAGTTATTTGCCCAAAATTATATAACTGTTGCCAGCAAGCCAGGACTAGAATCCAGGCCTCCTAATTCCCTCATCTGTGTTTTATTGCACCATACATCTCTGCCTCCACCCTGCATCAGGAAGACGTAGAGGGCAGGAAAGCTTTTCACTGGGGAGCGTCAGTAAAAAGTGAAAATCCTAAACTAAAAATATCTTTCATGTCATTTTTCTTCAAGAGTTACTGGCAGGGTCAAGAGGTGACAGTGAGGATTAAACAGAATTTTTTGCAGTTTCATGAGTTTTCCAGTGGAATGCCTTGATGAACAACAGCTGTTTCATCATCTGGGCATGTTGAGACTCCTCCCGCTCCCCCTCCCCCCCGTGCAATGTTTATTGCATGCCTGCAACATACAAGGGGATGCTGTGTTCTGCTGCCTCACAGCCTTCACTGGAGTTGAACTTACAATTTCTAATTATAAATATGGTGCCTGTGGGTGATACTCTGTTGGCAGAAACTTATAGCTAAAAACATGGGCCAGACTGTAGGGAAGCGTTTGGAAACTTGGTTCTCCTCCTTCTCTTTTCTGCATCATGGAAGGCAAGACCACTGCCCTCCAGGAGGGAGCACAGCCTGTCTGATTGCTGTCAGAGAGGTTCTTGTCTCCTCAGCACCCCTCTGAGTTAAGTGCAGGAAGAGCACAGGAATGGGGGTCAGGCAAGTCAGAGAAGTGTTTCAGTCTCATCTGTGCTAGCATTTGACCTGGGATGAGTCACTCCAGTTCCATGAGCCTCACTTTTGCCACCTATAAAATGGGAATGACAAAATGGATCATCTTTTGTGAAAATAAGATGAGATAGTATAAGTAAAGTATATATCATATACTATGCGTAGAACATGGTGTGTGCCCAATAAGTGGTAATTTCGCTTTCACTTTCTTTTGTTTTGGCCTCCTGCCTTCCTGACCAATCTAAATGGAGAGCACCCCTGGGCTCTAAGTCTGTGATAGGAAGGCTCACAGGGATGGCCTCAGGAGGGTACTCTCACTCTAGTGGCCTGTGTGGTTTGAACTACAGGAGAGCAGTGACCTCCCCAGCATGGCTTGAGTCCTGAGACAGCTCGTTATTTCCTATTCCTCAGCTGCCATGATTTATCACCAAAAACGATGAAACCAACCTTCCCCTACCCAGATTTATTCTCATGTTGTGCCTAGCACAGTGTATTCAAGAATCACTTTTTATTTTACTTTGCTGAGCCAATTTGGGTAGAGATTAAATTTAACCCAAACTAAAAGAATTTATTGGCAAAGAATTCAAGGTGAAGTTATAGGTAGGATTGGATGGACTTCTAATTTATAGGTGACTAGAGGCCCAGTGCACAAATTTGTGCACGGGTGGGATCCAGCCGGCCCGCCCTGATCGGGCCGATTGGGCCGGGTCGGAGGGGGAGGAGTAAGAGTGGACATGGGAGGTTGACTAGCTAGCCCCACCCCCAATCGGGGGGGGGCAATCAGGGGCGGGGCCAGCTGGGGGTGAGCCGGCCCCACCCCCTGGTCGAACTCCTGGTTGAATTCCCAGTCGAGGGGATAATTTGAATATTGGTCCTTTTATTATATAGGATAGGGTGCTTCTCTGCATATGATTCTCTCCCTCCAGCTCTGGTGACTATTTCCTTCTCTTACCCCTTCCGGCTTAGGATGCCAAAGGCCTGACTTTAATAGCTCTGGAATACTAAACCATCCTTTATGGTTTTTCTGCATCCTGCCCCAACCAATGGAACTAGCCCCGATATTAAGCCATGCACAAAATGTCCTTTGGTAGAGTGCCATCTTTTCCCTGCTGGGACTCTGACTGAGGGACCCCCTCTTCGCAGGGACTTAGTGACTACTGGGAGGGGACGGACAGCAAACATATCATTACAAGTTATGAGAGGATCCATGAAGGGACCAAAATGGATGGTGTGAAAGAGAATAAGAGACTGGGATCTAATTCAGATAGGATGGAGATGGCCTTTTAACTAAGTCCTGGAGAATGAGAAGGAGACAGAAGTGAATTTGAGGCAAAGAGATTTCATGTATTCTCTTTTCATTCGGTTTGCACAACGACCTGTTGAGGGGGAAATATTGTTATTTAGGGGAAAGTGCACTCAATTAGAAATAGGAGACCTAGGTTCTTAGTCTCAGGTTTCCACATTTCCAAATGGGCAAACCAAGGATCAGACAGCTAAATGACTATGTCATACCCTGTGGCAAAGCTAGGATTAGAAGCCCACTCTCTCTCACCAGAGTACACTAATTCCTCAGCCTGGAAATAGGTCAAGATCTTGGTGAGCATCTTAGAACAGTTAAGGGGATTGGCTAGAATGGGTATTTATAATGGTCTTGACTTCCCCACAGATTATATATGTAGATTTATTTAATCAGAAACCCTAAAGAAGTTATGCGTTGTTCTCAGTAATTTTCCTTTTACCTCATTTGATTTCCAACTGTTTATTTCCTAAGGAAAGAATAATCCATGAACTGTTGGACCTTAACGTGCCACACATAGGCCACACTTCCCTGTATTGTACTGTCTGTGTAATTCCTGACGTTGGCACCAGCCTCCATCCAGATGAGGCGGCTTCTTTATGTCCTCTCTGGAAATTTCCTCTGGTGCTCCGGCTGTGCAGGTTTGGCTATGTTGGTTCACAGACAGGAACTCTGGCTGAGGTCACCATTGCACTTTCTGTTGTGTGTGTGTTTTTTAAAGCTTTGAAGGCTATCCAGCTATCTTTCCAGAGAAAACTCCCACCTCTGCTCCTTCTTTCCTTCTCATTGCAAATCCACACTGAAATTTGAGCCTTCCAGGGTATCCATCCAATGCCATTCAAAACAACAGATAGATGAAATTTAAACCAGGTAGCTGAGACCACTTATTTTCTATCAGTACACATTACTCCAGTCCTCAGATTAATGCCAAACTTTAGCTTATCCTACTTTTAATAGTACATCTACTATGAGCTATTCTACAATGCCTAAAAACGTTATATATTTAGGATGACCTTCACATATTTTATCACATATGTGATCATTGTTTTCATTTCATATCTTCCCCACAAATTTATCCTTTTTCTTACTGTATTGTTGTATTACTATTCTCCTTTCCAACCACTTTCTTCCCAAAGTTGAAAAAAAGTCATTTTTTTTTCATCCCCGTAGTGAGTGTCAGTTGTTTCCTTTGCTAAAGATCCGTTTTTCCTTTTCTAGGTAACTGCTTCCTCCAGGGTATCTGCTTCTACCTCCCTCAAAAATTATGTGATTCTAGGGGAGCTGCCATTTTCTCTCTCTCTCTCTCTCTCTCTCTCTCTCTCTCTCTCTCTCTCTCTCTCCTTCACACACACACACACACACACACACACACACACACACACACACCACCTGCCACATGGTTGGGCAAGTGGAAGTGGCCAGGGCCAGATCAGGCATAGCCCAATTTAGCAATATGTGATAGGTCAGCCAGAATTTCTCACTGTGATGTATACGTGTTGGAGCAGCGGGGAGAGCGCCACCTCTTCCTCTGATCACTGAGCTGAGAAGACCTTCCTTAAGCCAAGGGCCTGGAACAATGGAGTATTTGAACTACCTGGGCCATGTTGCATGGAGAAAATCGATCCGCCACAGGAGAGAAGAGCACCACCAGGCAAAAGGAAGCACGGACACACCCAGCTGACCCGAGGCCAGTCCACCCCGATGTTTCTAGTTGCATGTACCAATGAAGGCTCTGTTCCTTTAAGTCAGTGGTTCTCAACCTTCTGGCCCTTTAAATACAGTTCTTCATGTTGTGACCCAACCATAAAATTATTTTCGTTGCTACTTCATAACTGTCATGTTGCTACTGTTACGAATCGTAATGTAAATATCTGATATGCAGGATGGTCTTAGGCGACCCCTGTGAAAGGGTCGTTCAACCGCCAAAGGCGTCGCGACCCACAGGTTGAGAATCGCTGCTTTAAGTCAATTTTAGTTGGGTTTTTGTTACTTAACAAGTTCCCAACTACAATCCTCTTTGATTCCTTCTTGTTTTCTCATATTATATCTAGAGTCTTTCCTAGAAGATTTATTCTTTACATGTAATTCTAAACCCTAAATCATTTTTAACCAACTCATAATCCCCCAAATCTATAATGGGGAGAATAGAACTGCCTATTTCTGGAACATCAACACCCCGAAGATATATCCCTTCCCAAGACTGAAATGGGCCTTCCTGGAAGACACAGCCTCTGACTTCATTCTATACGTTCTGGTCTGCAGCCCATATTAAATACTAAGAAGCATTACAATAATTTATGTGCAGCCCTAGCTGTCTTAACTGAAGTCCTCTGGAGCCATTAGAATTCTGGAACAGCTCCAGGTGCAAAAATGCCTGAGAAACTTGAACATAACAGAACAAAAAGCCCTTGGCAGTAGGGAAGCAATTTCTGAAAACATCAAATGGGGGAGCCATAGAATGCTGAGGAATTAAATTCCTCTCATAGCTATAAAATGGAAGGGGGGAAAAAAACTCTCATTAATGGCTACATCTATATATCTCATTATCCAAGACAAATGAATAAAATGACAGAAAATATCAGAGGCTGGGAAGACAGCAAGTAGCAAAAAGGGAGAGACTCATGTGAATCAGTGTGGTGGTGGTGGGATGGATTTTAGGGGTGCTCTGGGACTGTGAGACGCCCACCAGAGGACAGTGAAGAAACTCGGGCAAGGGGGAGTCTGAGGAGGGTGTTAGCAGGACAAAGGCTGTCTTTATTCACACGGGCTGGGAGAAGAGGAGAAGCCCACACCTACCTGCCTTGTACCCCCTGCTCATGGAAACATCCAGGGGCCTTGTCAAAGGCATGACACCTGTACCATTTTAGCAGTAAGCGGAGGTGTCCCCTACTTACTTCATCGAGGCCAAACCAAAAGGCAAAACTAATCTTGAACAATAATTTTGCCAGCACCATACTGTAAACAAAATTTTGGCATTTCAGTGAAGACATTCCTTGGTTTAAATTTCATTATTTTCAATAAAAAGCGAAGTGCATATCTAAAATGTATTTGATAATCTTCAAAGAGAAAACAGACACCATGTTCGCAGTTGCTCTAACTTGTGCTGGACCTGAGTGTGTGCTTGTTTGGTTGTTTGCACAGCTGTTGGGGAAGGGGAAAGGGAGTTGGGGGCACGAACAAAGGCAGTGTTAGGAGAAAGACCGTAACTCCTAAAGGCCTGTTGTGAAAGTTCCTCAAGAAGGGATTTCCCCTATGACCTCAATCAGCAGGGGTCCAGGAGTAGCACCGTCTAGTGAAAAAGCTTAATCTTGCCTCCTCCCCCCACCCTTTGTATTTCCAAAGCTGTCAGTCACTTTTGTTAACCATGACAGCCCAGCCTCACCAATGCTTTTGGGAATTAAGGACGGGGCTTGTGTCCACACTGGGACAAAACAGTGCGAGGGAAGCAGCAGCCTTGAGAAGTTGATTACACACAGCATGAGATGCCCAGAGCACAGAGAAGTCATCTGGAGAAGAATGACCAGTGGAGGGGACAAGCCACAACCAGGACAGATGTGTGGGGCATTCCTTGAGGGGTCTCAGGGAGATGTGGGAAGGGGGTATGACAAAAGACAGCATTTTCTGTGCATATAGAATGGATGCTCATATTACTACTATTGTTTTTATTCAGAGTAAGGGGGCCAAAACAGTTAGAGAATTTGAGGACATGAAGTTTACACTGAATATGCAAGCAGATCAGGACAAAATCATTTATCTTCGCTGTGTGATATTGGTGCTGAGAAGTCATCAAACCCACAGAGATAGTAAAGATGCACCTTCCATAAGAATTTACACCATTTTCTTCAGTTTTCAGCCATATAACATCATAATTTTTCTAGTTCTGGTTCAATGCTCAATGACAAATCAAACTGTTTTATGATTAACTGAAGCTGACTGAATCATGAGCATAAGGGCTAATTTTGATGTTTAAACCAAAGTACAGCATCATAAGTCTAAATATAATTGGATTAATCATTAACTGGAAGAAGACTATTTTGAAGATGTTTTCACCGTCAGTGAAGCAGAAATCAGAGAAAAAAAATAATTGTACTCACATGAGAAACTATCTCCTCACAAAGAAAAAAGAAAGAAAAAAATATATCACCTCATACCCCATTAAAGTAGGTGAAAAATTTATTATATTAATACATTTTGTATTAAAATAGTCACTGCATGACAATTTGACCTGTAAAAGTGGCTGGTCACACCTAAAGTCAGTTATTCCCAAATCAGTCATAAAGGGAAGAGGCAAGTCAGGAAATACGGACCCCAGAACAAACCTGGAGACTTTTGGAACATGAGGATAAAAGAGATTTTGTCTTTTGAAAAAACTATTAACCCACTGATTTTATCTGGGCTTGTGTGTTCCTGGAATGAAGATTGCATTCCCTAGTCACCTTTGCCTCAGGTGAAACCTACGAAAGTTCTGGGAGGTAAATGGAAATGATGCGCACAAGTTTGAAAAGTGTCTTGAAGGGGAGACAGCACTGTCTTTTTCTTGTCTCCTTTCTGTTGGCTGATGTGTGCATAACCACTGGGGCTCGGCAGATCTCTTGGATTATACACAATACCCCCAAGGAATAGCAGAGAAGAAAACGGGAATAGGCTGGAGCGCCTAAGAAATTCATACCAGTCCTGGATGCTATCTCCAGGGTTTTTACTGAGACAATAAAATGTTCTGGATGAAGCCACAAGATTTGAGTTTTCTGCCAAAGGACACTGACCCCAATGCTAACAAATATGACAGGGAAAGTAGATCACTGTCTCTCTATTCTGACCTGAGCTTTGGAAAATGTATGTTTCTAAGAAACTGTTTATTGAGTGACACACTTAAAAAATAACTAGCTCACGGATTTGAGCCAGGCACTAGTCCTTTCTTTGTCTCTGGGGATCACATGGGCTGGGGCAGATCCTGTAAGACCCTGAAGCAGTTATATCTTGTAGGGCAGTTCATGTAGATTCATCCGACTTTGGATCCTCCCAGCTCTCCATATTTCCCTGCTTCTCTCCTCCAGCAATTATCAAATTTCATTTTGTTTTGTTTCTTTGTACTCAAGACTTTGACATGCTTGAAGGGAAGTATCTTTATCAATTCTTAGGGAAAAAATTTTTTAAAAAGGAGGACTTCCTGACACTTGCATGGATGTAACAGTTAAAATAAGTAACAAACCCCTAAATGAGTAGTTCCCCACCTCCCCAAACCAGCAACAAATATCCCACCAAACCAGTAACATCTTTCTAGAGCAAATATTTTATAAGCCTCTCTTTGCTACCCTAAGATAAAATTCAAACATGATAGAATTTATCTGCATGCATAAATAAAGAATTCAACATAACCCCCAAACTGTAACATAAAAATAAAATACTGAAATAATGTTTATTCCTATGTAAATGTTCAAGTATGAACACATTAGAAGACAAAGCGCCCCCGTTTGAACGTGTTTCCAAAATGTTCCCCAGGAAACCACTACCTTGGAAGGTGGATAGAACTTCCGGGTCAGAAGTATGTCCCTCCCTCCCCTATAGGAGCTTCTCCTTCCAGGGACAATTTAGAAGTTCTAGGTGGTTTTACTTTATTAAGACATGTGGCATTTTAGAAATAGCAGTATTACCTCAAATACGCTCTGTAGCAAGAAATTTTCTTATTAGTAAGTGTCGTGTTAAGTAAAAAAGTATAACCTAAGAGTGTAAGAAACATTTTTTCTTCTTGCTCTAGGCCAGCGGTTCTCAACCTGTGGGTCGCGACCCCTTTGGGGGTCGAACGACCCTTTCACAGGGGTCGCCTAAGACCATTGGAAAACACATATATAATTACGTATTGTTCTTGTGATTAATCACTATGCTTTAATTATGTTCAATTTGTAACAATGAAAACACATCCTGCATATCAGATATTTACAATTCATAACAGTAGCAAAATGACAGTTATGAAGTAGCAACGAAAATAATTTTATGGTTGGGGGTCACCACAACATGAGGAACTGTCTTAAAGGGTCGTGGCGTTAGGAAGGTTGAGAACCACTGCTCTAGGCCAGTAAGAGTTCTGAAGATGTCACTGTGCTCTGTGAATCTAATTCCCAAACCTATCTCAGCACAGAATCCTTTTTCACTGGAACATCTCCTGGGTCCAGTTTCTCATGGAAGAAACTTAGAAAACACTGCCTTACAGCCTGTTGATGAGCCCATCACCACGGAGACAGAAAAGGGCCTTTTGGAGGATCTGAAACCCACTTGTGGGAGAGCAGCCTGTACTGGACAATTCATTTTGCCGGGAAGTGGGCATGTTAGTTCCCCCTCAATGTCACAAATTTGCCATGTTCACTTGACTTTCATGAGAGGGAGGCAAACAGGTAAAATTAATCT
Source organism: Myotis daubentonii (assembly GCF_963259705.1). Taxonomy (NCBI): domain Eukaryota; kingdom Metazoa; phylum Chordata; class Mammalia; order Chiroptera; family Vespertilionidae; genus Myotis; species Myotis daubentonii. The sequence goes on along the minus strand of NC_081848.1, from coordinate 23,417,143 downwards.
GACATCAGAGATGTTTTCGGGGAAGCAGAATTTTAATGTTGCTGGTGATACGTATTGACGCCTATTTTGTCTGGATTTCACAGCACATGGGCCTATAGCTACTTTAGCAAGACATCACAGAAATGATCTGCTCATAACATTGACAATGAGGCATTATAAAAGGATACATGTCATCTGATAGCTTTAAATAGTATGTTTTATGAGTAACGTTCATAATACTTATCATTTCTGACGTTCCTATTTTGTGTAAGGACATTTTTACAGTCACTGTTTCATTGCATCCACACAACACATCTGTGAGCTCTTGTTGGTCCCATTTTAGAGATTTAAAAACCTGAAGTTTGGGGTCATTAAGTGCCAAAGTCACAGAATTGTTTAGTGGCAGAACTTGGATGCAGGGAAGTGGCCATTTTAGGCTTTCCTAGAAGTCACAAATTTGCCCTATTTCACTTGATTTTTATGAGGAAGGCAAACACGTAAAACTAACATGACATCAGAAATGTTTTCAGGAAAGCACAATTTTAATGTTTTTTCCTTTGCCTCCCTTAATTAAGGGAAATTTTTTAGAACATTTTCCATTTTTTAAAAAAAGACAGTCAGAAATGACAGGCTAGCCTCCAGCCATGAGGAAAACAGCCATTCCTGGTGCCCAGGATCTCTGATGCCTTGAGGGTGGTACGGCCCATGCTTTAGTGCACACATTGTATCTGAAGAACCTACGCTGAACTGCTGAAAAGTTACGAGGTTGAAAAGATTGTGATGTTTTTCTTCTTCCCTCAGAGTCACCTGATTTAAACTTCAAGGTGTGTTATTTGAAAACCACTTGTTTCCAGTGACTCATTTTGAAATCACTGATTTCATCTTCCTGGTTCTTTGTGAAGCCAGGAAGGGAGATCAACACCATATTGTTTTCACCTTCAAACGCGCTTACCCAGTAACCAGAAGAATCCAGAACTGTTATTGTTCCTTTGTTGAAGAATATGTTCCTGCTTTATCTTTTTACAAGAGTAGAAATCCATTCTGAAAACAGGTGCCCTGCTTGCCATCTGTTTCATCCTCCAGCAATTTTCAAGCAACATGTGTATAAAAGATTCACCTATCAGTCAACACATATTTATTTAAACACCTACTGTATACCAGACATTGCTCTACATTCTGGGACTACAGTAGTAGGACAGACTAGATCTTTTCTCCTTGGAGTTTGTGCTCTAATGATAAACATATAAATACAAATGATCCTCCCAGAAAGTGAAAATGCTATGAAGGAAAATAAAAGAGGGTGGTATATCATAATGACCGAAGTGGAAGATTTCTTCACATTTAGACAGCCTTTCCATGGAGGTAACATCTGAGCTGCTGTCAGAATGACATGATTTTGAAAAAGAGTGCCAACTGTAGAGAAGAGCATTAAGATGAGAATAAAACTTGGGAGTTTGAGGAACAGAAAGGAGGCAGTCCCAGTGGAGAGTGATAAAAGAAGAGAAAAACAGTACATGAGATCAGAAGGGCTAACGGGGTCCAGAGCCTGTGGTAAGAACTTGGGTTTTATCCCAAGTGCAGTGAAAAGACAGTGAAGGATACTGAGGCTGCTGTTAAGAGCTACTTCTAGGCTGGCAAAAAAAAAAAAAAAAAAAAAAAGGCAGCGAAAAAAACCAGTTAGGCCAATTGCAATAGCTTAAGTGAGCAATAGTAATGCTTGGACTAGGTAGTTCAGTGGAGATGGGAGGAAGAAGTAGCTCTCAAGATAGAACTGTTCAAAATTTGATGATAGATTATATGAGGAAAATGGGAAGGACTTCTAGAATTTTGCCTAAACAACTGGATTGATACTGGTGACATTTTCTGAACTGGGGAAGAGTAGAAGAGGCATAGATTTGTGGTAGATATGGGAAATCCAGAGTGCAGTATTGGACATGTTAACTTTGAGATTTATTTTAGTCATCTACATAGAGATGTCAAGTAGGCAGCTGAGTATACACGAGATCAGAGGAGGGGATTATAGCTGGAGATATATGGTGCCCCATAAAGCCCAAGAGAGCTGAACCCTGTGCAACGTGCTACCTCCACTTTCCCAGTCATTCCCAATTCTCTATGTAACTGATTTGCTCTGTGTAACAATTCTCCATGAAAGTTTCTACTTTCAATCTGGTTTTCCACTGGCTGAGGCCTTTCTTTTCTCTCTTCCTTTGTCATCAGTGTCTTCCCAAAATGCAAGCAGAATTAACACCCACCTAAACCAAACTAAATGAAACTGCAAATCTCCCTCATTCAGTAAGGTCATAACTTGCATTCCAAGATAATCCAGATGACCTTTTCTTTGTTAATCCTCACCCAAGGGTATTTTTTCCATTGATTTTTAGAGAGAGTGGAAGGGAGGGGGAGAGACACAGAGAGAGAAACATCGATGTGAGAGAAACACATTGACTGGTTGCCTCCCACACATGCCTCGATTGGGGCTAGGATCGAGCCTGCAACCAAATCGATCCCAGGACCCTTCAGTCCACGGGCTGATGTTCTATCTACTGAGTCAGACCAGCCAGGGCTCTAGAAGACTTTTGTAGAGTTCGTAAGAAGTGTGGCTCTGGCCACCAGTCTGACCTTTGGACTGTTTCACCAACCTTCACCTCTTCTTTACCCTCTCCTGATAGTCTTTGCTTTACTTTTCCAGGCACCCACTCACAATCTCATTACTTGTAGGGCCTAGATTTCAACCAATTTCGAACTAATCAATCCTTGGGTGTTTAAAGAATTACTCATCTCTGGTATATTTACCTTTGACCTGGGAGATTGAAAGAACAAAAAATAGTAAGGATCAAATAAATGGCCCTCAGATGGTAGAAATTTAAATAGATTTTCTCCAATTTTAACATACAGATTGGTTACTTTCCTGTAGCCTGTTCTATCCATTGTTTTCTCATATTTTTCATCTTAAAGATTTTTCCCCCATGAAATTGTGCCACACGGGTGAACCTTGAGGACATTATACTAAGTGAAATAAGCCAGTGACAAAAAGACAAATACTGTATGATTCCACTTATATGAGATAACCAGAATAGTCAAATTCATAGAAACAGAAAGTAGCATGGTGGTTTCCAGGGGCTGAGAGAAGAGGGAAATGGAGAGTTGTTGTTTAACATGTAGAGTTTCAGTTTTGCAAGACAAAAAAGTTCTGGAGATGGGTTACACAACAAAGTGAATATACTTAGCACTACTAAATAGTCACTTAAAAATGGTTAAGATGGTAAATTTTATGTTAGGCATATTTTACCTAAATTAAAAATTTAAGAATTTAAGCTACCAGCAAAAAAACAAGTCAGAGATAGTTGAAGCATAAAAAGGATTCAACTCGCTGTGGCTTAAATGAAGAAGACCACATAATGAGGAGCTCAGGTGGCCTCTAGATGATGGGCTCAGCCAGGAAAAAGGAACCGAAGTTCTATAACCGTAAGGAACAGATTCTGCCAACAACCTGAAATAACAAAAAGTTGGTTTTGGATTCTTCCCCAGATTTTTCTTGTAAGAACCAGCTTTGCTGGCACCTTGATATCAGCCTTGGGAGACCCCAAGCAGAGAACCCACTTGAGCCATGCCAGACTTTTAATATACACATTTGGGAGATAATAAATGGATAGTTTAAACTGACCAAAAATATCCCTTTCTTAACCTCAAGCTCCTCTTTCCATAAGCTCCCATCCCTTCTCTTTTTCCCTTTACAGCCACCCTATTTGTCATTCAATGTCTACTTTAGCCTTCTCATTGAATCTACTTTCCCCACAAATATCACTAACCCTTAGATATCAATTCTACTGGTCATCCCAAAAGTTTGCTCTTACTTGACCTTTGTGTCATTTGATGCTCCTGATTACTTTATCCTTTATGAAACTCTTACATTCTGTGAATTCTGTAACCTGGTTCTCACCTGGTTTCCCTCTATTTTTCTTGCTGCTGCTTCCCAACCTCCTTTGTATCTACTGTCTCTAATTAATTCTTAAATGTCTTGTCTTCTCAGTTACTATCCTAGCTTTTCTACTCCACATACTTTCCTTGGAGGATATCACCTACATTCACAGCTAAACTCTTACTTCTCTTACTTATATATGTACTAGAGACCCGCCGCATGAATTCGTGCATGGTTGGGGTCCCTCGGCCTGGCCGGATCAGGGCCCATTAGGGCCCTCTCGCCCAATCCTGATCGGGGCCGACCGGCCAGAGAGAGGGACCATGGGAAGTTGGCGGTGGGAGCGCACTGACCACCAGGGGGCAGTTGCTGCGTTGAGTGTCTGACCCTGGTGGGCATGCGTCGTAGCTACGCGCTGGTCATCTGGTCGTAATGGTTGCTTAGGCTTTTATATATATTGACTAGGGGCCCGGTGCACGAAATTCGTGCACTGGGTGTGTGTGGGGAGGGGAGTGTCCCTCAGCCCAGCCTGCCCCCTCTCACATACTGGGAGCCCTCAGGCGTTGACCCCCATCACCCTCCAATCGCAGGATCGGCCCCTTGCCCAGGCCTGACGCCTCTGACAGAGGTGTCAGGCTTGGACAGGGGACCCCCATCTCCCCCCGATCACTGGCTCTGGCCCCCGCCCAGGCCTGAGGCCTCTGGCCCAGGAATCATGCTTGGGCAGGGGACCCCCATCTCCCTCTGATCGCTTGCTCCACCCCCCGCCCAAGCCTGACGTCTCTGACCCAGGCTTCAGGCCTGGGCAAGGGGACCATCATATCCCCCCAATCCCCGGCTCCGCCCCCCGCCCAGGCCTGATGCCTCGGCCAGAGGAGTTGACCCTCATCACCCTCTGATCACCAATCACCGGATCAGCCCCTTGACCAGGCCTGAGGCCTCTGGCAGAGGTGTCAGGCCTGGGCAGGGAACCCCCCAGCTCCCTGCGGTTGCAGGCTCTGCCCTTGCCCAGGCCTAACACCTCTGGCCTAGGCGTCCGGCCCGGGCAGCGGGGACCCGCAGCAGCAGCGGCCCCGCGATCGTGGGCTCCGCTTTAGGCCCAGGCAAGGGACCCCTAGCTCCCGGGACTGCCAGCTTCGACCGTGCCCAGCTCCCATCGCTGGCTCCACCCCTACTTCCTGCTATCACTGGCCAGGGCGGCAAAGGCACCTGATTCTCCGATCATGGCTGGGGGGCAGGGCCGCCTTTGCCCTGCCCCCCAGCTCTTAGCTCCCCCCTGGGTTTCCGATCACTGTCAGTGGCAGGGGGCTTCTTCCTGCTTTCCCTTTCGCCTCCCTGCATTGTGCCTACATGTGCAAATTAACCGCCATCTTGTTGGCAGTTAACTGCCAATCTTAGTTGGCAGTTAACTGCCAATCATAGTTGGCAGTTAATTTGCATATAGCCCTGATTAGCCAATGAAAAGGGTATCGTCATACGCCAATTACCATTTTTCTCTTTTATTAGATAGGATTATTGACTCCAAACATTTCTCTGGTTTGTACCTCTTGGCTGAACTTGAAATCTGTATGTCCAACTGCTTATGGGACAGCTAACCCTTGAAACCCCAAAGGCTTTTAAATTCATTTTGTCCAATCATTCTTTCCTTACCAAATTTGGACCTTTACTTACAGTTGCCATTTTGATAAATATCAATTTTTCTAACTCAGTTACCCAAAGTAGAAAAAAATAGGTGCTGTCAATAGCCCTCAGCCTGGCCTATACCCTCTCACAGTCTGGGACCCCTCAGGGGATGTCCAACTGCTGGCTTAGTCCCAATCTCCACTGTACCTGCTATCACTGCTCAATAGTGCTGCCGCAGAGACCCGGCTTCTGGCTGAGCGGTGCTCCCCCTGTGGGAGCACATGAACCACCAGGGGGCAGCTCCTGCATTGAACATCTGCCCCCTGGTGGTCAGTGCACATCATAGCGACCAGTCATTCTGGTCATTGCGCCGTCATGGTCACTTAGGCTTTTTTTTTTTTTTTATGCATTACTATACAATTTATTCAAGATATTTATGTTTATATATTAATCATTTTTTTAATATTTTTTATTAAGATATTACATATGTGTACCCTCTACCCCCCCCCCCCCCCGCTCATCCCCTCACCCCCCCCGTTGTCCGTGTCTATTGGTTAGGCACTTAGGCTTTTATTATATAGACTAGAGGCCTGGTGCACAAAAATCTGTGCACTCAGGGGGTCCCTCAGCCCGGCCTATGCCCTCTTGCAGTCTGGGACCCCTCAGAGGATGTCCACCTGCTGGCTTAGGCCCGCTCCCTGGGGGGATTGGGCCCAAGCTGGCAGTCAGACATCCCTCTGGCAGCCCAGCAGCCCTCAGGGGATGTCCACTTGCCAGCGGGGAGCAGGACTAAGCTGCAGTCAGATATCCTTAGTGCTGCTGAGGAGGCGGGAGAGGTTCCTACCAACACCGCTGTGCTGGCAGCCGTCAGCCTGGCCTGTGGCTGAGCAGGGCTCCCCCTGTGGGAGCACACTGACCACCAGGGGGCAGCTCCTGCATTGAGCGTCTGCCCCCTGGTGGTCAGTGTGTGTCATAGTGACCAGTCATTCTGCTGTTAGGGTCAGCTTGCATATTACCCTTTTATTATATAGGATAGAGGCCTCGTGCACAGGTGGGGGCCGGCTGGTTTGCCCTGAAGGGTGTCCTGGATCAGGGTGGGGGTCCCACTGGAGTGCCTGGCCAGCCTGGATGAGGGGATGATGGCTGTTTGCAACTGGTCACAACCCCTTCAGGGTGGGGGTCCCCACTGGGGTGCTGGGCCAGCCTGGGTGAGGGGCTGATGGCTGTTTGCAGGCTGGTCAAGCCCGCCCCCCAGCTCAGTGGGGACCCTCACCCCATGGAGGTTTGGCCAGCCTGGGTGAGGGGCTGATGGTTGTTTTCAGGCTGGCCATACCCCCTTTAGGGTGGGGGGTCCCCATTGGGGTCCCTGGCCAGTCTGAGTGAGGGGCTGAGGGCCATTTTCAAGCTGGCCTAGCCACCCTGGCGACGGACGCTCCCAGCCTCTCCTTTTTTTCTTTTCTTTTTTTTATTCTGGGATTTATTTACCTTCTATAATTGAAACTTTGTAGCCTTGAGAGGAGCTCAGAGCCATCCAGGATGGGCGGGAGGGAAGCTTGGCTTCCTCCATTGCCAGAGGCAACCCACTCCTGCTCGCTCCAGCTCCGTGGCCCCGGCTGGCTGAAAGCAGGTATCTGGGGTTTATTTATCTTCTATAATTGAAACTTTGTTGCTTTGAGTGGAGCTCAGAGCCAGCCGTGGCAGGCAGGAAGCTTGGCTTCCTCCATCATTGGGGCAACCAAGCCTCCTGCTTGCTCCAGCTCCATGGCTGCTGGCCACCATCTTGATTGGGTTAATTTGCATATAGTCGCTCTGATTGGCTGGTGGGCATGGCTTAAAGTGTAGCAAAGGTATGGTCAATTGCATGTTTGTCTTTTATTAGTGTAGATTTGTGGTGCTTGATTATCCAAAAGAGACAAAATTGCCTTGCAATGGTTCCAAAAATGAGATATCAAGCAAGATAAAATCAGTCACCAAAAAATTTACTCCTCTGTACTAGGATTGTGTATGCATAGTGCTATGGGAGCTAAGAAGGTCAGTTTTTCAGGCTATGGAACTAGAGAAAGCTTCCCAGAAAAGTAACATTTAAGGAGAAGCAGGAATTACCCATCTATTAAGTGTTTAAGGAAAGCAAAGTTATTTAAGAAGAGGCTTCAGCTTAGTAGCAAAGAGAAATCCAGGGTAGACTGCAGAGGCCTGCCAATGGCTGTGGACCTTGTTACCTGCAAGGGCCTCTGAGCGGTTGAGGCTGAAAAACAGCCTGTTGTCCTGCTTTCCAATTGCTCTATAATCTCTACAGCAGAAGGAGGGGATACACCCTGAGGCCTGAGAGTATGACCACCATTTGTAGTTCACACAAAGGCTTGCTTTGCTCTTTAAACTTTATATTACCACCTTTCTAGGCCCACAGGAGATGCCTTCTCAATTTTGCACAAAAGTATCATGTAAATTCGTGAGGATCCTTTAAATATGGTAAGACTGCCTGACCAGTGTGGCTCAGTGGTTGAGCATTGACTCATGAATCAGGAGGTCAGAGTTTGATTCCCAGTTAGGGCACATACCAAGGTTGTGGGCTCAATCCCCATTAGGGGTCACAGGAGGTAGCTGATCAATGATTCTCTCATCACTGAAGTTTCTATTCCTCTCCCTTCCTCTCTGAAATCAATAAAAGTATATTTTAAAAAAATAAACAAGTATAGCCAGCTTATGGAAGCCCATGCAAATTAGTGTAAAGAATTTGGACTTTAAGGAAGAACAGCGAGGAGCCACTGAAGGTTTTTGGACAACTGGGAACATGACAAAAAAATAAAATTATTCCACAGCAGCTGTATGCAGGGTAGACTAGAGCCAAGAGACTCAGGAAGTTAATGCAGTTGTCCAGACATGAAGCAAAAAGGGAGATATGATGGTATCCATGGTAACAGAAAGGGAAGGATATGGAAATTATTTTGAAGGCAGAAACAACAGGACTTGATTACTGATTGGGTATGAATGTATGGAAGAGGCAGCGGTAATAAATGACTCAGGGGTTTTGAGCTTAGGAAGCTATGAGAATACCTTTGAAATAGGGATGCTAATCAGGAGAGCTGCTTTGAGAGAGAAAATAGGGAGTTTGGTTTAAGGGATGTTGAATTTCATATAATGATGGAATCTGTAAGTGGAAACACTCTCCATACATTTAAAAGGACAAAAGTAAGACAGTCTACCTTTTCTTTCTTCTTCCTTCCTTCCTTCCTTCCTTCCTTCCTTCCTTCCTTCCTTCCTTCCTTCCTTTGCTTTTTTCTTCCTTTCTTTCCTATTTTTGTTCTCTTTCCATGATTTCTAATGCATCTGAGGCTCTTTATCTGAGAGCTTTGAGGATAAATTTTACCAATTCCCTTACATTTGGTAAACTGTGAGGAAGGCTGCCATCACTGTCATCACCAACCTTGTCTTCAAGTTAACACAATGTATTATTCAATACTCACTTGTGTTTGTCACTTTTGTAGACAGAGTTCACAATAACAGATTCCATGCCCTTGAGACATGTTCACTCCGTGATGGCCAATATGTATAGGACCAATACACAAAGAACACAGAGAATAGAATAATAATCACTGAACAATATCTATAGAAGATTAAAAGTAGTATTTATTAGTATACTCTACATGAAGACATCAGGGAAGAGGAAGGTCACTATGCTAGATAGGACCAGTTGTGGGACACTGATAGATAGAGGTAAAAGAAAACCTGCTTGAATTTCTTTTTTGAACAGAGCTCATGTACGTCATGATCCCCTTAGGAAAGGAAGATGGATTTGGAATGCTGCTTAGACAATAATAATTATTATTCTCATATTTTTAGGACTTAACACTGTATACCCATTAACTCATCCTATCCCTGGATGCTAGGACTTGCGCAAGACCATAGAGCTCTACTGCAGGAAGCTGCGCTTCAAACTCAACAAGTTTACAATACAACAGGCTGAACACTTTAACGGTGATGAGAAACACCATAGTGCTTCATTCGAAAATTCAGGCAATTTTTTTAAAAACCCGGAATGCAAGAACCCAAAAATACTGAAGCTGAGGGCAGCTTCCTCAGCGTGATCTCCTTCTCTCCCTTTTACAAACTGAGGCCCGTCCTTAGGAGAGATCCCAACACTGGGCTGCACGTCTCTTCCCATCTGAACAGCACATCCCCTTCACTCATGCATCTCTACTTGCCTCTGCTGCCATTCCTGCAGCGGTTCTGTGAGTTAGTATGAAGACAGCTACCTGCCACATTGCCTTTGCTACCTCGGAGAGGAGGGTCCACTTGGAGTAAAGAGAGAGAGAAAGAAACGGCATGGTTTTCCCCCTACTTTTTCACTTTGTGAGTTTTCATTAAAGTTTAACATTCTGCGTCAAAATCTGGGCTCAGAGTCAGGTGACTTGGTTCATCTTTTTGGTCCACTGATGGGCAAATTGTTTCACTTTTGTGCTAATGTTTCCTCTGCTGTTAAAGAGATTTAGCAAAACCTTGGGTGAATATTGGAAAGATTAAGACACTCAGTCAAAAATGATGCCTTATGGAGACAAGCACCATTCACAGTCAACATCTGCTGGTGTGGGTGGAGTCCCCATTCCCACCTTTAAAAAACTCTGTATTAATTTAAGTTTCCGTATGAGTTATAGCCATCATTCACCCTTTGCTTACATAACATGTTTTCTTCAAGTTTCCCTTAAATTGTTCGCTCTACTAAACAGACATTTTTTAAGTATCTTCATCTTTTGTAGCTAGTTCAATATATGAAAGCTTGATTTCTTTGCTACCCACACAGTTTCCTCTGGGGCCTTAGCCTTACCAGTATTCTATGACTCACTACTTTACTTTTCATAAATAGATGCTAAATACTGTCCCTGACTCTATTGGAAATGGCAGATTAAAACACTCAAGAAAAATTGTAACTAATGCTGTTAGATTTAAACTATGCAATAGGTTTCTCCCCTCTCCTTTTTACTCTCTTCTTTTTTGTTTTCTACTCACTGTTTGTCATAAACAGTGGTTGTCAATTTCTGTCAGATAACTCTGTTCTCTTTATTTCTCCTTCCCCACAATATATAGCCCTTTTATTTGGGAGGAGAGGGCAAGTCTTTGGTCCTCCTCCTCTTCTCTCTCTTATATTTTACTAGAGGCCTGGTGCATGAAATTTGTGGCCAGCGATCAGGGCCAATCTGTGGGGTGACTGGTGGGGTGATAGGGCCCGCCCCCTGCTCGTACCCACCTTGGCCAGCCTGGCACCACCCACTCACCAGCCCCACTTCCTCCCCCCCCCCCCCCACCCCCCGCTTGCCTTGGCTGGCCTGGGGATAAATTTTGTATTGAGTGTCTGCCCCTTGGTGGTCAGTGTGCATCATAGTGACTAGTTGTTCCACCATTTGGTCAATTTGCATATTAGGCTTTTATTATATAGGATTTGCCAATTCTTGTCCACACTGTATTTTCTTCTCTTTTATTCACTCTCCTCTCCTCATTCCTAAATAAATAAAGTGTCACCACTGGTCCCAGAAAAAGTTACTTCCTCCTGCCAGAGACCTAAGTGATTTGTCATCTTTCTTGAATGCAAAGATCCCTGAACAGATTCAAGGAAAATAAATAACATCCAGGGTATTTCCAAGTACAGTTTGAGAGCAGAAACTGGAGGCCATGAGAACCACTACATGCCAGTTGAGATGATGGCCTAGAGACAGCAGTGGAAAGAGACAGAGATTACACATTGGGCATAGATACCAAGTTCTTTGGAGACATTTTCTCCATGGGACTCTCATGTTTCGGCAGGGCTCCTGAGCAGAGGCACAATAACCTTTCTTTTGGACTATCTTTTCGAGGATATTTGTATAGAAATAAACATTAGGAAATACAGTATTTCCCTCCCGAGGAAAGGGCAGACATTATTATCACCCATTGTAATGGATCTGGGTTCCCCAAGCTTAGGGTTTCTCTCCGGCCATGCAACCCACTGTCTATGCAGATGTCACCTGGCCCTCTTTGCAGCACCCTGTGGGAATTGAGGCTCAGGAAAGTGCCGCAAGAAAATTCTGATATTCTGTCTACTGCTGTTTTTCCAAGTAATAAAGTCCTTTGTCTCTGACCCAGGAGTCTTGTGTCTCCTGCCAGTATCTATGAAACTATAGCAGGCTAATGTATTGGATTACAAGTAGGCTAAAATCTCAGCCTTTCATACTTCTTGACAATATCCAGACATTACGATATTTCAGGCTGTTGGTAGCAATATTAGGCAGAGAGAAACTTAGAGGCTAAATTTTTTTCTCTCCATCAATATCTTGAAACAGTTAAATGCACACTCTCTTCCCCTTCAGCTCCCACCTCCATCTAGTCTAATGTACCTTCTTAACCTTGGTAATAATGGCTCTAATGGCCCATGTATTCAATAGAGTGGATTTCTAAAACCTATTTCCAGGTTACAGTTTGTGTGCAAGGATTACATTTGTTTTTATTAATAGAGAAAGGAGCCGTGTAGCAGATTAGAGCTGACTTTTCAATCACTTAATCACCAAATGCACCCTGAGTACTTTCATACTTCTGTGTTAAGTGCTGCATAAAGCAGCTTCAGTTCTCAAAGCATTTTAACTTCCTTCACTCCCATAAAAAAAAAAAACACAATAAAAACTTCTCTATTAAAAAACCCAAATGTTCAAGCCACTCATTCATTGAGGCTGTAACCATAGAAACATTTTTATAAGTAGGCTTTTAAAAGTATTCTCCCCCATCTATCTTGGTCCTAAACAGAAAAACAACCTCAGGATCCAGACTCAATATCCTCATTTTTAAAAACCTCTGACCTTCAGGGAGCTTGAAGATTAAAAGAGACCAGGCCTACCAAACCAACATCCTTCTGGTACCACTGATTAATAGTAATAATGAAAATAAACATTGCTCTCTGTCATTTCCAGTTAATTCAATCCATAATGATGATTATTTGTTGTAGGAAAGAAAGCAGTGAGTCACAGCAAGGCTTTAAGAGCTGGGAAAGAAGCCATGTGAACACACACACACACACACACACACACACAATTTTCACACCAATCTGAATCATAGCATTGTTTTAAACAATGGTGCTGACATGATAAGTGCACTTTACAGTTCAACAAAAACTCAAAGTCTATCACCTGTCGTCAATCATTCTGAGTCTCTGTGATCCCCAATTCAGCCCAGAATTGAACCTCCAAGCCAACCCAACATAGTACTGACCAGTTAGATTTCAACCACAGTCTTCAGAGAGAGAGAAAACTGCAGCTTGATTACTGGGTGGGGGTGTGGATAAATATGAAAACTCACTGGTTCTACTACCAAGGTACCTAGCAACCAGCCAATAAGGTACAATAGTCTCAAGACTTGCATTTTTGTGGGAGTTGGAGAGCCCCAAAAGCTGTTCTCCTTCCTCTGACGCAGCCCAGCCTTCACCGTTTGTTGCTCCTTGCAACACTGCCTATTTTCTTTGTGTCTGTTGCCCCTGAGGAGAAGGGCTACAGACATGCGGAGTGTGTCATGGGCTGCACTGCTTGCTATCTTGGCCTGATTTCTACCCAAGGATGCAAACCATTTCTAGGTTTGCTTTACTGTTTGGACAAAAGATGTTCAAGACCTCCACACACAACCAAGAGATAAAGTACCTAAAGTTAACGACACTTTCATAATGATAGACTTTTAGGTGATTTTTGACTTGGAAGTTATTCTTTTCTCAATTAAAAGTCAGAGGTATTTATATAACTACTCACACTGCCTTAAGTCATCCCAGGTGACCAGTGCTGTAAACTGATTAAAAAAAATAAAGACAATCTCCAGAAGTTCTAGCATAACACAGATCCAGTCACTAGTACTTAGGAAGAAGAGTAATTAGAGCTAAAGAAATACAGCTGATAGAAACTCATCATAAAGAATGAAATCTGAGCAACTGCAGGCAGCCTAAAAATTCTCAAGTAGTTTAAGTGAAGAGTTCTGACTCAAGAAGTAACCATTCCAACACAGGCCTATAAGGGACATAGAATAGCATGTCATATGGGAGATAATAAAATCACATCCTAGAATTAAATGAAAAAGGGAGGGGCAGTAAACATTTGTATGTGGATCAGGCATAGACATTTCCCTCAGGCATTCCTGGATAAATCTTCTATCAGTTCTCTAAAGAGTTAAGATAGGAAATTGTGTGGTTTCTTGAGTAGATATTACATGTAGTTTCACATGCCTGCACGTGTGTGTGTGTACTTGCTTAACTACTTAGTAACTTAAACCTAGTACATTCCTTGGTAGGGGTTGAATTATCCTCAATTAATGCTTTTTTAGTTTATTATAGCATCCAATGTAAAATTCCCCAGCAAATATCAAGATGAATAATAATCTGGATTATAGGTGCCTAATGGACAATCAGAACTAAGATTCTGGTACTTCGAATAAGCAAAAGACATTATCAACAGCCCTTCAGAACGTTGCTTCAGCAGGATTATTCTTATTTAGATATGCTATACTACATAGGGCCCCAAGAGATTTTGCTATGCTATATAACTCTCCTCATAGAGGGTAAGATCTGACAGAGCTAAATGACCTGCCTACCCCCAAATCATCTCCTTTGTCCTCCTGATATGTACCTGAAATTCTTCACTGTCTTTGTTAAAGCTAGCATAATGTTACATGCAATTTGGGGAAAGGGGTGATTAACACTTTTAGCTTCTACTCAAATACAGATAAAGCCATTTCTTCAGATTAACTAGCAAGTGGTCTTGAACACAGTGAACGTATTTTACAAATCTGAAAGTGGGTCAAGTTGTTGCACAAGTAAAAATGTAAATACAAACTGTTAAAAACTTGGAAATCACAACAGTGCTAGAAGAACTGAGATATTAAGTTATCATAAGCATGAAATGGGATCCTTTCAATGGAGGAGGAAGAGGATGGGGAAACACCAGGCAAAATGGAAGAGTGTGGAGCCATCATTACCAGAGAGCATCACAGCACTCACGGGAGGAAAAGGAAGACAGGAAAGGCACGGGAATCAGCAGGTTCTGGGGGAAAAAAAGGCACAAGGCTGCTCTAACTGGCCCTAACGTTTCTGCTTAGTCCTTCATATTTTTGTTGTAGTATTAAAAAAAAAAGTAAAGCAAAATTGGACGATGACAAACTAGATTACTTTTCTAACATAAAATATGAATAGAGGGGTGTTCGCTTCACTATTTCCTGAGTTGTTACTTTGTGTCAAACCCTGAGCCCCGCACTCTCCTTCCATTGTGCCGAGGACCAGGCTGTAGAGTGCATGTTACCATGGCAACACACCAGTGGAAACAGCTCTGGCCCCACTCATACTGAGCCTTCAATTCTAAGTATTCCCAAGGTTCATCTCAAACCAAAATAAACTTTTCTTCACACTTCTGAGAAAGAGCTGCAATTATTGATATTTATTTATTTATTCCCATAAGCTTTAGCAATAGCATGCCAAAACCGAGCCCTAGGGAACAAATAAAATAGGCCTTCAGTGGGTGTGCAAGAAGTTTTTGTTTAAAAGACTACCATCTATCTGTTATTTGGGCAGAATATCAAGAGCTCTTAATGCAACTCTCAAGTCCATCTGTCAAAAGCTTTAATAAAGTCCAAAATATCCCAGTCCCTATCCCCTCAAAATATCATAAAAGAGATAACAGTTCAAATGAAATGATAAGGGACACACTGACCAAGTCATTGAGTGGGGAAGCACCTCACTTTTAAGGAAGGATAGAGCCCCAGGCTGACCTTGCCCAGGCAGTTTTGCTGGCTCTTCCTGCCTTGGTTGGAGAGCGCCACCTACTGTATCTGCCCCACTACTCTTCTCATACAGTCCCTTTGTCAGCTCCAAGTATCCCAAATGCCAAAGACGTTGAAAGCCCAGGGCCAACTCTAATATTTATAAGCATCGGTTGGACAAGTGTGTCTTGGACTGTGGTCTAAAGAAAGAGGAAAGAAGGGCCAGCTTTGAAACTTTTAAAGAAGAGCATATGAGAGCTTTGGGAGGAGGATTTTAGATTATTTTTACCACCCAGACACCTGGTCTGGACACACTGAATTCCTGCCCACTTTCTTGTCCCTATCAGCCACCAGTCTTTTGTACCAAGTCTGCACCAAACTGGATTCCCTACCATAGCCTATATTGTTTCTCGTGGGGTTTTTTTTTTTTTTTCATTCCATTCCCATTCCTTAGCTTTACCACTTAACCAAAACTTATGCATCTGTTAAGGGCTAGTTAAGAATGTTTTTCTATCTTCATGAAGGTTTTCTTTACCGTCTTTATAGTTCTTCATACCACCCATGGTTAATACCAATTATTTATCAATTAAATAACTAGTGAGATCTCTTTTACATTTCATTATTAGTTAATTCTTGCCTGGCTCTCTAAGTAGTCATGTGCTTTGGGGTAACATCCCCTGAAGTCTTAGAAGCTCCTGGAGAGCAGCAGTAGCATGACATATTACACCAAGAATAGAGCCTTGGACCTGACAGCCATTTTTCTTGATCTCATCATTTCTCCTCCAAAACTTCTTTCACTGTGTCCCATATAATTCCTCACAGGCACTTGCCTTTGTGAGAGAGCTCTGAATTCAGTTGTTAGACATGTACCCTGGAGTCCCTCATCCACATAACACTGTGGGTAGGAGGGCGGGGTGAGGATGGGTAAAAGTGGATAAGAATACTGGCAAAGCTGAAAAGTGAATAATTTTTTTCTTTGTCTCTAGAGGTTCCTTGCTTCTCAATAAGTCAATGAGCTTAATTTTAGTCACCCTCCTATGCTACAGAAATTCTTCAATTCCTTGTTTTCATTAATATTTAGCAACAGATTAATGGATGTGGCCAGATATAAAGCATAATGGCTAAGATCATAAATTTTAAAGAAAGAAAACTGAGTTTAATTACCAACTCTATAATTTATAACCCATGTAACCTGGGGCATGTTTCTTGGCATCATTGAACTTGTTTCCTCATATGTAAAATGAAGATAACATTCACCTAATGGGATTTTTGTGAGAATTAAATGAGTAATGTGTGTAAAGCACCTACTGCAGTGCCTGATGATAAGTTTTATTGCTGGTGGTGTTTATATTCCCACAGTCTAGCAGGGAGCCTGGCCACAGAAACACACACACACACACACACATACACACACACACACACGTTGAAGTGAAATAGAATATACAAAAATAGATCTATGCCATCCCACACACTATGAACAGATCTAGCCCCGGTGACAGGGATATATAAAGATCCAGCTCTAGGCCCCAGTCCTCAATGTCCAACACTTGTCCAAACAGTTCATTTATGACAACCTGCTCTCATCTTCTCTGAATTCTCCCAATTTTCACTTCTGGCCCCTGATGACCCAGTGGGACACCCCCTGTAGTCTGACCCATGTGCTCTTAGACCCAGCTGAGCAGTCATACTCTGCCTCCACATACTCTCTACTCTGCCTTCCATCTTGTCCAGTAATCCCTCTGATCTCACCAAGGGCAGGAGATGGACCACAATTATCCCAACGAGCAACTAGCCAACAAAAGCAAAAATATCAGTTATCTACTTAAGAGATTAAATTAGGTACCTGAACTCAATTCCAACGTGGGGGGGGGGGGGCGGGGGCGATGGGGGAGAGTTCCTCCACCACCAACAAGCATTTCTCAGACACAAGAAGGGTAGCATCAGATTTCACAGGTTAAGTATTAAGATCTACAAAACTGCTCCCCCCCACTGGCACCCCCTCTGGCACCCCCACTTCAGACTCCAGTGGCAAGTGCTTTTGACCCACTGGCTATAAATCAGAGGTTCCCAGGACCACCTCCTTAGATTTGATTAATTTGTTACAAGGGCTCACAGAACTCAGAAAACAAGTTGATTCACTAGAATACCCATTTATTACAAAGGATATAAATCAATAGCCAGATGAAGAGATAAATAGGGCCAGGTCCCAAACAAAGGAGCTTCTGTCCGCATGGAGGTTGGGGCTCTGCACAGTGGCGCAGGGTAGCATTCTCATTTCTCGATGTAGAAGCTCTCCGAACCCTGTCCTTTGGGAATTTTGTAGAGGCTTCATTAAAAGTCATGATTAATTAAATCACTGAGATTGGTGATTGATTCAGCCTCCAGCCCCTCTCCCCTCCCTGGAGGTGATGGGTGTGACTGAAAGTTCCAACCCTCTAATTACATGGTTGGGTACATTGGCAACCAGCCCCCATCCTTAGGTGCTTTCCAAAAATCACTTCATTAATATAACAAAAGACACCTTGATCACTTTCAACACTTTGAAAATTCCAAGGGTTTTGGGAGCTCTGTGCCAGAAATGGAGTTGAAGGCCAAATATATTTTTCTTATTATAAATCACAATAGCAGAGAGATGAAAATCTGTAATCAGATTTCCACTGGTTGCAGGAAAATAAAGTATTCACATTTTAACATTATGCATTAGCCTGTCCACTGTTAGAGACTAATGTTTACTATTGTTAATTTTTAACACAAGCTATATATGTGTCCTACATGTGCCAAAACCACTTTCAATAGGATGGCTATTACACACATATGGAGGAGCAAAAAGGTGTGAACTTGTCAAAATTTGGCCTTGGTTTCTTTTAGCACCATTCCCTGGCAAACTGTTTCTGAGAGCCCCTGTTTTCCCTGTTATTTTGCTTTCAGCTAGTTGTCAATGACTGTCCCTCAGGTGTGGACTGGCATTGCTTTAAAGTGTTTTAAGTGCAAGAAAAAGAAATGTATTAGGCTTAAAATACAGTACCTTCCAATGGTATTTTCACTTTTGTATGAGACCCTTGAATAGAGTTCCTTTAGACCCAATAGAATTAATCTCTCAGGGTAAGATTTCCAAAGGTTGAAAATGACTTCTGTTCCTGAAATTACATCAGTGGTGGGTCCACTTACTCCATCGTCCACTAATGTTAGACCCCGGACAGAGTAGGCTGTAAGCAATGGCAAAATGGAGATGAACACATAAAAGATGTAGCCCTCTTCTGTCCCTTGAATTCTGCGGTGAGAAGCAGTCGTTGGCTCCAGCTGCTCAGAGAAGAGTTTTAGAACAATCGAGGCCAGCTGTGGAAAATCCTGCCTGGGTTTGGCTTCTGACAGACAGCAGCTTTGGTGTGGAGAGAAGCAGCTCTTTTCCCTCAGGTAAAACCTGTCTGTGAAATCTAAATTGGCCAAAGATTTTGAAAGAACATGATTCTGATGCTGAAACCATCAACAAGTGAGGAAGCAGGAATGTGCCTGTTAGTAGGCAGCACGAGCCACAAAGATTGGACGTAAAGCTACATGATTCAGCCTACTTGATATTATTTCCAGAGGGCTCAGAGCACCTAAATCCAGTGAGCTCCATGGTCTTAACACTTAATGTGTGCTGTCCCTATCCTGAATACAATTCCCCAAAACTCGCCAATTCATTTTGCTAATAAGAAAGTCAACTTATACCTATGAAGGAAGACCAAAGCAACCAGTAAAAAAACGCAACAGGATATTAAGTATGGCTGTAACTTGCCTGAGAAACTAGAGTCCCACAGAGGAGGGGAGGAAACTGTGAGCAATGCTAGCGTCACTCAGGTAAAGAGCCTCAGTGGAGATGAGAGACGACTGTGACCAGGCAAGCAGAGGCCTAAGGGTAGGGGATAGTGAAAGGAATTAAATCCCGCTCCTGGGAGCGTATTAAGGAGCATTTGAGCTGTAGGAATGAGAGTGAGTTCAACTGGAATGATTCCTATTACATTAAGCTAACATAGGCAAGGTCAAAGATTCTCACTAGATGAGAAATACTACAAAGATGAGACAGAGGGGAGATTTCTAGTTTCATATAGTAACTTCTGATAGTTTTTTTCCTAATTAAACTTTAGTATAATTATACTAGAGGCCCGGTGCACAAAAATTCATGCACTGGGCAGGGGAGGGGCGTCCCTAAGCCTGGCCTGCACCCTCTCACAGTCCCGGAGTCCTCAGGGGATGTCCTACTGATGGCTTAGGCCCCCTCCCCGCAAGGAGGGGGCCTAAGCCACAGTCTGGCCTCCCTCTGCCGAAGGCAACTGGGCCAGCTGATCAGGGGACAGCGCCAGCCCCCCACACCCCCCCACATCGCCCCTCTGCCGCCGCTGGTCGCTGCCCCCCCACCCCATTGCCGTTCCCTCCCTCTGCCCGCGGGCACATGCCTTGGCTGGCCCGGCACCGCCTGCTCGCAGGCCCCGCCCCCTGCTGACTGGTCATTCTGCCTTTCGGTGGATTTGCATATTATGCTTTTATTATATAGGATGGTAAAAGTTTCTTGCTCCATATATCCCAGGATTTAGTTCTGAGAGGAAGAAATATGCTAACTCAGAAACATTCCATGAAACTAATTGGTTGCCTGGTAAATTTGTGCAAAAACAAACAAATAAACAAAAACACCCTTAGTACAGAGATATTACACAGGAAAGCGGGAAGAAGCTCTAAAGTCAATAGACTAAAATCAAAACAAAATGGTACAGAAAGTGGGATAATGCAGAGAATGTCAACTGGGATGGGTGGTAGGAAACTAGAATTATCTCTGGCATCTTTCCAAAGGACACATCTACCCACACATAGATTCTGATGGGTTCACAGGGAGAACTCCCAGCTTCCCACCCCAGAGAGGAACACTGCTCTTGATAGACAGGAATTATCCTGTCCTTTAAATGAGAAAAGGGTGAGTCATCATCCAAATGAGAAAAACCACTAGCCTACAGTCAGGTGGAATGAGAAGTGAATTTAGGTTTTCACACATACTAAGTACTTGTTTAGGCTATTATTTCTATCTCCCTCCATTTCCTGTTTTCACAAAGGGGGGGGGGTGGGTAGTAATAGCTACAAGTTTATGCTAAACATTCAATAATACATGATAATGATATTAAAGAAACATTAGAATCTGAATTTTGTTGTAGCATTCATAACTATGATGCTTTACCAAATAAATATGTCAGGCTCTGCTCACTGTTTTTATTTTAACTTATTTTCATTTATATCAATTTGCCCTGGTTTGTACTAAAAGGATTTCCTGGGTTGTATATTTTTAATCAGTTTGTGGGAAAGGAAGTTCTCAAAGGAAAGACTCTTTGCGCTATATCCGATGAAATTATTGGCATAGGATTTAGAAAGTTAAGAAAAACTAACTTGTTTACAATTACTTGATTCAACATGGAAATTTCCTTTTGGTTGGATTTATTTTTGTTGATGCTGTTTGTGCAAAGCAAAACCACTAAACATAAAGATATGAATCCAGTATTAATAGAGCAAAGCTGTGAAACTATCAACTAACTGAATTTCATTCTCATTGGTGTTATCAATTAACTTGAAATTGAACAAATAATCGTCCCACATTAAAAGTTAATCTACCCATAAGTCTAAGAAACACCACCTACCCATTAAAATAAACAAACAAAAACATACGGCATAATCTATAATAATAAAAGTGTCATATGCTAATTAGACCAGATGACCTTCCGGAAGAAGCTGTGGCAACGGGGGCCAAGGCAGAGGCAGAGGCAGAGGCAGATGGCTGCCGCTGCGTCGTCGGCAGGGGCCAAGCCTCTTGCACGAATTTCGTGCATCGGGACTCTAGTTACATTACAGAATATCACCATACAACTATGCTTCTGTAAGTCTTCATGCACACTTAGGAATATAGTCTCATTTACTTTACTTATGTATCACTAATATATATGTACAACCAATATGTATCCAGTTAAGACTGGTATATATAATCTGCTCCATAAAATTTACAGTTGGTGGATCAGATTAAAAAATTATGCTAAGATTGACACATTTTTTTCTCCACCTAATTGTTTATTCACCTAACTGCAGTTTACCATACTTTTTGGAAATCCAAAGTAGCCACTGATGAAACTGAGAAAGTAATTCTTTTCTTTTTGTTTGAATTTTGTGATATAATTCACACTCATGCTGGAACCTTCAGCACCCCAGAAAGGAGTCAGGTGAAAGGAAATTCCAAAGAGTATTTAAGGCCTCCCCCAAGGAATTTTCCCTTTCTCCCCCTCACATACCTCTATGCTTTGATCCACCTACAGTTCTGAGAAAAGTCAAAAGAGTTAAATGAATGTATGTGTGAGTTTATTACAGGCTCTCTAGGTAAAATTGTGCTCCAGCATTACCAGTTGCATTTCTGAAGCTCCGACGCTGTCATAAACCATAGTGCCATTTAGCTGAGGTTGAGCATATTGGGCAGAGTCAAGGTGAACATCTAGAAAAGAGCTTTGGGTACACTCCAGGGAGAAAGCTGAAGTCATTTCTCACTGGAACAACAAATAAAATGGACTTGTTCTCCAGGCTGCTCCTTCCCCTCCTTCTCCCACCTCTACTTTCACTTTGGTAACCAGTATTAAATACTGAGCCTGTGCTGTTTATGAAATAATACTAAAGGGAATAGGAATTAAACATTTTCCACTTTTCATCTCAAATTTTATCAAGAAAATATGACAAAGTTTCTAATACCTCCCCTGAAAGATGTTTTAAATGGTGGCTAAATAAAATACCTGGGAGTTTTAGAAAATAAGATTATTAATTAAAAAATCATGCTTAGGCCCACACATTTTGCCAAAAAAGTTTTCTTCTCTGGAATTCTGATGGAGCAGAATAAATAAATACTCTCATTAATATTTTATTACAAAGGGTGATTTATAAAGCAGCCATTTTTTGAATGAAGAAACTAAGATTCAGGAAGCACAAATGATTTGCCCTGTCATGGATTTGGTTAACCAAAGAGCAAGTTGTTTCCTACACTTACTGTCTTTTTTGTTAATCATTTATACACAAACTCTTGAGTACCTATTATATCCACAGTGTTATCTAAGGGCTGTGAATGTATAAACCCAAACAGGTCATGGTTCCTGATGCCAAAGATACTATTATTCGATATCCTATACAGAGCAATAATAGAAATCACTATATATCAATATTCATCATGTGAGAGAAACTAGGTCAATCTCAGGCAGGGTCACAGACATTATTCTCTTAATATGAGTGTTATTTTCCTCAGTTTACAAATGGGAATCCTAGGATACAACATGGTCATGTGATTGTTTCAAATCACACAGTTCATCTGAAGCCCGGGTCACACTTGAACCCAGATCTGCCTGATGCCAACACCTTTGCTCTTAACTATATCATAGGCTAAGCTACATCCGAAACAGTTCTTCTCCCCAGAGGCAGTGGGAGATGCTTTGGCTAAATGTAAAAGGGATGTTTTCCAAAACGAGTTCTATTAGCCCTGGAATAATTTACCAAAAGAACCTACAGATTTTCATCTCTCCTAGGTGACTTGAAAATGAGAGGATATTGATTTAGAGGTTTAAGAGTGGGCCTGCCTGACTGCCTAGTAAGAAGTGAAACTAAATGACATCTCAGGCTTTCTTCCATCCTGTAACTCTCGGGAAAAACAATAACCACCAAAACACAAAAACATCTATAACAAGTCTCTCCTGTGTTTTCCCTTGAATTCAAATAAGCTGAAAAGTAATAAGTATATTGCACTTAACATAGCTATGCAGAGCCCTTGGAAAATACGGATGGACTATGAAGCTTCCAGGCGTTCCAAGGGGGTTTTGCAGAGGGGTTGTTGTTTTTAATGGTAAAGCCTGAACTGAAGTTTGGGCCAAGGTGTGTGTTTACATGTAGTGATTAAGCCTGTGTCTGTGGGAAGCAAACACTGCAGAACACTGAAAAATATGTTCATGCTAGAAGACCCGTATGAGGGCTGGCATCCTGAAAGAAAGACAGATGTTTCCTCAAAAGCAGAACAAGTGGCTTGCTGTTCTATCTGGACTTGGTCCTTTAGCTGTATCTCAGGGTCAGAACAGTTGCGACCACCATGCTCCCCTCTGTATCTCTAGAAAGAGATGGAGCACCAGGAAAGAGCCAACTCTTCGTTCACAAGGCCTTTGCTAGCAGTACTTCTCGTTTGAAATACTTTTAGTTTTCAAGCTCTATTACAGGCTTTAGGACTGTTGCCTTTGTTCACATGCTGCGGGCCCCTGCAGTGCTCCTAGAACAACACTGTGTATCTCTTTTTCATAAAAACCATCCCTTTAGCATTCACTTTTTAATGCAATAGGTCTCTTCTCTGCTAAACCATATGCTCATTTCATGGCAGGAAGCATAGCTGCCTTGTCAACCATAAAATCCCAAAGGCCCAACACAATGCCAGGCATATGGTAAGCCCTCAACTTTCTTTTTCTTACCACTCCTGAGAGCATCTTTGAATAGTCTCAGACATCCATGAAAGGCAAAGCCTTTCATTAGGCTGCTTGAACAAGATCGTTCATTCATTCATTCAACAAATATTTTTGAGTTCATAATATGTGGTAGGCACTGCTCTGAGTGATTGGGCTTCTACAGTGAAAAGAGACCATAATCCTCATCTTCATGGAATTTGCATGTCACCATAACTACAATGGAAAAAGGAATTTAAAAATCCAGCTATGTCACTACCATTTATTTTGCAGATTACATGAGGTTGCTAAGTATCTTACAAAATTTCTATCTTAATCAGGTGGAGGTAGCTATAATAATAAAAGGGTAATATGCTAATTAGACCGGACATCCTTCCCGAGGTCATTCCGGACGTCCTTCCTGACGGAAGCCGGGGCCAGAGGGAAGCCAGCCCAGGTTCAGGGTGGCTGCAGGCAGCTGGCTGGAAGCCGGTGTTGGCAGCCGAGGGAAGGAAGGCCTACTCCTTCAGGCCTCTAGTATCTCCATAAAACAGTAGAGTTTTAACTGAGAAATGTAACTTACAAGTACAGAAACCTCTTGCAATGGTATCAAAGCTAGCTGTGTAGTATTCCATGCCCACCTTCCCATGTGTGACCTCAGAAGCTCCCTAACAGCTTTAGCATGAATACATGTGTCCTATTGTTCTTTGCCGCCAATCAAGTTCTGAGTAATGGGCAGTAGGTTCTGACAGGAATAGAAGCACGTGGAGTGTGGGGGATTCATTTAGAGAAGAAAAGTGAAACTAACGTGCACCAAGCTAATTGCATCTAAGTTATAATTGGCATTTTTACATACACTATCTCAATCTTGGCAATAAACTATATCATATGGCCTCCCTTTAGCTTCCTATGGAATGAGGAAATAGAGTCAGAGGTAGAGATGTGCCTTTACATGCCAATAGATTATACCTTTTGCAATGGCCAGTGCTCCTAACTAACTTCCTAACTAGCAGATTTGTGGACTGGCTTAAAGAGTGAATACACGAATGGTCTCGCCAGATAATGAGAACATTTACTGCTCGTGACCCTGTGCCAAAAAAGAAATGGGAAAGTATCAGACCAGAGAGAATGGCCATCTACCTTCTATTCAGCCAGGCAACATTTTGTAGAAAAGGTAGAAACTGGCTACAGCTCCTGCTATTTAAAGAAACCCTGACTTTCAAAATTCTCCGCTGCCTTTTCTAATGGTGCCATTTCCCCTCCCCCTCCTTAAGGTCACAAACTTTTCTCCAGCTGAAAACACAGCTGTCTCACAGAAACACTGTATACGAAAATTAATAACAATAAAACCCAGAGGAATCAGGCAGGCAGTGATAAGGCTGCTTTATGCTTTTCCTTTATCCAACTGGGAACTTACATATTGGGCTTTGCTTGCTGAGTGCTAAGAAGCTAGGGGAGACTGCTGGGGCACACAGGGCGAAGGAAGGAGGGTGGGGAGCAGCAAACGGAAGAGGGAGCAAAGAGAATTTAACGAGGAGAACAGTCTCCAGCTGGGCCTAGTCCAAGGATAAGTTGAAGGTCAGTAGAGGAGCTTTAACACAAACCTCTCCATCTTTCTCCCCCCTCCCCCTCTCCTCTCCCCTTCCCTCCTTTCTCCCTCCCCCCTTTCTCCCTCTCTCCCTCCTCCCTCTACGGTGCTCTCATTGCCTTCAGGTCCTACCCCCTTCCCAGCTGCTCCGCTTCTTATCCTCTCAACAACCTGAAACAACAAATGCTCCAAATCAGGAGCTTTTGCGTGGATACTGGCGCCCAGTTCTGTACCAATTTATTTGTATTCTGACTTTAGGACTGAGGCTTGAACTAGTATATTTATCTTCAACCACAAACAAATCCTCCTTTTCCGCAGTTTTGTTTTGATGGTTTTACTTACCCGTGGTGAGCCATGCTCCTAGATTATCAAATGAAAAATTCCAGAAACAAGCAATTCGTAGGTTGTACATGGCGGCCGCTCTGGCTAGCGGGGTGAACTCTCCCGCCTCCTGCCCTTTATGTGCCCTCCTCCCCCACTTGTCCCGTGTCTCCACGCTCTTCACACCCCGCCCTTCCGTCGCCTGGTGGCTGCTGTCTTGGTTGTCAGACCCACTGGCGGGGATCGCAGTGCTTGTGTTCAAGTCACCCCGATGTTCCTTAGGCCCCAAAGCACAAGAGTAGTGATGCTGGCCATGTGGATATGCGAATGAAGTGCTTGTTTGAAGAGAAAAGGTGGAAGTTCTAGACTTAAGGAAAGAAAAATATATGTGCTGAGGTTGCTAAGATCCACGGTAAGAACGGACCTTCTATGCATGAAACTGTGAGTAACAAAAAAAAGAAATTCTTTCTAGTTTAGCTGTTGCACCTCAACCTGCAAAAGTTAAGGCCACAGCGAGTGAGAAGCGCTCAGTTACGCTGGGAAAGGCATTGCATTTGTGGGTGGAAGGTGAACAGAAAGCACATTGCAGTTGGCGAGAAAGCACGGGCACACCCAGGGATGTCAGCAAGGCATCCCCTGAAACTATTGATCACATTCACCGGACTCTGATTTTAATATACTGTTCTAACTGTTCCATTTCATTATTAGTTATTGTTGTGAATCTCTTACTGTGCCTCACTTATAAGTTAAACTTTGTCATAGGTATGTATGTATATTTTAAAAAACACAGTATGTATAGGATACAGTGCCATCTGTGGTTTCGGGTATTATTGGGGGGTGTTGGAAGGTATTCTCCATGGATGAGGGGAAACTACTGCATTAGGGTTACAGTGGCTTAATAGTAAAAGCCAGAATGGGATACAGCCTGCGGGAAAGCTTTAGCAGAAGTTCTCAACCTGTGGGTCGCAACCTCTTTGGCGGTCGAACGACCCTTTCACAGGGGTTGCCTAAGACCATCCTGCATATCAGATATTTACATTACGATTCATAACAGTAGCAACATTACAGTTATGAAGTAGCAACGAAAATAACTTTATGGTTGGGTCACAACATGAGGAACTGTATTTTAAGGGCCAGAAGGTTGAGGACCACTGCTTTAGAGTTACACCTATCCCCATTCTCCTCCAAAGGAACTTCAAAGACAATGTTGTGAAGGGTCAGATATCAGAATATATTTTTTTATTCTATCTTTGGTGAACGGTAATCAAATTTCTATGTGCTTGAGAATTACAAAATATCTTAAAACTACTTATACTATGCTCATAGGTCAGTTAAAGGCTTTCCAAGCCCCTACAAAATTTTTATGTAGTTTGACTTTTCATCATGACTTTTATCTACTTTGACTTTTTATCATGGCCACAAAAGCTACTTCCACCCTTTTCTGGGGAGAAGGGCTTTAGCTTTTGAAGTACTCTCAAAGGACTCCATAACCACCAGAGGTAAGAACCACTGCTCTTCCCACATCAACCCTCACCACCTCACATCTCAGTCCCTCAGGAATAGCCTATTCCCCTGCTTACTGCTGCACCTTAACTGATAAAGTCATCTGAGTTAAGCTTTCAATGGCTCCAGTACCTAAACGGAACCTGTACTTTATAAAATACTAGAGGCCCAGTGCATGAAATTCGTGCAAGAGTAGGCCTTCCTTCCCCCGGCTGCCAGCACCAACTTCCCTCCAGCACCCGGAACCAGGCTTCCCTCACAGCCCTGGTTTCATCCAGAAGGTCATCTGGAAGGATGTCCGGTCTAATTAGCATATTATGCTTGTATTGTTATAGATTATAAACATGTCGAACAACCTCACCAGTGGAGTGGGGGGTTAGGATATTGTCCTGAATAACTTTGGAAATCAGTGAAGTCTGTAAGTCTAAAGGCAAAAGGGACTCTACACGCATTCTAGTTGATAAAGTTGTTTCCCACAAAGTATGGGTTAACAATTCTGAAACCATTATATATCGATACTGGAATTGAACCGTGAGGTAAATGAGTGGCAGATGGTAGAAACCAGATTTCTTACTATTGGAGTGGGAGGTTGCAGATAAGCAATGGGAGGAACCTACAATGGTCTAGGCCAGTGGTTCTCAACCTGTGGGTTGCGAGCCCTTTGGGGGTCAAACGACCCTTTCACAGGGGTCACCTAAGACCATCGGAAAACACATATATAATTACATATTGTTTTTGTGATTAATCACTATGCTTTAATTATGTTCAATTTGTAACAATGAAATTGGGGGTCACCACATGAGGAACTGTATTAAAGGATCAGGGCATTAGGAAGGTTGAGAACCACTGGTCTATGTGATGTTGAGTTAGAGCTGAAGGCTTCCGAATAAACTAATGTTTAGCTTAATAGATACAGGTAATTATATATGGAGGTATATATAAATATGTGCATAGACACAGATAAAAATACATTTTTTTGTTGCTCTATCACCTGAGAGGGCTTGGAAGTAATGACACCCCATTCTAGTTTTCCCTCTCTCCCCAAATATGCCTCTCTCTCCTTGAGAACTCTTGTCTCTCCACACCTGATTTATTTATCTATAAAAGCATGCTGTGCAATGACGCTATAACTCAATAGAGCTGCCCAAGACAGAAAATTTAATTTTTCTAGTTGCTCTGCCTTCACACAAGGAAACTCAATTTATCTTGCAGGGAGCGAAAGGAAGCTTCATCCAATTTATTTTGAGAAGCAGGAAATAAGCTATATATACACAGAAAGAAAAAGCTAGAAAGTACATTTGAACTTAAAATCTAGGAGATGCACCCTGGCTGTGTGGCTCAGTTGGTTGGAGCATCATCCTGTACACCAAAAGGTTGGGGTTTTGATCCCCAGTCAGGGACGGGAGGCAACCAATCGATCTCTCTCTCTCTCTCTCTCTCTCTCTCCCTTCCTCTCTCTCTAAAATCAATAAACATATCCTTGGGTGAGGATAAAAAAAACCTGGGAGATGCTATCTCATTAATTTGTATATCACAAATGCAGGATTTTGACAGTTCAGACAGAATGCATGTAATTTTATTGAATAAAAGTAAAAGCTAGCAGCTACAGTATAATATATTTAATGGCATATTCTATTTACATTATTGACTTGATAAAAATGAATCCATGTTAAATATATTAAATGTATATAAGTGTACTTTTTAAAGATTTTTTAATATATTTGAAAATTTAGTCACAATTATTTGGGATATACGATTTTGTATTGTATTAATATTACCAAGGCTCCCAGAACTGAACCCAGGAGCTTGACAAACATACAAATAACTATGTGTAAAAACATGCTAGAAATAATGTTGTTAAGATAGGAATGAAAGGACAAAGTAATACTTGGAATGTCAAATAAGAGGATGTCTTTGAAATGAATAGTCATCAAATTCATAATGATATTTAAGTCCAAATCCATTGCCTGGTTAATTTTCATTTTAATCTAATTCAGGTGATGATTTCTAGCGCCTGTTGAAGAAGTGGGTATCTTAACATCTTCACCAGCCTTAAACCAAACTCAGGAGTGAAGATTATCCCTGCCTTCCTCTCCCCATCCTAGAACCTGGTTGAGTTAACAACTATTTAGATAGGTTGATGGTAGTAATTTACATATGGAGAATAAGGCATCACATGTATCAAATGCTAAAAAGGCTACAAAGAAGATTCTGATGAAAATATATATCTTATCTCATTCTTACACATTCACAAATATGTATTTCATCCTACCAAAAATCTTTATTCATTCAAATAATCATCACTTATTTGTATACCAGTTTTAGCTTGAATACAATTTGCAACATTTTTCTTGTAGTACTTCCAAAAGGAGTTCAAATAAGAAAAATTTGCATACCTGTCTTCTATAGAGAAACAGATAAACTCTCAATGTCCTTTTGTTTATTTTTAATTATTAATACCATACATTTTATAGGCTTTCTATTTTTCAGTGCCTTTTCATAACGTTACGTCACTGGTCTGTTTTATAGGTGATGGAATCATTTCAGAAATATTAAGGGCCTGAATTAAAGTCCTACGGCAAATACGTGATGATCCTAGGATCAAATTGCAGTCTCCTGACTATGAAGTCCATATTATTTGCAATACAGCTGCAGTGAAAGTTGTTTATCAAAAGGACGTTTTTCAACTTCACTGTTTCTGAAC
The DNA here is from genome assembly GCF_963259705.1 of Myotis daubentonii. NCBI lineage: Eukaryota > Metazoa > Chordata > Mammalia > Chiroptera > Vespertilionidae > Myotis > Myotis daubentonii. Next base: position 23,387,291 of record NC_081848.1, on the reverse strand, counting down.
ACAAACAAATTAATGACCAAGAATATTATATTTTGCAAAATCAGAAGAAAATAAAATTATTCCCAAAATCTGTTCAGTTAATAGACACTGACAACAAATCACATAAGAAGCACAGGTTGAGCCCTCAACATTAATAAATCCGAGCGCCTCACTCTGTAAGATATAACTAGTGAGGGAGTGTTTTGGGGATAACCTCGGGAATCCTGAAGGACTGGAATGACTCAGGACAGAAAAAGTAACTATGTGCAGAGATGAACAGACCGTCCCTTCCTTCACAGCTATCATTCTTTTAGTTGGAAGTGACAGACACTAACTCAGGCCTGCTTAAGTCAAAAATGGAAATTTAGTACAAGGACACTGTGCTGCTTCGGAATTCAGGATCGTGTGTCAGGGGCTCACAGAGACCCTATTGTGAAGCACTCTTAGCGTGGAGGCTTTCCATGTTGTCTGAAGGAAAGGGGGAGAGTCTGGCGTATAGAAGGAACATGTCTACGGTTGACTCTGGGTAGAAAATCTGAACAGACCCATTTCTGCATGCACAGAGATGCGTCTAAGGACTCCCACACTTAAGTGGAGACACTCCACAAGGGTGGGGATTGGTAAGGCCCTCCAGTTCTATAGGTGAGAGCAAAGGAGCCAGCAAATTTGTGGCATTAGGCTAATGTAATTCCATTTCTACCCACAGACTGGAGAAGCCTGAGAATATGGGTTATGCATACATGGGGGTGTGATACAGAAGGGGGGGGGGATTCTCCACAGGCCAGTGGAGAACACAACATGGGATTTCTGCACCAATGCTGCCCTCATCTGTGGTCTTGGCACAATGAAATAGCTAGCGGTCGGTCGTACTGAGCAGAGCAGGGGCGGGAGGCAGGGAGGGGCCTAGGCAGCGCCCTGGGCAGCGGCATCTGCTCTGTGGCATTGGAGACTGGCAGCAGACCTTAGGCAGCAAAGCTGGGGCTGGAAAGAAGTGAAATGATGTGTTTGGGTGTGCATATAGCGGTGAAACACTGTCAAGATGACTCGGCATTCATCAGTAAAGGTTCTAAAGGCATCTGAAGGGAATGAGGCAGAGCCAAAGAAATAATATATTTGTACTGCAATTCTGAACCCCTTCTTTTTACCTCTTAGTGCGTGGCTTGGAAAACATGGTATATACATCTTTAGACATATGTGGCTATATCTCTCTATCTCCATATTTGTAGAGTTCTCTGAGTATTGCCTCTGAACCATTCTATTTCATGGTGTTGGATGACAGAGGTTGTTGGCCCTTGCCTGAACTCTTTCTGACGCACTATAGAAACTCAGTAAACCTTTGCTGCTGATGGCGATCCCAATTCCTCACAAACATGGGAGCCTGTCAGTGTCATTTCCATGCTCCTCATGATATTAGTCAAGATGTCAGGAAGTAATACTTATGGAATGTAGCAACAAAGAACTTTTTTTAATTTATTAAGTTGAGAGAGAGGTATGAGAGAGAGAGAGAGAGAGAGAAAGGAACATTGACTTGTTCTTTGACTTATTTATGCATTCATTTGTTGAATCTTTTATGTGCCCTGACCAAGGATTGAATCTGCAACTTGGGCGTATCGGGATGACACTCTAACGAACTAAGCTACCCGGCTTCAAAGATCTTTTGAAGCCCAGACACATCCATTATATTCATTGTAAAAGACATGTCTTATATTACATTCCTAAAAAGTCTATATGTAGTAATGAATTGCATATAAAGACAAATGATATTTTAAGCATTGATCATTGAAAAAATTCTAGAATCAATTTATTTGTAAAGGAAATAATCATCTGTTATTCATTTTCTTGGTAGATTTGTACTGCCTCTTTAGGAGATTTGCAGAAAGGGGATACCATAGCAGAGTGGGAAGAGTTAGGGCTTAAAATTAAATAGATGAAGAATTGATCTTTATTTCCACTAACTAGCTGTATGACCTTAAACAGGTTATTTGTTAAGTATTTATTTTCTCATCTTCAAGTACAGCTATTACTAATCTCACAACTGAGGAACCATGTAAAGAACTGGTACATAGTAGTTGCCCATATATTTGTCTATGTCATGTTTTATATTTCTCTCTCTTTTTGTATATATTAATCATACACATATATAAATTTATACATATATGTGATGCCCACATTTCTGTTTCCTAAAAATTAGTATTTCTAGAATTTTTAAGTGTATATACAGAAATAAAAATTTATACATATACAACACAGTTAGGCACACTATCATAGCTCCTCAATATTCTGGATAAAAACTATTAAATTTACACCTTTTAACCATTTTTAAAATTTTACTGAAATTAGTGTCTTAGCCTATTATTTTATTACTGCTTAAAGTTGACAGCTGCACCTCAATTTCTGCAAAATGAAGAAGCAAATGAATGAGATGCACCTTTCTATGTTGAATCCTTCCATTTCTATGAAAACCCAATCAACTGATAAATCGGTACGTGCCATGGCACAGGACTGTGTTGAGCAAATCAGAAAAGACCTTACTAAGTGCTTTTTTTCTCACTGGTATGATATACCTAGCTTTGCCAAAATCTTATTTTTGATAATTTCATTGATCCTTTAAATTTTAGATAAAAAGCTAGCTCAAAACAGCAATGTATTCCAAGAGTCAATTTCAGATGGATTTTCTTCTCTATAACATACATAGTCAAACAGATGCCATGACTAATAGTTGTTCTTTAAGGTTCAATATTTGTATTTTTGCAGTTGCAAAATGGGCCTTAAATTTGTTCAAAATCAATGTGCTTCAAATGTAAGGTTTCTCCCAAGAGGAAAATTAGAATAAATTTTGTATGGTAAAATCACTGTTCTGCATTCTGCACCTGTAGCTGATTTCTACACTAATGTGGAAGAATTACAGGAATAATTTCTGGAACACATTCATCATTAAGTTTGTTGGAAGATAGCTGTTTGAGGGCTTAAAGAGGCTAAAACACAAGTTGGAAGGATCTGTTCCTCAATGTTGGGGACTCTTTGTGTCAAACAAAGACATTAGTTTATTTTCTTAGATTCTATTAAACCCAGTAAAGCAGGTGTTTGCATAAACTGAAATTTCATTGATGTGCTTGCTCTACATAAAGATAGAAATTACTCCTTATTATTGGTAATGCTTGTCCTAAAAGCAGAATCTTGAAAGTGTTATAATAACTGGATTTAAAAAGCTCTTTAGTTTCACCGAAATTCAGGTGGTCATATGCTGTTGTCATAAAAAAAGTTTCAAAGGGAAAAAAAATACTATTTTGCAAAGTGGCTTAGCTTGACTGATCTCACAGGCTTCAAATCAAGTGATAGAATTTGAAATTTGGAAATGACCTTGTAGATTATCATACTTTCCAACCTACTTATTTTAGGTAAGCAAATTAATGCCCGGAGCTGTGTCTCCTAGTATCCAATACTGACATTCCCAGCTTTGTGAGCAGTCTCAACTCACAGGATATAAACAATAAAAGATTTTTCACCCCCCCCCCCCCCAGTAATTGAAACTAGTTATGCTTTGTTGAACACCCTACACCATTTTCCATGCTGGATAGCAGACTCCCTTAAGGTATCTCATTGTGGCCTCCATGAATTTGTAGCCACTTTCAGTTACTAAAACAGTCACATTTTGGATCTTTAAAACAGAGTGCTGTTCATTTCGCTTCCGTCTCAAATTTTATCCAAAGTCCTTGTTCTCATTGCCCTAGCACTGGCTAACCTCATGACTTTAGCAGCTTGAGAGGAGAGGGAGGAACACCGGGTTGTCTCTCCTCTTTACCTCTCCCCATCCTCCACCCCCACCCCACCCCCACTCCCTGCCTCTGATGTTGAGGCAGGGGGAGGGAATGGGAGAGGTAAAGAGGAGAGAATTCCATACCTATCCATGATGAGGTTTCCAGCCCTTTGCTGTAGGCAGTGGTGTCTTTTCTGTCAACCATGGGTAGGCCAGCAATCCTTTCACGGTTGTTGACATCCAAATATCCTTGAACCTCTTTTTTCTATTCACACTTCATTCCTAGTTGATCTCACCCACTCTGGTGGCTTTTAATATTTTTTATACATTAAAAAAATCCCAATATCCAACTGCTTATTCACTGTCTTTACTTAGATGTTCAGTAAGCATCTCAGACTTTACATGTCCACAATCCTGCTCCACCTGAACTCTTCCCAATCTTAACTAGCAGCAACTCCATCCCTCTAGTAACCAGAGTCTAGTTGCTCAAACCAAAATTTAGGATCACTTTTCCTTCTTTCTTTCTCTCTAAACCCACAGACAATATTTCAACAAATTCCATCACTCCTACCTTGAAGACTCATCTGGAATCCAAATCCTTCTTACCGTGTCCACTGCTGCCTCCCTCATCCAAGCCCTTGTTAGCTCTAGGCCAGATTATTGCAATGGTCTTCTAATGGATCTGCTTTGCTTCCTATATCTTCCTTAACATAGCAACAAGAGTGATCCTATTAAAACAGATCAATTCATGTCTGTGCTCAAAATCTTACAAAGAGTCCCTACCTTATCCAGAAGAAAAGCCAGAGGTCTTGCAATGGCCTAGTAGGCCCTACATGATAACTTTCATCCCCTGTTATATCTTTGTCCTCTTCTGCTACATTCTTCTCTTTCACTTCACACCAGATAAGCTGATTTTATGCTTTTCTTCAACAAACACTCGAGGCATGTCTTCTTTTTTTATTTGAATTCTGATTTACACACAATAAAATTATAAATGTTAGTGTCCAGTTCATAGATTTTTGACAATTATATCCACCCGTGTAACCAGCACCCAAATCAAGATCTAGAACAGCCGTGGGCAAACTACGGCCCGCGGGCCGGATCCGGCCCATTTGAAATGAATAAAACTAAAAAAAAAAGAGACCGTACCCTTTTATGTAATGATGTTTACTTTGAATTTATATTAGTTCACACAAACACTCCCTTTTGTTCCGGCCCTCCGGTCCAGTTTAAGAACCCATTGTGGCCCTCAAGTCAAAAAGTTTGCCCACCCCTGATCTAGAATATTGCTATCTCCTTACAAAATTGCCTCGTGTTGTTTTTTGGGGTTTTTTTTAGTCAACTTCTACCCATCCCCATAGGCAACCAGTGCTTTATTTCTGTCACCTTAGATTAATTTTACCTATTCTTAGACTTAATGTAAACAGAATCGAATAGTGAGCTCATTCAAAATACAAGAAACTTCCCTCATCAATTATGTCAATTGTTATAACTATTACAAGTTAACAAAGATGCTTGTCTCTGAAATCTTAAAGTGATTCTCAGTACCTGCTCTGCTCAGGGAATAGCCAGGAAAACACATTTCACTTACAGTATTTACAGCAGAGGTTACACAATGCAGGAAGTTGGTTGCATGGGTGATGAAGGAGCTAGGAAGCCATGGTGAGAGGGAATCCAGAAATTTGCCATTTCAGGAAACCACTGCTATCCCTAAGCTGGAAGATAAATGGAGGAAGCAAAATTACCAGAGCCCAGGTGCCAGGGTCACTCAGCAGGAGCTTGTTTCATGGCACACCTGTCAGACAGGACAGGTGCCATGGAAAATATATAGCCCAGCCAGAGGTAGCCACAAGGAAGAGATCAGCAAAGAGAAATAAATACCCTGGCATATTCATTTCTCTCTCACTCCAGTCTCCTGGAGGGCTTCCCATTGGCCACACTGAGCCAGAAGCCAGTTGACACATGAACCTGGGAAATAGCCTACAGGGACCAGCCTACTCAAGCCAGGGATGGGCACGGAACAGATCTGAGGGCGGCAATTAGAACTGTGACAAAGCTATAGCATAAATACACATAGCAGAATTTGGAAAACATTCAATAATTTCTATCAGAAACATTTCAAAATGCATGCACTAACATAAACAGATATAAATGCCTATACTCCCTTGGTTTCAAAAAGGGAAAGAAGGAAGGAAGGAAGAAAGGAAGGAAGGAAGGAAGGAAGGAAGGAAGGAAGGAAGGAAGGAAGGAAGGAAGGGAGGAAGGACTACCAAATGCTAAAACATTATTAAAGTAGATTAACACTCAAACAGAGTTTGAAAGGGGGAAGGGGTCTTTTTGGATTCCATCCTATTCTCTTATGGCATTGAGATTGGAAGTAGTGAGGCAAAAAGGATTGAATAATTCCATGTAACTTTTGGTCACTCCAGTTGCACCATGGGAAAAAATAAAAAGGAGACTAACAGTACTTGTTCAGATCTTCGCTTGATAGTTATCTCAAAAATTTGTATATTTTTAGAGCAATGAAACTAGTAAATAAATTTGGAAGATAAAGTTCCTTTTCCTTCTTTTTGACACTGTAAAGTTATTTCAACAATTAAAAAATAGTCTGGAAAAAAAGGTTGTGCCCCTAAAAATCAAGGGTTTATATACTTCTTAAGCCTGCAATTTACTAGGCAGAATGTTTTGGCAAGACTCACAATTAGGCCATTGCTGTTATGACTGCGGTTAACTTACAAGCAGTGGAGAGTGCCAAGGATTTTGAGTTCCAAGACCCGGCTCTGAGTACCACCTGGAGTACTTCCCTACCTGTGTATTTTTAGACAAACAACTTGGCAACTCTGAGACCCTGGTCATTTGCAATAAACTAGCTCCAGTCATGGTACCACACCACAGGGTCATTGTGATGATTAATGAAATAAGGTTGGTGACTGTTACTGCACAAATGTTGGCTGTTGTTGTTGTTTTATCTCAAGGACCTGAGAATGAGCCTTTCTTTTATCCGATGAAAAAACATGGAACACAAACATTATGTCATCAGAAGCAACCTAAAATAGCCACTATATAATTAACTCAGTCTTCAGAAGAGAAAACAACTGCAGGATGAGAGAAGGAAAAACACAATTTTCAGTGCCTTCTCAGTTGCCGCAGCTGAATGAAGACCTGTCAAACTCATTTATGGTACCCAGCCATGTTACGGAATCTTTACAGCCCTCAGTATTCCAGATGTGTAGGGCTCACCGGTGTCTGGTAAGCTAGTAAACAGGCTAAACAGTGGTTTTCTACAAAACAGTGGATTAAAAAATCAGAAGAAGAAATGAAGAACACCTGGACATTTTTATCTTAATATAATTGACAGAGGGGGTGGGGAAAAACTAGTTTTGTAAACCCAAGTTTCTTGCAGCAGTATTCTTACTTAAAGAATCCTGGAAAGCATTTTGTCTACCAAATCACCAAGTCCTGGTTTCAGCTCCATTGCTTATCTTCCTCTCTAATTCAGACCCCAAGAACAACCAATTACAACCCACTCACTCTCTTTTTAAAGGATCCTTTACTTCATAAACTTCTCTCTCTCTCTCTCTCTCTCTCTCTCCTCCCTCCATTTTAGCCCCTTGGAGTAATTTTACACATCATTCATCATACAATGAGACTTAAAGACCTCCAGTTATTATGTGCTCTGCTAGGCCAGGGTTGGGGGGTGGGGGGGTGGACTACATTAGAAGTAAACAAAGACCCTGACCTTCTGAGCTTACATTCTAGTGGGGGAGACAGACAATAAATAAGCAATATAATAAAGAGGTAAATTAGATAACATGATAAGTGAAAACTGTTATGGATTGAAAAAATGAGTTGTAGACCTGACCTTGAGGAAGGGAAGAAGGGTAGAAAATTCTCCCCTGTCCTTTCAACAGTCAGCATTCAAGAGACTGAGGTTTCTGTGAAGACACATTCCTTCCTCGGGAACAAGGTTTCATACGGCCAGTAATAGCCTGTTGCCCTCCCGTTCATGCAAGTAATGCAATTTTACACCGTTCTTTTTACACTTTCGATTTCCAGATCTGATTTTGTGGAACGACATATATTAAGATACCCTTGTTTCTCTATTCATTATATTTCATTAGAACTAATTTAGCTTCTCATCTCCGAGTCCTCAATCTTTCCATGTTCCCTTCACTAATAGAATAATTACCAGTTCACATCCTTTGACGTCAGAATAGTCCGACCAACTCAGTGTTTTACCAATTCAATTCTGAGGCTTTCATCTGATTCCCTGGACCTCATTCGAACTTCCCCGGGTACAAGTCCATCTTAATAAAAGACACTGACTCGGTAAAACAGTAAAGCAAGTGAAGACTGGGAGGGAGCCCCTCCACAGTCCATTTATGAGGTTCTTAACCCATTTATTGCTGCACTTTCTTTCTTCTTCTCCCTTCCAATGGTGGACTATACCCTCATTCCATATTTCCCTCAGCCAAAGCCTTCACCCTGTATGTCAATACCTTGAGGACTTTCCACATAACTGGTAAACCAATGCCTGCTGATACATTAATTCACACAGTTACTTTAAGTAAAGTGAATATTTTATTTAAAGGAAGGGGGGTGCTTCTGGCTTATTCTTATTCAGCATTGTATCTCCAGGGCTCAGTACATGTTAGTACTCAATATATGTTTGATGGAAGGATGAATGAATAACATTATTACAGGAAGATATAATTCTGACATAGAGGAAAGAAAACAATGTAAATTTTGTGTAAGTGGTTGAAACTTGGATTCTGTCTCTCCTATAACTGAATGCTTTATCCCCTGCTCATACATGCTTTGATTTTATTTCACCATGTTTCATTTGTCCGTCTGGCTGCCCCCTCTTCCACTGGACCCGGAGTTCCTTGAGAGATTATACGTGGTCAGCTGTTTTATTTCCCGCCGTTAACATCCAGGCTGGGAGAACACCACTTTGTGAACCCCCACATCTCCCTTGATTTATTTTTATTTTTGTTAATTTTCACCAGGGATATTTTTCCCATTGGTTTTTAGAGACAGTGGAAGGGAGGGGGAGAGGAAAAGGGGGGAAGGGAGGATCTATCAGTTTCCAGCCAGAGAAGAGCAGGGATGTCTACATTCCTCCTCAGAAAAGAAAAGCTGGGAGAAACTACAAATGTCTCTCCAGGCCCTCTCGCTCCTCGCCATTGTGAAATATGGGAGAAGACATCACACGCACTCAGCTCAGCCCCATTCACCTCCGCCCCACTCTCTGTGGCTGCCAGGGGGTAAGCTGGAGAGGGAGGGGGTTATACTGCTCGTCCAGGGCCTGGGTGGGTAGGTCTGCCCAATTCAGAAGTAAAGTCTTAAGTGGTTCATTGGGAATGGCATTTCTAAACCACAACTTCTACTCAGCCTTACCCACAAAGCCAGTTTTCCTTCTCTGTTAGATTCCTGCATCTACGCCTGAATCGGCGCTCACTGCCATCACTAGCACAGGGCCTGGTTCGGGATATGCACTCAAAGATGAATGAGATTAATTCAATAATGTTGTCAGGGTCTTTGTGATGCTTGGGTGGAAATGTGAAGAATGACCTAGATAAGCACAAGGCACTTTCATTGCTCAGGAAAATGGGGAGTAGCTCTCATTCAGAAGTCCAGGAGTCATTAATTTATTTGGTACTCGAAGGCAGCGATTTTCAACCTTTTTTATTTCATGGCACAGATAAACTAATTACTAAAATTCTGTGGCACACCAAAAAATATATTTTTTGGTTATCTGGCTAAAAAAGGTATAAGGTATCATTGTGATTGATTCAATATTATTGCTATGTTGGCGGTTGGCGGTTTTTTTATTTGACAATCTAAGGGAAAAGAGGTCAGTGCCTCTGACTAAATAGTCAGGTATTGCATGTTTAAAAATTCCTGTATCTTACCAATGTGCACACCGGTTGAAAATCACTGCTCTAGGGAGTAGGTTTAGGCTAGGGTGAACTGAAAAATGTCTAACTTGTCTCTGTTTTCTTGTCTCCACTATATCATAAATGTGTTGACCCAGAGCTGGGGCACATCCAGCAATACCTGATATATTTATCCTAGAAATACCCTTCCCAAAGTGCGATCTGTGAGATTCTGCTTGAGCAAGATGCTCTTGGGGAAAAGAAAAAAGAAAGAAAATAGAGCATTGTAATCAAGAGTATGGGTTCTGTAGCCAAACTGCTGATTCAAATCCCAGCAAAGGCACTTGCTCATCATGACTTTCGCAAAGTTTTTTAAGCACTCCAGGCCTCAAGGCCATCATTCCAGAAAATAAAGATACATCATAGAATAATTATATGGATTAAATGAAGCAATCTATGTAAAACTATGTAAATCTATAAAAGTAGTTTATATATGTAATAAATAGTACATAGATGCTCAATAAATGCTGGTTTCCTTTTATACATCTGATAATTGTATTACCTCCCTCCCTTAGAGATGTGCAATGCTCATATGTATACTCACTGCTCTGAAATACCCTGCACTAAAGAAATTCATTGTACTTTGTTCAATACAGGACTTTTTAAATGTATTTCACCATAAATTCTTTTCTGTGTGTGGGTTTTCAAATTATTCTTAACATCCATGCACAAACTTTAGGCAACAGTGTCACAGGATTGTGAATACAGCCCAGAGCCACACACAATCTTAGTGGCCATCAAACCTTAAAAAAAAGGAGATGCAATTCAAAAATATACACCCATTTGGCCAGTTAGTCATTTCTGAACTCTAAGAGTACAGCGACCCTTCATCATCTGCTTTTTCATGACCAGCAGTCTGCACAGGCCTTAGCTAATTGAACTTGCAAAGTGCCACCCGCAGATAATGATCTCAGTATATATTTTAAGTCATCATCCACCGAAATCAGAGATAAGAGCAACATGTAATGGCTGCAAATACATAAATAGCCACGTCCATTCACTTTCAATTACTCTGCAGAGAAATCTGGTCACAAATGAGCTCAGTAAATTTACAATATGTTATCCTCAATAGCCAAGCTGGGCAAAATGACCCAATTTGTTAGACCATTAATCCTCTATAAGTGTTCCAACCCTAATCATTTTATGGCTTCAGATGGCTTAATGGTAAAGTTAAAAGAACCCCCAGGGATGCCCAGGTGTGACCTTCAGTTAGTCAAATGCAGACAGTCTCCTGATAACATGGATGCGAGTAGTGCTGCCTCGATACCTCATTTGCATTACAGTACATGTCATTGACTAAGTCATCTTGGTTGGTAGAATGTCCAGATCTTTGAAAGTAAGGATTATGTCTTATTTATTTTTGAATCTCCAGTGATGGATATAATATCAGGCACATAGGAGTCAAGGTACATAGGAGTCACTCAACATATTTTGTTAAATGAAAGATCAAATAAATGACCCTCAGTAGTCACTTTCAATAATGAGGAGAGGGGAGGGGTGCTTTTTATACCTGTCAATCTAAAGGTGGAGCTGTAGGCTCTCTTTGCTTGATTTTCCCTGTGAGGAGTAATTCTGAGTGGTGATAATATAAGTAAAACTGGTAGGATAATGTAACAAAAGCACAGACTCTGCATCATACTTTATGGGTTTCAATCTTGGACCTGCCTCTTAGTAGCTGTGTGACCCTGGGCAAGTTACTTAGCCTCTTTGTGTCTTAGTTACTAAACTACCAGACAGGGATAATAATGAAGGTTGTCATGAAGAGTAAATAAATTGTATATATTTACATATATAGCTATCTACCTATACATATGTCTGTATCTATGTATCTGTCTACCTAATGTCTAGGTGTGACCCTAAACCTGGGCTGTTACTGTGTGAAGGATTAGGAGTAAAGCAGTAATGAGATTATTGCACTCATGTAAATTGCCCCCTCTTAAAGTTCTGTTCCCTTTTCTGCATCTCTTAGAATTCACTTCTCACAAGGCTGATGCAGCATGAGAGAGAAAAGCCTGGCAAGGAGTAGTGTATATTTGTGTGGCCTCCCCCTCTATTCAGATCTCTCTGGGACCTAGTAGAAGTGGGATCTGGTCAAGAACACCATCAAGCACAAGGCAGACTTGTGCCCTTTGGCCCTCCCTTTCCTGTATTCTTGGAGTCTCTCACTCACACCTCCGACCACCCAGAGCCTATGATAAATTCTAGCCATGCAAAACCCCCACATCTCCATCAAAGGAACTGTATTCAGATCCTCTCTTGGATATTGAATCAGTGTAACATGAGTTCATATAATTAGTAGGATGATTGTTGCTGGCTGACCAGTGATCATCTCAGGGAATCATGCTTTATAGTAACCTTCCTCTTCCCAATTTAAAAGAACAAACACCAAATGCCATTTTAAAAATCAACTTAATTGAGGTAAAAATTATCTTAAATAATAAAAGGCTAATATGCAAATCAACTGAACAGCAGAACGAGCGGTCGCTATGATGTGCACTGGCCACCAGGGGGGTAGATGCTCAACGCAGGAGCTGGGCTCATGGCTGGCGAACGCAGTGGCTTTGGCATGAGCCTCTCCTACCTCTGCAGCAGGGCTAAGATGTTCAGGGAGCAGGCCTAAGCCACCAATTGGATATCCCCCAAGGGCTCCCGGACTGTGAGAGGGCGCAGGCTGGGCTGAGGGACACCCCTCCCCAGTGCATGAATCTCATGCACCCAGCCTCTAGTATGTAATAAAATGCTTCCATTTTTAAGTGTTCAGTTTAATGAAATTTGACAAATACCTATATATATCTGTATAAGTATCATCATCAGTACATTTCCCTCACTCCATAAAGTTCCCTTGTACCCCTTGGTAGTAAATTATTCCCATCCTAATCCCCAAGCAACCACTCATCTGCCATTATGATGAGTTTTTCTTTTGCTAAATCTTCATATAAATTCACTTTTGTGTATTTTATTCAGCACTAGATGCCTGGTGTACGAATTCGTGCACCAGTGGCGTCCCTCAGCCTGGCCTGTGGGGATTGGGCCAAAACTGGCTCTCTGACATCCCCCTAGGGGTCCCGGATTGCAAGAGGGTGCAGGCCAGGCCAAGGAACCCCACCAGTGCATGATCAGGGCTGGGGAGGGACGTGGGAGGTTGGCCAGCCAGGGAAGGGCCACGGGAGGGCTCCAGGGCATGTCTGGCCCATCTTGCTCAGTCCCGATCAGCCAGACCCCAGCAGCAAGCTAACCTACCAGTCAGAGCGACTACCCCCTGGTGGTCAGTGCACGTCATAGCAAGTGGTTGAGCGTCCTTAGCATATAATTAGCATATTACACTTTGATTGGTTGAATGGACGACCGGACACTTAGCATTTTAGGCTTTTATTATATAGGATATTTTTGAGAGCTTATCCATGTTGTTTTATGTTTCAGTAGTATGTTGCATTTTATTGCTAAGTAGTATTCTAGCATATGTATATACTATAATTTGTCCATTCATACACCTGTTGATGAATTGTTTCAATTGTTTGCAGTTTTGGCTATTATGAATAAAGAATCTGTGAAAATTCATGGACAATTTTTCATGTAGTCATATGCTTTCCTTTCTTTTGGGTAGATTCCTAGGCTATTGCTGATCCTATGGTAATTTTGTACTTAACTATTTAGAATCTATCAGTCTGTTTTACAAAAATTTTATAGTTTCAGCATTTATATTTAGGTCTATGAACCATTTCAAGTTACTATGTGAAAATGATGTGATGTAAGGTTTGCTCATTATTTTTTTTGAACTTATACCCATTTGTTCCAGCATTATTTGTGAAGACTTGGTACAAAGGCACTTCAGTACACACACACAAACACACAAACACACTATCTTCTGTTCTATTGATCTGTGTGCCCATCCTGACATCAATACCATACTATCTTGAATACCATAGCTTTTGTAAGTCTTGAAGAGAGGTGGTGTAAATCCTCCAATATTATTCTTTTTCAAAATAGTTGTCATTACTCTAGATCAGTGGTTCTCAACCTTCCTAATGCCGCAACCCTTTAATACATGTTGTGGTGACCCCCAATTTCATTGTTACAAATTGAACATAATTAAAACATAGTGATTAGTCACAAAAACAATATGTAATTATATATGTGTTTTCCGATGGTCTTAGGCGATCCCTGTGAAAGGGTCGTTCGACCCCCAAAGGGGACGTGACCCACAGGTTGAGAACCGCTGCTCTAGATGCTTTGTAGTTCCTTTTTTTTTTTAGTTTTTTTTATTATTATTATTATGTTTTATTGCTTAAAGCAGGGGTCCTCAAACTTTTTAAACAGGGAGCCAGTTCACTGTCCCTCAGACCGTTGGAGGGCTGGACTATAGTTTAAAAAAAAAACTATGAACAAATTCCTATGCACACAGCGGCGGCAAAAACACCCGGCAGGCTGGATAAATGTTTTTGGTGGGCGGCATGTGGCCCATGTGGCCCGCGGGCCGTAGTTTGAGGACAAAGAGTATTACATGTGTCTCCTTCCACCCACCCTTGACATTCCCCAGGCCTCCCCTACCCCCCAGTGTCTTATGTCCATTTGTTATGCTTATATGCATGCATACAAGTCCTTCCGTTGATCTCTTACCCCCGCTCCGGCCCCACAACCCTCCCCAGCCTTCCCTCTGTAGTTTGACAGTCTGTTCGATCAGCTTCACAATTTCTACCAAAAAAAAAATGCTGCCAAAACGGGTTTGGCTCAGTGGATAGAGCGTCGGCCTGAGGACTGAAAGGTCCCAGGTTCGATTCCGGTCAAGGGCATGTACCTTGGTTGCGGGCACATCCCCAGTGGAGGGGTGTGTGTAGGAGGCAACTGATCGATGTTTCTAACTCTCTATCCCTCTCCCTTCCTCTCTGTAAAAAATCAATAAAATATATATTTTTAAAAAATTGCTGTGTTAGAGCTAAAAATCTATGTCAAGTCAAGGCAAATTGATATTTTAATAATACAGCACCTTCCAATTAATGATGATGGTATCACCTTACCATTTATTGTTTAGATGTTCTTTTATTTCTCTCAGCAATGTTTTGTGGTTGTAAAGTATTATAGTGTACAGTCTTAATATCCTTTGCTAAATGTATCCCTAATTATTTTATGTCTTTTATACTATTCTAGATGGAATCACTTTTTATTGCATGTTCTTGAGGTTCATTGCTAGTATATAAAAATACAGTTATATTTGTATACTACCTAGTGTCTTGTGACCTTGCTAAATTCACTTGTTAATTATAGATATTTTACCATGAATATGTATTGAATATTGTCCAATACTTATTCTGCATCTAAGGAAGCATTGTTTTTCTTCTTTATTCTAATGATATAATGACTGATATTAATTGATTTTTTAATGTAAATCAACTTTGCATTTCTGAAATAAACCTTACTTGTTCATTTTTTATTATTTCTATAACGTATTGCTGGATTTCTTTTGATGATAATTTGTAGTGTAGTTTTGTTTCAGTGCTGATGAGGGACATGGGTCAATAGTTTTCTTGTAATGTCTTGGTCTGCTTTGTTATCAGAATAAGGCTGGCCTCACAAAATGAATTAATATTTCCTCCTCTGCTGTTTGCCAATAAAATTTGTGACCCATTTGTATTTATTCTGTAAATGTTTGAAGGAATTCACCTTTGAAGCAATCTAGCAAATCTGTAATTTTCTTTGACAGAAATCTTTTAATTTTTAATGCAATATCTTCTCTATAGGGCTATTCAGATATTTTGTTTTTACCTATGTTAGTTTTGGTAATTTGTGCTTTTAAGAAATGTTTATTTCATATAAACTGTCAACTTGGGGGGGGGCATATAATTGTTCGTAGTATTTTCTTATTTTTCTTTTAATGCAGAAAGATCTATATTGATAAATCCTCTTTAAATATTTATAAGTTGTATTTTTTTCTGATCAGCCTCACCTGAGGCTTATCAATTTTATTTTACTTTATTTTTTCCACTTATCCCCTCTATGCCCTCTTCCACCTCCACCTAACCACCCCCCCAACACACACACAGTCACCACATTGTTATCCATGTCTATGAGTTCTCTTTCTTTTTCTTTTTTGCTCAGTCCTTTTACCACCCACCACCCTTCACCACACACACACACACACACCAGAGCTGTCTGACTCTCTATTTTGCTTGGTAGTTCAGTTTGTTCATTAAATTCCACATATGACTGAAATCATAAGGTATTTGTCTTTCTCTTACTGGCTTATTTCACTTAGCATAATATTCTCTAGGTCTGTCCATGCTGTTGCAATTTTATTGATATTTTCAAAGAATCAACTTTTGGTTTTACTGATTTTTCTCTTAGTCCTCTTTTCTATTTAATTACTTTCTGTCTTTATTATTTCTTTCCTTCTCTTTATTTTGGGGTTTATTTCCTCTCTAGTGTCCAACAGCATCTTCTTAAAGTGGAAGCCTAAATCGTAATGTACTTTTTTTATCCTGATAATATTCTAGTTTGAGTCTAATTTAAAATAGCCACTCTATTTTTCTTTTGATTAGTTTTTTCTTGGTATTTTTTTCCATTCTTTTAATTTTAACCCAGGTTTTGATATTTAAAGTAAGTTCTTGTAGGTACTATAGACTTAGTTGTTGCTTTGTTAATGCAAATGGAGTAAAGACCCCAAATTAAAGGTCAAATTTGACAATATCGGTTTTTTATTTAGGGTCTTTAGTCTATTTACATTTCATGAATTATTGATATGGTTGGGCTTAAATCCACAATCTTGCTATGTGGTGTTTATGTTTGTCTGAATAAGTCTTCTTTTCCTTTTTTATTTAATTTATTGGGGTGACATTGGTTAATAAAATTCTATAGGTTCTTTGAATATATCTTTTTCTCACCTTCACTCCTGAAGGACATTTTTGCTTAATATAGAATTCTAGGTTAACAGGTTTTATTTTCTTTTTCCAGTAGTTTAAATCTGTTTTTCAATTACATATTGGCTCATATTGTTTCTAATAATAAGTCTGACATCTTTGTTCCCTTTTATATACATGATATTTTCTTTTCCTCTGGCTGTTTTAGGAACTTCTCTTTATCGTTGATTTTCAGTAATTTGATAAAGATATACTTTGGTAGGTTTTTTTGCTTATTGTTTATGTGATTGTTAATTTTGGTTGGGATTTGTTGAGTTTCTTGGATTTATAATTTATGGTTTTTACCAAATTTGGAGATTTTTTTTTTATTTCATCAAATACTTTTTCTACCCCCTACCTTTCTCCTTGGATTTTATATATAGGTATGTAAAGTACCTGAAATTGTGTCAAATATTGCTGAGGTTCCATTCACTTGTTTTAATCTATTTCTTTTTCTGCTTTCTTTTGGATAGTTTCTATTCCTATATCTTCAACTTCACTGATGTCTTGCACTATATTATCTAATTTTCCATTGTGTTCATCCTATAACATGTTCATTTTAAATATTGATTTTTTTTCATTCTTGGAGGTTCCCTTTGATTTTTTTAAAATGTTTTTATTTCTCTCCTCACTAAATGTTTTTTTTTTTAATTCCATGAGCATATTTGTTACAGCAATTTCAAAGCTGTTACATGTTGATTTCATCTTCTATGTCATGTCTAAGTTTCTTACTACTAACTAGTTATTTTCCTGGTAATGGGTCACATTTTTTCATTTTTTTAACATGTCTAATCATTTTTATTGGGTGCTTGGAATTGTGATTGTTACACTTTGAATGCCTAGATATTATCTTCCATTAAAGTGTTTTCAAGTTTGTTTTGTCAGGCAATCAATTTACTTGTGGATCAACTTGATCTAATTGAGGTTTGTTTCTAAAATTTTAGGAAAGTCTAGAGTAGCCTTTACTCTAGGGCAGTGGTCAGGAAACTCATTAGTCAACAGAGCCAAATATCAACAGTACAACGATTGAAATTTCTTTTGAGAGCCAAATTTTTTAAACTTAAACTATATAGGTAGGGCATTATTAACTTAATTAGGGTACTCCTAAGCTGGCCTTTGCTAAAAACGTGGTATTTTGTGGAAGAGCCACACTCAAGGGGCCAAAGAGCCACATGTGGCTCGCGAGCCGCGGTTTGCTGACCACTGCTCTAGGGTTAATAAACTGTGAACCTTCCGGGGTCCCTATTTAATATTCTGTGAGGCCTCACTACTTTGGCTAGTTGGAACTCAAATAGTTTTCAGTCAATTGTAATCTATGAAATTTGCTTAGTGGTTCCCTGCTTGGCTGTGAGTTTTTATGCTCTGCATAGATAGATAGTTTAGAATTCAGCAACAGACTAAAGTGGACTTCTGTGTAAGTTTCTCTGCATGGCTGCCTGCTCTTTAGTTCACTGATCTACAAATCCAGCTACCTCAACCTCCTCAACTTCTGATTTTTGTATCTTCAACACAACAAGACCACTGAGTTCTGCTTGGGCTCTTCGTCTATGAGCTGCCATCCAGAAAGAACAGAAAGCCGGGGTCATTGAAAGAATGACCCCACATTGCCTTGCTTACCTTCTCTCAAGGGTCACAGTCCTGTACTGCCTGTTGTCCAAAATCTGAAGATAGTTATTTAATTCCCCCCCCCCAATGTTTGAGTGTTTTGGGTGGGAGAACAAGTAGAGTCTCAGTTACTTCATCCTATCTGGAAGTAAAAGTCAAACATGGTGTTTCAATTGCTGTTATACTATAGGAAAAAGGTTTTCTGATTTAACTAAAATTTACATTAATCTACAAAAGATGTAACCTTCCCCTTCAAAGACCACAGTAATTCCTTTTAATCATTGAACGCGTTTGAAGAAGAGCAAAGAATAAATGGTCAAAGAAATCCTAAAGTGGTGATGTTGGCAAGGATTTCCATACAAGAGGATGTACCCCTTTCAGGTATCAACACTCCTCACCTCCCACCCTTCCTCATTCGCAGGCTTGGTTCTAGATTCCCCCCTGCAGTACACTATGCCCTTTACTTTCTTCAAAATATCTCTGGACAAAATTTTCTAAGTATCCATGTGTTCAGAGCCCAGCTCCCCCTTCAGAGGCTGTATGTGGGCCACACTTCAGTGGTGGTGGGAGACTAGCTCAGTGTTTACTGCTTTTGACCAACGTAACATCTGTTCTTGTCAGCAGGCACTTTCTGGGGACAACAGTTCTGCCTTTGTTGTTTAACTCAAAAGAGCACATCTAATCAGCCCAGGTAGGAACAAAGGCTGCTTGGCCAGTCACTCAGAGTGAACATTTTAATTAGATCAACTCTTTAAGTAAGTCTCCAGGTGAATAATTAATAAAACTGGAGAACTTTTCATAACATTTAGACACAGTATCTATACCTCCTTTTGGTCTCCAGAAGAGCAACAGAAGGGAGCATTCAAAACGATTGCTACTTAATTGACCTCCAAGGAATGATACAGCCATACTTGACAACTGTGTACAGTTTGAGTTTTTTTGTTTTATTTATTTATTATTTTTACTGTTTTTAGTAATTCGTTAATTGGCACATTTGGAGTCATTTATTAATTCTGAAACAGTTATTTCACAGTTACCATGTGTCATGCCCTATGCTAGCCATTCTAAGGATGAATGGATATGGTGGCTGTTCCTCAGGAGCTCACAGTCTCCTGAAGGAGCAAGATATGTAACTGTGTTATTATAATATGTTGTGAAGTCATTTGATGGAGACATGCGCAGAGAGCTACAGGAACACAGAAGGGGGTGTAATTCTCCATGCCGTGAGAAAAGCTATCCACAGCAGGTACTATTTCAGTAGTAGATTACAGTCAATATGTCTGAACATCTCAAAATTAAGATAGTTTTGAACTGAAAACATTGTAAGATATAGGGAGCTGTAATTTAATCATTACAATTCCAAGTATCTACCTGTGGGGCCTGGGAGGAGCTGCTGATTAAAGCTAAGTGGGGATATTCTTGTGCTCAATGCCCAGATTATCAGAGAGGAGAGAAATCAAGAGAGCAGGTCTGATGTAGTTCATAGTGAAAAAGTTGGATCCCTGTGAGAAGGCTGAGTAATGATTGCATATGAAGGAGAAACATAATTGACTAACAAGCACGTTCCTATAGGGCAGTAATGCCTAATCTAAGGTCCATGACTGGGTTTCAGCCGTATGGAGACAATGAACCTCTCCATCCCTGAAATTGTCTTCGCAATGATGTTTATGCATTTTTTTCTCAAAAAAAGTTTCTTAGCTTTGATCAGGTTGTCAAAATATCACATGTTAAACACTATTGCATAGTAAATTATCAGGTAATGGAAATACGCCAGGAAGCCAAAAGACTCAAGTTTGAGACATAGGCCCATAGACTAGCTATGTGGCCTTGAATATGTCCCTTTATCTCTCTATGCCTAAATCTGTCGTCTGCTTACCTTGTACAATTATCGTGAAAGTCAAAGGATTTCATAAAACATAAATTGCTACACTATTGTCTATAAAAATTAACTTAAGTAAATGCATATTTATTAGAAGTTTATTGCTCAATTAAATATGGCAAATCTACTAGTACTCTAGAGGTTAATTCCTACCTGTATGTGTATGTGTGTGTGTGTGAACTTTAAAAATTTTTTCCGTGTGAAAGTTTTCCAACATATGCAAAAGAAAAGAAAATAGTGTAATACACCCATGTAATAGTTTCCATAATTATCAACATTTTGCTGATCTTGTTTCATCTATACCCCCATTTCCTCCTCCTCCATTCACTGAATTATTTTGCGGTAAATCCAATACATATTTTACTTCAGTATGTTTCTTATAAAATAGAGACTTTTTTTTTTTTTTAGAAAATAGCATTACCATTTTAAACATAACAACAAATATCACTGTCACACCCCAAAATAACTGTAAATCTTTAGCATCATCAGTGTTCCCATTTTCTGGTCTTCTTTCTGAATCAGGTCCAAACAAGGTTCACTGAACCTTTGGTTGACAGAGCTAGAGGTTCACTCCATGCTGACCTTCCCAGGTCCTCCTCGCCAGGCCCCTAGATGCCCTTCTCCTGCAGCCAGGGCTGATCAGGCCAGGGACTCTAGCAGCAGCTTCAGCCACCAATCGATGGATTGGGAAGTTATTTTTGTTGCCATATCTGTTATCAACTAGGGCTCCGCCTGATTTTCCTCTGAGCTTTTGCTTTGATTTCCCTGA
Organism: Myotis daubentonii; assembly: GCF_963259705.1. NCBI lineage: Eukaryota > Metazoa > Chordata > Mammalia > Chiroptera > Vespertilionidae > Myotis > Myotis daubentonii. Next base: position 23,366,473 of record NC_081848.1, on the reverse strand, counting down.
TTAGCATCTGACAATTTAACTACCGCTCTCATGACTATCTGTGGTGGATTTAGTGCCCAGCTACAAATTCTTTGACACTTCTTCTATTGAGTAATGATGTTTATGCCCCACTTGAATCTGGATGAGATTCCACTGCTTTGACCAATTAAGTACAGCCGAAGTGGTACAATGTGACATACAAGGCTGAATCATAAGTGGCCAGGGAGCTTCTATCATCACGCTGTACCATTCCAGCACGCTGATAGGAAGCTCAAGCTACATGGAAGGGCCACGTGTGGTCATTCCAGTGGACAATCCTGGTTGAGCAATCTTTACACCATCCCACGGGTATCATACCTGCAGCTGAAGAAATTTCTAGATGATTCCAGTCCCTAGTCATTTGAGTCAGTCTAGGTGTTTGTCTTCCCAGTTAGGACTAGAGGTATGATAAAGCTGGGACAAGCCATCCCCACTTAAGTTTTAGTAGGAGCGCCCTGTCTGAAATCCTGACCCACAGAATCCATTAGCATAATAAAATGGCTTATGTTTTATGCCACTAAACTTTGTGGTGGTTTGCTGTATACAATGTTAATAACCACCCTAGTTCTTGGCATACCTGTTTCCTTAGAGGGCTAAATACTCCCCCAAGCTCCTTTTTAAGTGCAATACACCGAGTGTCCACGATTTGGGAGACCAGCTAAAGAAACCGACTGAGAGAGCTTACCAGTCACTCTGCAGAATTTAGTGTAATCCTCATTTCTAATAAAGTGACGCACTCTGATCCCCAGGCTGTATTTGTCATCACTAAATCCAAAGTGACTTGGTTCAATTTTTTGGACAATAAACCCCCAGATTCCAGGCTTAAAGGGGTGGGAGAAGTGTTCAAATAGTCTAAATTCCAATAAACCTTCATTAAGTCCATCCTCACCCTGCCTCCAATTCCTAAGTCTTCCCTGGGTCCTGCAGAGTAAAGCCTCATTGTTGGCACCTTCTGTTCACTCGGCTAAGTTGGAATCCACAAGCTTTCTCTCTTCTACAGCATTGGTTGGAATATCATGTCAGGTGTCGTTTCCTACTGCCTGTTCTCTGTCATTGTGTATTTGTGCCTTGTTTTATTCATCCTCGGGCATCTGATCTAGAAGCAAGCCAGGGAAAGTGGCTGGAGGGCTGGTCTTATTTTCTGAAGGTAGACTCGACCTCAGTCCCTGATTTCTGGCCTGCCTCTCATCCCAGTCATACACGATACACAATATTATGGAGTTCTGAGCTCAAGCTTTCTTTTGTTTGTTGCAGACTTTCAAGCAGTCTTCTAATTTTCAGCACTGGGCCTCAGTCGCAACTTCCACAGTATTTGACACCTCCAAGTTCTGAGCCTTGGAAGGTTTCTCTGCAGTGAAGGTTTCTCTGCAGTGGACAAGCTCACGACTAGTAAGTTTCCCTTTTTGTAGACTCTACTGTGCTACCTCAGTCATCACTTCTCTGTCCACTTTCTATCTCTCAAAAATGTACTAAACTCCTGCATCTGTTGAATTGCCATTTTCTTCCCAGGTCTATAGCTTTCTAATTTCTTTAGTTTTAATACAATCTTGGAAGAGGATATAAACCTATGTGGTTAATACACCAAATTTAATAAAAATTGAAAATCACCAATATTTACTTAGAAAGTGACCAGTGAATAATGAAGGTTTTGCTTAGATAAAAATCAGTATTTATAGAAATAATGAATAGCAGTTGCTGTATTGTGTCACCCTCAGTATCTGATTTTCTTCTTTATTTTGTGGGAGGGTGTTGCAGAATATTGAGGATCTTCTATTTCACAGAGAAAAGTTGCAAATGATAATGTTTTTTAACAGATTGCCCAACAGCCTCTGTTGCCTCCTGACGATATCTAACATTGTAAGCAATAAAGGGGAGAAATTCCTAAAAGAGCAGAGAATGGGAAAGAGGATATCAATGTAGAAAAGTCATCGGTAAATTTTCATAAGATAGAAACTAGATGATATAATACCAGTGGATGAGCAAAAGTAGATGAATCTCCAACTCCAGCATATCCTGACATGGCTGAGGCAGAGGGCTGATCAATTTTCATGATACCCATCAGAGTCAGGACATGATAATTATCATGAGTTTTATTTTATTGAGCACTTACTACATGTCAAACAGTGTTTTAAGTTAGGTGTTATCCCATTTAATCCTTCAACAACCTTATAAAATTGATTCTAGGTCCATTTTATAGATAAAGAAATTGAGGCACATGAAAGTCAAGTAATATGGCCAAGATTCTCAGCTTGTAGGTGGTAAAGTTATAAGTGAAACTCAGGCAGTTCATCTCCAGTATCTCATACTGGCTGTTTCAAGTGGCTATATTCATTTCATTTTGCATGTGGAATTCAAACTTTAAGGTTTGCTTTTATCGTTGATATTTTATCTGCATTTATAAGCTGGAAAATACTGGAAGACTGTATTGTAAAATTGAGCTTATTCAGCTTATTAAAAGTTAGAAAGCACCACAAACTCACAAATGCTAAATCTATCTATAATTGGACCACATGTTACCCATTCACATATTTCCTAAAACTTCTATTTCTCCATGAAAATGCCACACATCCAGGGGATGCATGTAAGTGTTGCCTCACATTTAATTGAGTACAGCATGCGTGGGTTGCTGTCATGTACTTATGTCTATAACTTTATGAGGGAGCACACACAGCAGGCTGAGCTAATAAAACACTAGAGTAGGCCTACAAATCTCTTATCTAATGCATTTTTTTAAAGTACAAATACAAAAGCTGTCAGAAAATTTTTATTCCAAAGTTTGCACAAAAGCAAGCTAAACTACGTGTCATAAGTCAACGCATAACATGTGGCCCCTGTAGTAGCTCAGAGATACCTCAGTGCCAGCACACACAAAGCCCCTCACCCACAGGTGCTTATACTGTACTTATACTGCGTGATTCTGTGCCCTGCAACTAGGGATTCAAAGAAGAAGCCACATGGACACTGGTAGGAGGGGCAGAGATGAAAAACCGGCTGGTCCCACACCCACATGTGGCAGCTGAAAATCGGGAGGGATATCTCAGCTGCGGAGGTTCCCCACTGAAGAGCAAGAGGACCCAGCCCCACATCATGTCCCCAAGTCCAGGGTTTCAGTGCTGAGAAGAGAAATCCCCATAACTTCTGTCTGTAAAAAACACAAAACAAAAAACAGTGAAAATTGAGGCTGAGCCCAATGGAGGCTGCCGGAGTCCCAGGCAGTTCTTAAAGGGCCTGCTCAGGAATTTCCTATGACTGAGCTCCAGCGCTGGGATGGCAGCTCCAAAGGCATCAGGGGCATATGAGGAGGAACTGAGGTGTCTGGCATCAGGGCAAGAACTGGGGGACAGCTTTCTCCCAGATAAAAGTACCTGGCAGAGGCTACTGGTCCTTTGATAAGCACTCCCCTCCACAGAGCTGGGAAGTGGGTGCTATAGCTGAGTCTCCACCAACCTGGCTATCACTGTTTGCCCCCACCCTGGTGATTCCCTGAGACCCCACCCCACCAAACTTGCAGGCCTACCCCAAACTGTTTCCCGTGGAATGGCCTGTCTTGGCTCACACTTCAGACTTTTCTAAAATCTCTCAAGCAGCATCTGGACTTAGCACGCCCCTTACCCCTCTCTTAGTGGCTCCAGGTAAGCACAAGCAGAAGCTGGCTGTGTTTCACAGCTTGGCCTGTCCTGGACACCTCCAAGCCCAGGACAAATAGCAGGCAGCTGCAGACAGTTTTGTAGCTCAAGCCCTGGGCAGAACACAGGTGACCACTGATCTTGGCCTATACCTCCCAGGGAGGCCGCAGAGCCAGCACACCTGGTGGACAGCTGTGGGTTGGCATTATAACCCAACCACCTCCATGATGTCAGTGGTTGTAGCCAGTCTTTGCAGCAGATTGACCTGGGGGTAAATCTCTCCAGTTGACATGCCAACATCAGTCAAGGATCAACTATAATAGGAGGGTATACACAGCTCACATGGGGCGAGGGGGTACAACAGGAATCCTCAGCTTGGGTGATCAGGGAGGCTGTGCCACTGAACCCTACAGAACACCTTCTACATAAGGCCACTCTACCAAGCCTGGGAGACATAGCGGTTCTACTTAAAACATAGAAACAAACACAGGGGCCGGGTAGAGGTCAGTGGTGGGAAAAGGAGACTTGTGTAATACTTTAAACAATAAAGAATTTAAATTTTAAAAAAAGCAACAAACAAACACAGGAAGGCCAAAATGAGGAGACAAAGAAACATGTCCCAAATGAAAGAACAAAACTCCAGAAAAAGAACTAATGAAAACAGAGACAGTCTACTAGATGCAGAGTTCAAAACACTGTTTTTAAGGGTGCTTATTGAACTTAGGGAAAGAATAGCTGAACTTAGAGAGAACCTCAACAGCATAAAAAAGGACATGGATACCATAAAAAAGAACAAGTCAGAAATGAAGAATACACTAACTTAAATGAAGAAAATTTACAGAGAATCAACAGCAGAGTAGATGAAGCCAAGAATTGAATCAGCAATTTGGAATATAAGGAAGCAAAAAACACCCAATCAGAACAGCAAAAAGAAAAAAGAATCTTGGTGAATGAGGATAGTGTAAGGAGCCTATGGGGCAACTTCAAGCATACCAACATTCACATCATGAGGGTACCTGAAGGAGAAAGAGGAGAGCAAGAGATTGAAAACCTATTTGAAAAAATGACAGAAAACTTCCCTAACCTACTGAAGGAAATAGACATACAAATCCAGGAAGCACAGAGAGTTCCAAACAAGATGAACCCAAAAAGGCCCACACCAAGATATATCATAATTGAAATGCACAAGTTTAAAGACAGAGAATCTTAAAAGCAGCAAGAGAAAAGTAGTTAGTCACCTACAAGGGAACTCCCATAAGACTGTCAACTGATTTCTTAACAGAAACTTTGCAGGCCAGAAGGGGTTGTTAAGAAATATTCAAAGTGATGAAAAGCAAGACTCTAAAACCAAGATTATTCTAGTCCACAAAGCTATCATTTAGAATCAAAGGATAGATAAAGAGCTTTCCAGACAAGGAAAAGCTAAAGGAGTTAATCACCACCAAACCAGTATTACATGAAATGTTAAAGGGTCTTCTTTAAGAAGAAAAAAAATGATAAAAATATGAAAAATAAAATGGCAATAAATACATATCTATCAATAAATGGATCTGGAACAAAACAAAATAAACAAAGAAGTGCAACAGAAACAAACTCATAGATACAGAGAATATTTTGACAGTTGCCAGATGGGAGGGGGTTTGGGGAGAATGCATGAAAAAGGTGAAGGGATTAAGTCCAAATTGGTTTGTTACAGAATAGTCATGGGAGTGTAAAGTACAGCATAGGGAATACAGTTAATGATATTCTAATAACTATATATGATGGCTTATGGACACTAGATTTATCGGGATGTTCATTTAGTAAGTTATATAATGTCTGATCACTGGGGTATACACCTGAAACTAATGCAATATTGTATGGCAACTGTAATTGAATTAATAAAATATTAAATTTTTAAAAAATCTGTTATGTGAAGATTCTGTGACATAAAGACAGCCCTTTTGCTAGCTCTGTACCATACTGAGAACTTGTAGTCTTGAAGGACATTCAGGGAAAGGGCATGTAACTTGTTAACTTTGGCAGCTTCCTAGTGCATAGCAGAATTCTGACTGCGCTGTGTTTAAAGTACCCCAGTGGACTCAGCTCAGCTCAGCTGGCAAGGAAAGATCTGCTAGATGGTCTATAATAACAACAATATTTGATGGCAATCAATTGTATAGAGGAATTTTTATAATCATGATCTTACTTGCTTCTCATAGCCCTGAGGATTGAAGGTTACTGCAATATTATTGTGACACTTTAAAAGTGAGGGGGAAAAGTGAGATGCAAAAAAAGTTATCTTTTCAAGGTTTCCTGATTCCCAATCTCACACTTCTTTCCATCCATCACAGGCCTTTAATTCGATAATTAATTTTATAGAAACTCAGCTCTGAAGGTTACGCAATGGCATAAATATCCCTTTCTCATGAAAGAGACAAATAATTTAAAAGCAAGTGAATATCAAGAACTTTTTCAAGTGAGCAAGTTGTCCAATCAGATTCCATTTTTAGGAAATAAAAATAGCCCATTTACTGAGCACTAACTATGTGCCAGGAAATGGGATCAGCATCTTCTGTGCTTTATTTACACTTAACAACACCATGTGATTAACCTCCATTTTAGCAAATGATAAAACTGAGACTCAGAGAGGTTATGTAACTCACTCACTGATGCACAGCCAGATAGTGACAGTGTCTGGGCTTGAACCATAATCTAACTCTAAAGCCTCTGTTCTCAACCAATACATCTGTGGTCTCTGTGCAACACTGTGCTAAATCTAATGAGAGATATCTTGTCTTTGAGTTAAGGAAAAGTTAAGTGTTTTCAACAATTGCCATTAACAATGCTAGAAAGTGTTATTTACTAGTAGGAGTTGGGGAGAATCACCAAAAACTAGATTAAATTGTTTGACTTAAACTTTAGTGGTCAGGAAAAATTACTTTCCCAAATTACTCTTTTTCCTGCAGTTCAGGATACATGAGTTGTTAACCCACTTTTATTTTGTATATCCTTGTTAAAATTTATCTTTATTGTTATTTTAAATGCACAATTCTCTTTATTTACTTAAAGCAGAATAGTTTTTTCTAAAAATAAAAAAACTCTTCAGCACTAGGTCATTTTAAAAAATAAATACATCTAATTTTTGTATATTTAAAAACATGATTATATTCATGCTAGATTCTTGTGGCACAGTTTTTCCACATTACTTGCCACTTCTCTCTTCCTGTAGTTATTTTTAAATGATGCTTTCATTTTTCCTTTTCATTATTTTTATGGATTTGATCAAGCTGCTTTCAGCCTAGTTTCCCCCCAATATCTTATAAGTTATACCTCCTTTTCATTTCATTAATGGCCACAACTCTTTCCTGTGCTCACAATCACACTCATCTTTACCTGTTTCATTGAAGAAAAGACACCAATTGGTTTCTCCCACCTCAACGATTCTATATTTTCATTTTCTCCTCAATCCTTTATATGCTCACTAAAGGCCTGGTGCACAAAATTCATGCACAGGTAGGATCCCTAGGCCTGGCCAGGGAGCAGGGCCGATCCGGGCCTTCCCGCTGCCAGCTGGGGCCTTCTTTCATTCCATACCACCCTCTGGTGGTCAGCGCACATCATAGCAAGCGATCAAAATCCCAGTCTCCCGGTCGAACTCCTGAGGGGACACTTTGCATATTAGCCTTTTATATATATATCGATAGATTCCCCTTTCTCCTGCTGTCTGTCATTTGTTGCCTGCCTTGCTTGCTTGAAACTTTTGGAATGGAATTATTTAGTCGTTTTCTATCTCCAGCTCCTATATTTAAAGGAGATAGTCAAAATCTTTGTAGTTCCTTCTTTTTCAAGAGTTCATTTTTATCACTTCAAGATATTAAAAGACCCCAGGCTAACATTATCTGTTTAGATATAAAGATAAATATATCTTGCAAACTTCATTGCTCACCACCATTTCCTCTCTGCCACATCTCCATACCGGATTTCTTTTCCTAGTTCCTTTGTTTAGTGTCTTTTCTAGAATAGTTTTCCCATATGTAGAACATGGGTGATACAGTCTTTGATTGCTAGCACATCCACATTCTTCTTGACAGAATGATACTTGGCTAGAGTAGGATTTCTTGGTAGCTGCCTCTTTCTGTAAGTGGTTTGTGGGATGTTGGTTCACTATAGCTTCTGGTGTTACAGATGAGAGTCTAATTCCTTTTCCTTTGAAGGAAACCTCTTTTTGTCTGGAAGCTTATGAGATTTTTTTTCTCTTTAGCCTTGGAATATAGACATTTTACCAGGATTTTTTTTTTAAATCAATACTACCAGAAATGTATTAATTCCTTTTAATACATAGACTCAAGTCTTTCATAGCTCTGGGATGATTTCTACTATAATTTAATGTATGTCTCTATTCCTTCTGTTCCTTTTACATTTTTTTATTTTAGAACTCTTTTTAAAATTATTATTGCTTTGCATGTCAGGACTCCTGAATCTATATTATAAAGAAATGAATATATTTTATCATTATTTCTGCTTTGCATTTTGGATGTATTTCTTGTCGTTATTTTTCCACTTATCCAACCTTAGCAATGACTATCCTCTCCATTTACTGAAATGTTTGGTTTTATCACTTTTTTTTTTCCGTCTGTGTGTGTGTGTTTTAATCTCTATTATATATTTAATTATGTGCTGTTTTTTTATTTTAAGCCTCCATCATTGCTGTGAGGTTTTTTAATTTAAATTCTTTATTGTTTAAAGTATTACATAAGTCTCCTTTCCCCCCATTGACCTCTCCCTAGCCATTCCTACCCCCCAGCACATGCCCTCACCCCCCTACTGTATGTGTCCATTGGTTATGCTCATATGCATGCATACAAGTTTTTTGGTTGATCCCTTACCCACCCCACACCTCCTTAGGTTGAATGACCTGTTTGATGCTTCTGGATCTATTTTTGTTCATCGGATTATTGTTCATTATATTCCACAAATGAGTGAGATCATGTGATATTTATCTTTCTCCAATTGGCTTATTTTGGTTAGCATAATGCTCTCCAGTTCCATCCGTGCAGCTGCAAATGTTAAGAATGCCTTCTTTTTTATATCAGCATTGTATTCCATTGTGTAGATGTAACATAGTTTTTAATCCACTCATCTGCTGATGGGCACTTAAGCTATTTCAAAATCTTAGCTATTGAAAATTGTGCTGTTATGAACATAGGGGTGCATATATCCTTTCTGATTGGTGTTTCTGACTTCTTGGGATATATTCCTAGAAGTGGGATTACTGGGTCAAATAGAGTTCCATTTTTAATTTTTTGAGGGAACTTCATACTGTTTTTCACAGTGGCTGCACCAGTCTGCGTTCCCACCAGAAGTGCACGAGGGTTCCTTTTTCTCCACATCCTCTCCTGCACTTGTTTGTTGATTTGTTGATGATAGCTATTCTGACAGGTGTGAGATGGTACCTCATTGTTGTTTTGATTTGCATCTCTCAGATGATTAGTGACTTTGAGCATGTTTTTATATGTCTCCTGGCCTTCTGTATGTCCTCTTTTGAAAAGTATCTACTTAAGTCCTTTGCCCATTTTTTGATTGGATAGTTTATCTTCCTTTTGTTAAGATGTATGCGTTCCCTATAAATTTTAGAGAGTAGGCCCTTATTAGATGTAACATTGGTAATGTTCTCCGATGTAGTGGGCTTTCTTCTTGTTTTGTTGATGGTTTCTTTTGCTGTGCAGAAACATTTTATTTTGATGTAGTCCCATTTGTTTATTTTCTCCTTAATTTCCATTGCCCCAGGAGCTGTATTGGTAAACATATTGCTATTACATATGTCTGTTATTTTGCTGTCTATGGATTCTTCTAAGATTTTATGCTTTCGCATCTTATGTTTAAGTCCTTTATCCATTGTGAGTTTATTTTTGTGTATGGTGTACGTTGGTGGTCTAGTTTCATTTTTTTTGCATGTATCTGTCCAATTTTCCCAACACCATTTATTGAAGAGACTATCTTGAGTCCATTGTATGCTCTTGCCTCCTTTTTCAAATATTAATTGAGCATAATGGCTTGGGTTGATTTCTGGGTTCTCTTTTTTCTTAATATTTTATTGATTTTTTACAGAGAGGAAGGGAGAGAGATAGTTAGAAACATCGATCAGCTGCCTCCTGCACATCCCCCACTGGGGAAGTGCCCGCAACCCAGGTACATGCCCTTGACCGGAATCGAACCTGGGACCTTTCAGTCCGCAGGCCGACGCTCTATCCACTGAGCCAAACCGGTTTCGGCTCTGGGTTCTCTTTTGTTGTTGTTTGCCAATTTAATTATAGTGTGTCTTGGGGTTGGTCTTTCTGGGTTCATCTTGTTTGGGATTCTGTGTGCTTCTTGGACTTACATGATTTTTTTCTTCCCCAGATAAGGGAAGTTTCCTGTCATCATTTCTTTTTCTTTAAACAGGTTTTCTATTCCTTACTCAGCTTCCTCTCCTTCTGGCACCCCTATTATGTGGATGTTGTTTCATTTCATGTGATCCCAAAGCTCCCTTAGGCCCTCCTCCTGCTTTTTAAGTTTTTATTCCAGTTGCTATTCTGCTTGGGTGTTTTTCTACCTTGTCTTCTAACTTGCTGATGCGGTCCTCAACTTCTTGCAGTCTGTTGTTGAAACTTTCCATTGTGTTCTTTATTGTAGTTAAGTCATTCTTCATTTCCTCTTGATTCTTACATGTTGTTGAATTTGTCTCCCATTCTTTTCAGTGTCCTTATAACTATTGCTCTGAATTCTTTCTCTGACAAATTACTTGCCTCCATTTCATTTATTTCCTTTTCTGGTGATTCCTCCTTTTCTTTCATATGGGGTTGTTTCTTGTCTCCCCATTTTTGCTTTTCCTTTGTGATTGTTTCTATGTATTAGATCAAACTGCTATGCATCCAGACTTTTTGAGTTTATCTTATATAGCAGATGTTTTGTGGGTCCCAGTGGTGCCATCTCTCTGGTCTTCTGGGCTGGGTATTCTAGGGAAGCCCCTTACTTGGGATATTTGAGTTCTCTTGGTGTAGTTGGGTCTTGAGTGTTGTTATCCCATTTGTGGATGGAGTCTCCTCTCAAGGTGTCTGGTTATGTGGCTCACTCTCTACTACATTGACCAAACAGCACAAAATACAACTCAACAAGACATGACACAAAGGGAACAAAACTCAAATGTACTCAGGACACCAATAACCCCAATAAAAGTAACTACCAAAGAAAAGAGAATTAGGAAAGAGAAAAGAGAGCAAAGATAATATGGGTGGGGGGTAGGGGAGAAAGGGTAAGAGACAAAAGAAAAAGAAGAAAAAATGTGGGGAGAAAACACCACAAAACAAACAGATAAACCAAAAAATTCAAACAACAAACACCCAGAAAAAGAGGGGGACAGAATCTGTAGAGGCAGAGCTTATATAAGGAAAGTAAGGTTAAGGAATTGAATGAATAGGGGAAGAATCATGGTTCAGTATAGAGGAGGTAGAAAGAGAATGAGTGGATAAGAAGAGAAAAAGAAAACCAATAAAGTAAAAAGAAAATATTAAAAAATTAAAAATGCTACTAATAAAAATTTAAAAAATAAAAAGATAAATATATATATATATTCATTTATTCATCCATTTTTTGAAAAGGAGAGTAGAGGAGAGAGCAGGTAGGCTTATTGAGTGGAACTAACTAAACAATTAAGAGAAGAGAGCAAGAAAGGAGAGGAAAAACAAGCATAAAAATTGACTAGTGAAGAAAGAGAAAGGAGAAGCATGTGTAGACTTGGGGAGAGGAAAGCATGTGTGCAGGGGAGAGGAAATTAGATATGAGTAAGCCAACAGAGACTACAATAATAATAACCCATCAATAAAGCAGGTAAAGATGATCAATTTTTAACAAAGGATAAAAAGAAAGTAAAGAGAAAAACTAAAGCAGGCACAGGAGAGGGGGAAACAGGATGAAAGGGAGAAGTGGGGGAAAAATATTTAAAGCTAATTTCTTGTGATGGGATGAGTGGCAGAGTTGGTGCTTAAGCAAGTTCTTTTGAGATCTCCCTCCACACCCCTGGGAACTCTTTATCTTACTTTCTACAACATGGGCAAGAAGATATTTTCCTATAGCTCACTGTACATTCTTAAAACTCTGGTTTTTCTTTTGACTATTCAATGAAGACTCCTTGCTGGAATCCCCTCACTGCTCATCTCCTACTAACCCAAAGCAGTCCTCTTGGGCAAATTTGGAACAACTCCACACTGGCTGAATCACGTCTCCCACAATTGGAAACACTACTCACATATCTTGGACCCAATAATCCCTGAAAATGAAAATCAGTCTCGATGCAGCAACGTTTCCTTTGTTGGTACCATCAGAGAAGCCAGCCAAGCCAGTTGTATCTGCCAGATTTTAGATTTTCCAGGGAGAAGTCACACTCCAGTGTGGGGAACATATCAAACTCTTCAAATGAGTTCATTGAAAATTCTCTCCTTTTATGGGGTGTTAGCCTTGGTTGCAGAGAAAGGGCTTACAGTTCAGCTCTCTCCACACAAATCTTTTCCTAGGTACCACTTTCAACCTGTCTAGCCCCTCATTGTTGGTTAGGGGTTAAGAAATGTGTCCTGGGTTTTCAGTTACTTTCTTTTCACAAGATCCCGGGGGTGGCCCATCTCACTTTGGTATCTACCATCTATTGTAGCTTGTTGTTTCACTCATGACTCTCATTTCATATCCTAGTACAAACAATCTGTGTGCACAAGCTGAATTCATAGCCCTATTCCTACCTGAAATGCTTCTTTTGCACTCCTTTTCACATGCTCCCCAAAAGGTTGTCTTACTCCAGTGTTTTGAGAGAGATAGAGAGCACAGTTATAGAACATAGAAAATGTGTAGTGCTTTATATTTTAAGAATAATTTCTATCACAACATCCTCATGCTTCTTTACCCACAGGAGAGACTAAATACTGACATTGCCCTTTCTCCCTCTACTCTGTGCAGCCACAGAGATATTTATAGTCCGGGAACCGGGCTACCTCACCTACATGGATAATCAGGAATTGGAGCCCGTCTTGGTCACCATAGCAGCAGGCAGCCAGTGACATCAGAAGCCTGACATTGGTCAGTGCTGCTATGCTGAAGGAAACCAGAAGCTGATATAAAGAAAACATTATATAAAATGCTTTTTATTTCTTTTGAGAAGCACTTGGGAATGATTTCTGAAAGTAGCTGAATTCCTGCAACCATTTTTAAATCTTCAGCTTGTATTAATAAAATTTATATTATAAAAAAGATAATTTAAAAATAATGTAGAGTAATAAGAATGCAGATGTGAATATATGTATACACGAATTTCGTGCACTGGGGGGGGGGGTGTCCTCAGCCCACCTGCACTCTCTCCAATCTGGAACCCCTTGGGGGTTTGTCCAACTGCCGGTTTAGGCCCGATCCCACAGGGCAGTCGGACATCCCTCTCACAATCCAGGACTGCTGGCTCCCAACCTCTCACCTGCCTGATTGCCCCAACTACTTCTGCCTGTCAGCCTGATCACCCCCTAACCACTCCTCTGCCAGCCTGACACCTAACTGCTCTCCTGCTGGCCTGGTCCACCACAACTGCCCTCCCTTGCAGGCCCGGTCACCCCCAACTGCCCTCCCCTGCTGGCCTGGTTGCCCCCAACTACCCTCCCCTGCTGGCCTGATCGCTCACAACTGCCCTCCCCTGCCATCTTGTGGTGGCCATCTTATGCCCACATGGGGGCAGCCATATTGTGTGGGGGCATGATGGTCAGTTTGCATATTACCTCTTTATTATATAGGATATACATATATCATATATATTACATCATATATATATATATACATATATATATATATATACATATATATATATATATTTACCAACCATTAGTTTTAACTGCTAGTTTGACTATGAAGACACCCTGCTGTAGGATAACTATGCCATAATCCAGACTAAGTCGACTTGTATAAAGTCTTTCTAGTGTAAACAAATGGATGCATTAATTATGCTGGCCTTTGGTGTTTGTTGATTTCTATCTGAACTCCATTTTTCCTAATGCTCTGCTTTCCTTCTAGCTACACTCCAGGCTTCTCAGATTACCCTCTCACACTTATTCTACTACATCATTATTTCCATTTCCATTTCTTAATTTTCAGTGAATCTCTTAATCCAGACCTGACATACTTGAAACATGCGTAGTTTGTTATTCAGAATTAGAGGCCTGGTGCACAAAATTCGTGCACAGGTAGGGTCCCTAGGCCTGGCTGGTGATCAGGGCTGATCTGTGGGGCAACTGGCAGGGCAATCAGGGGATCCCATTGGCATCCCCCTTGGCCAGCCTGGTGCCGCCTGCTCGCCGGCCCTGCCCCCCACTGCTGCCAGTTGCCTCTCTCTGCAGGACGACTGGCGGGGTGATTTGGGGGTGGGGGGGCCCACTGGCACCCTCCTTGGCTGGCCTGGAGCCTGGGGGCAGCTCCTGTGTTAAGAATTTGCCCCCTGGTGGTCCGGGTGCATTGTAGTGACTGGTCATCCCGCCAGTCGTTCCACCACTTGGTCAATTTGCATATTAGGCTTTTATTATATAGGATGATAATGCATGTGATACATTTGGCCCAATGTCTCAATAATGTTCGCCATTCACTCAACAGAAGTTAGTGATTTTATTCAAAGAAAATTTACAGTTCTCATCATGACTAGAGATAGTTAACAGTTTGGTTAGTTGTTATGTGGGCAAGGCAGAAATGATTTTTCTAGCTTAAATTAACAATTAAGAATTTGAAAAGAGGGGCTTTCGATAGAAGCTGAATGGCCCCATCCATATGAGTCCCTGGTATCCTGGAAGATCTTTCCCATTACTAACAAATAAGGGAGGCCTTAACTAACCTCTCAAAGAAAAGTCCATGCCACAGGAAGTGCACAAAGATAAGCAAAATCTATAAAGAAGTGATCCCTCAGGAGCTGTCCAGTACATGCAATAGCTCGGCTCAGAGCACACCATTCCAGCCAGCAGGTGCTCCAAGTTTCAGGCCATCAACCATGGGCTGTGTATTGTATAACTCCATGGAGGGTTTTTGACTTAGGACTGCTGATTCCCTGACTCATCATGTTGCCTCTAAGTATAGTGGGTAGAGGAACTCCCTCACAGGCTTTGGAGAGAAAGGAATGTGTACAGAACTTCAAGACAGAGATTAAAAGCAATTATTTTTCAAATAAAACTTCTGAATTCAAAATTGATACTTCCAAAGGCAAACATTTTAAATTCTTTTTGTGTGTGTGAGCTAATTGGTTGTATTCTGAAAAGTTGTATTCTGGAATTATGCAAAACCAATTGCTTTTGCAAATAGGTTTTCCCATTTATAACAATACCTAGCCCATATTTAATAAAACTTGCTGTTGCAAAGAGTAGCGATGAGAATGCTTGCTCTTATTACAGTGCCTCCCATGGCTGGCTGCACAACAAATGAATATTGTAGGGTATTATTTAGTAGTGAAGTGCTCCCCCTAGTGAACATAAGTAGGAATTTAAACAAAAAGAAAAATCTTGAAAATATTTCAGTTCCTCTTTAATATTTAAATCATAGAATTAAAAAAAGTAGGGCACTAGCTACTTTACTGATTGGTCCTATAAGCTTTGGTGAGGTAGAGAGACACACTAAAGTCAAGGCTTTTTAGGCTACTGTAAGGGTTGAGATGTCAAGTCTTTTTAGGGTTTTGAGTGCAGTAGGGTCTCTCAACTCTGTCATTATTGACATTGTAGGCCAGACAATTCTTAGTTTGGGCAGGGCCATCCTGTGCATTGTAGGATGTTTAGCAGCCTCTCTAGCTTCTACCCACTTGATGTTAGCAGCATCTTCTCCCTACCCCCGCCCACCCCCCCACTCCCGCCCCCAACACACACACACACACACACACTCCTACCAGTCCTGATGACCAAAAATGCCTTGACATTGATCGCCAATTTCCCCAGGAGAGCAATATATCCCTCCAGCTGAGAACCACTGAATGGAGGGATGACACAATATGACATCCTTTAATAGAATCACGGTTTCTCTGCTGAGAATAGCTGACAGGCAACAAAAATAACAGATAGGAATGGAGATGGTGAAAAGTGGTCAACTTCTGAATATATTTTGAAGTTAGAACTGACAGAAATTTTGAAAGAACAGATATGGAGACAAAGAGAGGAGAGAGGAGAGGCGAGAGAGGAGAGAGGGAGGGGGGAGGGAGGAGGGGGAAAAAGGAGAAGGGAAGGGGGAGAGAGGGAGGAAGAAAGGGAGGGAGAAAACTGAGTCAAGGATGACATCAAGGGACTTTAGCCTGAAGAACTAGAACTGAGTTGTCATTAACTGAGATGTGGAGACAAAAAGAGGAGCTGACTTCAGAGGCTTTTTAGATACCCAAATAGAGATGAAACACAGTTTGGAAATTAGGTGAGAGGTGAGGTTATATGTTTGGGCTGTTGTTATATGTTTGGGAGTCATTATCTTATAAATAATATATATATAAGTTGATCTATGAAGTGAATATATATATATATAAGAAATTCCAACTATTCAATGTAAGAAATGTGAGAAGAAACCAGCAAAAGAAACTGAGAAGCAATAAGTACAGTTGGAGAAAAACAGAACAGTGTAATGTTCTGGAAGTCAGGAGCCTTTGCACATAGTTTTTCTCTTTACATGAAAGGGTCTCATCTTAGTAACTTCCTTCTTAAGGTGATCATTTGTGAATATATGCAATATATCATATTTTCTGCAATAACATACTTACCTGGCTGTCTCCCCTAGATTGTGAGCTCCTGAAAATAAAGATTTCTGCAGCTTTGTAGCAACCAGCACAATAACTGGCACATATTACATAATACATGTTCAGTCGATACTGAGATTTAATAGGAAATCCACCCTTCTGAAATAAATTAAATCAAGGCTCGCAATTAATTCAAAATTAGCAATAACTCAGACATAACTCAAATAACTGAGATGTTTAAATTCTGTGTTGGATCATACCATGAAAGGGATACCATTGCTGCCTTGAATTCAAAGTGTCTCAGCTTTTATTTTATGTGTTTGGGACTCTTGATAATAGTGTGTTTGATAAAAGAAAATTAGATCCATGGCTAATAACTATAAAGCCATTAATCATCCCTAATATTCTATTGCCATCAGACCCATCAAAGAGACGTGCTTGAAAGCTGAAAAGGCGGTTAGCCTACATGTTACCTTTAAATATTTTTAATAGATTAAATAAATGAATCGCCTAAACATATTGTAAACCTACTATGTGCCAGAGAGTACAGAAAATACTTTCTATATTAGTCCTTTATCTTATTTAACACTTAAAACTCTATGAATTGTTAATGACACAAATAAGGAAATTGAGACTCAAAGATGTTAATAAATATTCCCCCCCCCCCCCGAAATTAAACATAGCTGAAATACCATATCACATCTGAAAAGTTAACAATAATTACTTAATATCATTAACCAGTCAGTATTCAAATTTCTGGTTGTCACAAATTGCAATTTTTTTCAATTTTTAAGTTTCTTTGATTCAAGGTCCAGATCAGTTCGATCATTATGACTGGTTGATATCTCCTAAGTACGTCTCATTCTATAAGTTCCCCTCCATCACTTTTTCCCCCTTGCAACTTATTGAAGAAATAATCATGCCAATTGCATCCCTTCAGTGGCATTTTTGTCCTATTTCCTTAGTAGATGCTTGATCAGATTTAGGTAGAATTCATTTCCGTAAAACCAGAAAGCATGTAATGTTAAGAATGTGTCTCTTGTGTACTCTAGCAGCTAACCAATAATCTGTTCTCTTTTTCGAAGAATCCCAGTCTTAAGCAACAAATAGAATGATAGGATTAGAATACCACATTATTCACTTGCCTTATCCTACAGTATTTTTATCCCACACAATCTCAGAATAACAACACCAACACTGCCACCAACATGATCATTACAGACAGTGTAAGACGATTTCTGCAGTTCTCTTTTTACTTTAGGACATATCCCATTAGAAAAATACACATTGAACTTTATAGCAATAAGAATAGTTCTCTGCATTGTTATGGTACCAACTGGATATATATTTAGGTATGTTTTTTAAAGATTGACTTAAGTTTTGAGAAAGCAATGACACCTTTCTGACAATTCTTAGAATGCCCTTGATAAAGGGGCACTTTATAATATCAAAGTTAAGTTCTAGATACCTTTTTATGTATATTGTCTCCCCACCTAGACTATTATCTTGTTTTCAACTTTTATTCTATCAAACAACCTAGTATAATCATATGCCAAAGTTTTCAAAAACTTTACTGTATGTAACTTGATTTGTTACTTTGAAATAGCTCATTAAACATTTATATACTGTTTTTCCCCCCAGAAAAATATTTCATGAAAGCAGTCTGAATGAAATTAGGAAAATAAAACATCTGTTTGGCCTGAGCCAATTATATCAAATAGGTTGTTTTAGGACCTCATCCTGGATATAAGTAGATAAAGCTTATGGTAGGTTCAATAATGGTCCCCCAAGATGTGTATGTCAGAATCTGTGAATGTTGCCTTATATGACAAAAGGGAGTTTGCAGATGCGGTTAAGGATTGAAAATGGGGGGACATCCAGGTGAGCCCAATGATCTATATTATAAAAGGCCAGTGGCTGTAATCCCATAACCAAACGACCAGTCACCAGAAGGTGCATTGATGGGTCTCACGGCGCGGTGGGGGTCTGGGTCTCGTGCGATTTCGCACGCTTGGCCTCTAGTATATATATAAAAGCCTAAGCAACCATTATGACCAGTCGACCGAACGAGCAGTTGCTATGACACGCACTGACCACCAGGGGCAGACGCTCAATGCAGGAGCTGCCCCCTGGTGGTCAGTGCACTCTCACAGCTAACCTCTGCAGCCAGCCAATCTCCCGCGGTCCCTCCCCCCAGCCAGCTGGCCCTGATAGGCCCCAATTGCTGGCCAGGCTGAGGGACCCCACCTGTGCATGAATTCATGCACCAGGCCTCTAGAGTCTTTATAAGAGGGAGCAGAAGGAGACACTACAACCAAAGAGAGGAGAGCATATGATAATTGAGACAGAGACTGAAAGATACTAAACTTTTAGCTGTTAAGATGGAGGAAGGGGCAAAGAGCCACAGAATGCAAGAAATGCAGCCCCAGAAGCTGGAAAAGGCAAGGAATTGTATTCTCCACTAGAGTTTCATGAAGAAACCAGTGCTGTCAATACCCTGACTTTAGCCAGGGAAACTGATTTTGGACTTCTGGCCTCCAGAACATAAGAAAATCTTTGCTGTTTTAAACCACTAGGTTTGTGGTAATTTGTTATAGCAGCAATAGGAAACTAATACAAAGCTTTTGACAAGTTTTATTGTGAAATATTAGATTTAGAAAAAAGTACAAAATGTCAACAGTTGGATGTGTACAAGTACAGTATTTTAAGTCTATACATGTGAACAGCTTAACAGGTTCACCTCAGAATGCATATTTAGACCAATACAATCTAAAAAGGACTGTAATATTCACAGGCTATTAATACATAAATAGCTTGAGCCAAAATGATCCACACTGGTAAATGCTAATAGCTGAAAACAGGCTAAAAAGCACAATACAGCACACCATAGTATCTCCTTACAGGTCCACATTTAAAGAATATCAGCTCATTATGTCAATACACTATAGATCCGGGACTGGGACTCAATTGCTAATACAACTGAAATAATTTTAAGTGATAAAATAAAGTCATGGGATAAAGAGAGGGCATTTAATTAGTGCTAAATACTGTGAAACCCCTAAAAGATTTTAGCAAAGTTTAATTATTTAGATTGATTTTCAATTTTCAATGTTACCTAAAAAAGTGGGAATCCTTTGCAGCAGCTCCAAAAAGGTGTAAGAACTACTATACATCTTAATTTAAAACCATAATAACCACAGTGGATTGTCAAATGACTATAATCAGAATATAAAATATTAAAATCTGTGATAAGGAGGCAGTATCTAGCATTGTTCAAAGTACTGAAATTTATGAAGAACATTACATATAAGGATCTCATAAAAATAAACTGGTTTAGTTCTTCCAAGTCTTACAGATTCAGTCTTTTGCTATCACTTGAAAATTACCCTAGATTATGTTTTCAAATTTGGCAAGGAATTATTTTATATTACTTTATAATGAATGACCATAGGAATAATCTACTGAAACATGAGTCATATTACAATTACAATTATTCTGTGTTCTGAGAAAAGATGACCTTTGATGAGATTCATAATCATTGCTTGCTTAAAAACAAACCTTTCCAAAATTGACAAATTTAATAATCAGTTTACTTCAAACAAATTTACCCTGCTCATAAATTCCTAAGAGAAAGAACTCTCCCATTCTATCCAATATACTAGCAATGCCTGATGTTTTAAAATTTAAATACAAGTCTGAACTGGCATATATTAAGTAGGCCATCAATTCCATTACAGGCTGAAAACATGGATCAGAATATAATTAGTCAATAACTTCCCATAACCTATCCCACCCTACCTTAATCTTTTATAGACAATTTTAAAGACTCTTATATAATTTTCTTATAAATAGTACCTGAATCTTAAATAAGATTCCAATTTATTCAAAGATAGTCACAGATTGATTTAAAAGTTATTTAATTTTTTCCAGATTTGCTTTAAACTTACAAATGAAGTATGGTGTACATAAATATTAACTTAGATAACCACATATTATAAGGAAAGCATATATATGGACCACTGCAGAAAAATTATAAATTTTTAAATTTTTTATAAAAGAAAAATAAATCAAAACATGTAACTTATAAAATATGAACATGAAGCCATATCACATAAAAATAAAATTACTCTATCAGAAGTGATTTAAAATTAAATCTTTGGGAAGTATTTTGACTAATTCAATGAATTCAATGACCAACAACTTCCCATATTACACAGAAACAAACCATAAAATCATCTAAAGTTTATATGCATAATCAGTTCTTAATGCAACCTCAAACATTTTACTAGCAAGTTTGATTTCCTTTTGAAATAGGCTCCTATACATATGCATTTATATACAAACATTTATTAAACATGATTTTAAAACAACTATGTACAAAAGATCAACATTCCTATAAATAAAAACATTAGGTGGCAAAAAGGCACTTGTAAGTAAAAATCCACAGTTTATACAAAACAAAACACATTTTACCTTGGGTACTGTACAATAAACATTAATTCCTATACCAATAATGAAAATACTAGTATACTAACTAATGTTAATTATGTAAATTTAAAAACATATTTACATATTCTCTGAAGTTCATTTAATAAAAGCACCATGATTCCTAAATCAATGTTGATGCAAAGTGAAAAAACAATCACCAAAAAAAAAAACCCAGTGTTCACCATTTTCCTTGTTTAAAAGCTTTTGTATTTCTAAATTGAAAACTGTTTATTTGAAATTAGCATGGTGTAAAACAAAAAAACAAAGCAAAACCCTGCTGCTATGATTTCTTAAAACCATACCTACTCTATTATTGCATGTTACATTTTATAAAAAGCACTACTCATGCACTCCTTTACAACTGTTTAATACTATTGCTGGCAAAAAAGTTCCTGGATATCAAATAATATAAAGTTACTTCAAACCAGTTGAAGTTTTATTTGGAT
Source organism: Myotis daubentonii (assembly GCF_963259705.1). Taxonomy (NCBI): domain Eukaryota; kingdom Metazoa; phylum Chordata; class Mammalia; order Chiroptera; family Vespertilionidae; genus Myotis; species Myotis daubentonii. The sequence goes on along the minus strand of NC_081848.1, from coordinate 23,345,165 downwards.
GTTTTACAACTTAAAAATGCTTATCAGTTACAAAAGTGAATAGGAAATATGCCAATTCATTTGGTGTGCAAAAATATTTTTTCACTACACAGAATTTAAGGGCTTTACTGAAATTTTTTCAAATTTACATTTTCAGCAGAAGCATTAAATCAATAACTTTCTCAAGGGGATGTTAGTATACTTCCACTTTTGTCAAACTTTTTACCCTTCGACAATGCAGCAACCTGTTTGAGTAGTTCTCTGTTTTTGGCCTGTGGGAGACAAAAACATTTAAAAGATTTAAGATTAACAATATTTGAAATATTAAAACATGCTGAAGACTACTACTTAATTAATGCTTTTTTTTTCACTTACAGAACAAGATTTCATTGAAACACTAACAATTAAGTAAGAGTATACTTAGATCCATCTCTTTAACTCTGGCTATGTAGATGGAAAATTATAGATTGGTTTGTAAATGTCAATATAATTGTTGTCTAAGGATTTAATCATTTAAAAAAACAGGCAACTTAAAGTGAATATGCTTAAAAGAGAGTCAACATTTTATTTTATTATTATTTTTTATAAATATATTTTTACTGACTTCAGAGAGGAAGGGAGAGAAACATCAATGATGAGAGAGAATCATTGATCAGCTGCCTTCTATACACCCCCTTACTGGGGATCGAGCCAGCAACCAGGGCATGTGCCCTGACTGGGAATTGAACCTTGACCTCCTAGTTCATAGGTCGATGCTCAACCACTAAGCCACACTGGCTAGGACAAGAATAAACATTTTAAATAGAAAAAAAAGTTTTGGCTCTTAATCATATAAACATGAAGTGAAAAGTTTTATTTTATGATGAATAAGATCAAATGACTCAAGTGATGATCTGGAAGGAGTATTTCCCTACGAAATGTACAAAGCCTTTTATTTTATGCTCACCAATTAAGAGAACAAGCTGAAGAAGTCCTTTTTGCAAAATGCTGACTTTATTACTTTGCCACAAAGACTCTAAGCTTAATGATATTCAATACTTAAAAAAATACCCATCAGAACCATCCTTCCTAATCTTATTTTTGTTCTTTTAATTGCCATTTTGTGCTGGCTTTGATATAATTTGAGCAGTTATATCATCATTTTTAGTTTCATTAAAGGGTGAAGTTTTTTTTCAAAGATTCAGAATTTCACATTGTCATTGATCTGAACTGAATTTGCATTTCATTCAAATGTTGCATCCACCACTGACGAAGACACTACCCTTGAGCCAATGTGCTGTGTCATATTTTGACTATCTCCCTATGTAATCTCCTGACTATGGAAATGTAAATAAATACAGTGGGGCCCTGACTTACGAGTTTAATTCGTTCCATGATGGAGCTCATAACTCAAATTACTCTTATGTCAAATCAAAAAGTGAACGAGTGAGACACGTGATGCTGGGCTGATGTTGTGGCGTTCACTGTGACGTTCGCTGCGCCAACTAGCGGTGGGGTATCTGAAGCTGGCTCGTAACCCGAATTTTAGCTTGCAACTCAAAGCAAAAAATCGGCCGAGAGACGGCTCATATTTCGAAAAACTTGTTAGTCGGGACACTCGTAAGTCAAGTCCCCACTGTAATAACTCTCCATATATACAAGTACATTAATGATCAGATCCTTTCGGAGCTTCTGAGCCAAAATGGGGAGAGTGCTGACAATAGTTTGAAATCTGAGCACTGTCCTAAAATAACAGAATCCTATCTAATAAAAGAGAAACATGGTAATTGGCGTACGACCACTACCCTTCCCATTGGCTAATCAGGGCAATATGCAAATTAACTGCCAGCCAAGATGGCGGTTAACCACCAACAAAGATGGCGGTTAATTTGCATACGTAGCCGCAATGCTGGGAGGCAAAAGGGGAAGGACTGAAGAATGGTGATCCGCAACCCAGGCGGCAGGCAAGAGCTGGGGGGTGGGCAAAGGCCGCCTTCAGCCGGTGATTGCCATCAGAAAGCTGGTTGGGGTTGCCGGCTGGCCTGCGCCCAGCGATCGCCATGGTGATCCGAGGGCGGTGGGATCGGAGGGCGGGAGGGCCTGATCCCAGCGATCGCCATGTGGCGATCAGAGGGCGGGAGGGCCTGCCCCCGCAATTGGAGTGCGGGAGGGCTGGGGTGCAGGCCAGGCCGCAACTCCCAAAGCCCCGGGGGCCAGTGTTGCCGGCTGGCCTGCGCCCAGCGATCACCATGGCGATCGGAGGGCTGGAGGGCCAGGGCGCAGGCCAGGGGGCAACCCCAAACTCCCGGGGCTGGCGGCTGGCCTGCTGCCCCAAGATCGCCATGGCGATCGGAGGGTGGGAGGGCACGGGAGCAGGCCAGGCAGCAACCCCGGTCCCCCCGGGGGCGGGGTTGCTGGCTGGCCTGCGCCCTGAGATCGGAAGGGCGGGAGGGCCGGGGCACAGGTCAGGCCGCAACCCCGACACCCCGGGGGCCAGGGTTGCCTGCTGGCCTGCACCCAGAGATCACCATGGCTATCGGAGGGCGGGAGGGCCTGTGCCCTGCGATCGATTGGAGGGCGGGAGGGCCTGGGCGCAGGCCAGGCCGCAACACCGGACTCCCGGGACAGGTGGCTGTCCTGTGCCCCGAGATTACCATGGTGATTGGAGGGCAGGAGGGCCTGGGAGCAGGTCAGGCGGCAACCCCGACCCCCCAGTAGCCACCTGCCCGCACCTCTGTGCAGCCTCTGAAGCCACCTTTCCACAGCATGTACAGCCACAAAAGCTGCCTGCCGCCGCCTGTGACCTGATCGGGTCCCAGGTTGCAGGCCCGCACCCGTGTGCAGCCGCAGAAGCTGCCTGCCTGCAGCATCCCACTATGATCCACTGAGTTATGAGGCCAGAGAGCAAAGAGAACTTCCACCCCTGAGTCAAAGTGGGGAGCGGAGGACACGGCCTCCCCTCCTAAAGTCGCCAAAGGACAGGACCTAACCTAAGCCACATCCTCTGAGACAGCTGGGCAGGCACCACTGACCCTCTCTGCAGGCCGGGCCCCCCTCCCACTTCCCCTGTCCCTGCACAGCTCCCATAGCTCCCCACTGGCTGAGTCAGGCACAACAGGTTGCAGCCACAGGGGCGATCTATCAGCTAATGAAAAATGCAAGAACGAACAAATGAAACAGCTACTGCAGTGGGGAAAAGACGTTCATCAAATTCGTTGTTGCTGAGAAACTGAGGCAGCCAGCACAGGCCCCTGCACAGGACGAGGCTTCTGCTTCTAAAGAAACGTCCTGGGGTTAGAGGTGAGGGGGTGCTGCCTTTCCCATTTCAGAGCTCTAGGAGTCTGTGCTCCCCCTCCTGGTATTCTTAACACCCAGAGACCCCTCCCCAGTCCAGGCAGGAATGTTCCACGCTGACTGCCTCCAGAAAGCAGAGAACAAAGAGGCACTTCTTGACTTCAAGCCTCTAAACCAGTGGTTCTCCACCTTGGCTGCACATTAGAGTCACCTGGGAAACTTTTTAAAATCCTGATTTCTGGGCCTCATCCTCCGGAAATTCGATGAGGCCCAGAAATCAGGATTTTAAAAAGATTCCCAGGTGACTCTAATGTGCAGCCAAGGTGGAGAACCACTGCTCTAAACAGACTTGACCACTGTGGGCAAAGACCTGCAGCTGAGAGGGGGCAGGTTCTGGGTGTCGAGGTCCAGAGTGTGGAAGACCTCCTGGGGGAGCAGTGGATCTGGAAGCCTGTGTGCTGGGTCAGAGACATGCCTGCCTCCCACCCTCCCCTGCCCTGCACATAGACGTGCCTGGACTGGGGTGAGGAGGAGAAGGAGAACTAGAGGGAAGGAACACTGAGTGTTTGTTGGCGGCCATGTAAAAAGGACTGTGACCCTCCCCTCCCACTGAGTCACTCCCTAAGGCAGCAGGAGACGGAGGGTCTGAGAGCAGCCACACAGCTTTGTGGCCGTGACCAAGGCACCAAGATGGTGTCCATGCAACGGGGCTGAGGAGGTGTCAGAGGACCTCACCCCAGAAAGCCCAATAGCTCTTTGTGTGAGAGAGAGAAGGTGGCAGGGAGGGAGGGAGGGAGAGAGCAAATTGGACTCAAGAGGCCTCATGGCCCAGATGAGGAGAATATACCAGGGATCAGCATGGACTTGAGCTCTGAGGTGAGGGTCAAGGGCAGCTGGGTGGGGGCCAGCCCAGACAGAAGACCGAGGTCCAGATGTTCTTGACTCTGCTCGGTTCTTTGGCACCTCTGCCTGAGATATAAACTGTCTGACATGGAAGTACAACTCCAGAGAAGGGGGTGGGGAACCTATGTTAAATAATATTTTGTTTTTGTTTTTCACTTGGCAGAATGGGGGCTGAAGTTGAAGTTAGGTTTGGTTACTAAACAATAAAGAAAGCAACATTTCTTGCACACCCGACTGTGTGGTCTGAGTTTGCTGCTGCCTATAAACCGAGAAAAAGTTGTAAAATGAAGTACTAATCTCTAGGGTTTAGGTCAGACCGAGGAGTGCCACTCAGCCAGAAGCTGGCTCATGGCTGGCCAGTGCAGTGATGGTGGCAGGAGCTTCTCCCACCTCCGTGGCAGCACTAAGAATGTCCAACTAACAGTTTAGGCCCGACCCTTGGGGGCCTAAGCCTTTAGTCGGACATCCCCCAAGGGCTCCCTGGCTGCCAGAAGGATGTCTGACTGCAAGCTTAAGCCTGATCCCCCGGGGAGTGGGCCTAAGTCAACAGGTGGACATCCCCCAAGGGGTCCTGGACTGCAAATGGGCGCAGGCTGGGCTGAGGGACGCACCCTTCCCCCGCCCCCAAGTGCACAAATTTTGTGCACCAGGCCTCTAGTTTTAAAAGATATCCTCTGGTTATATTTCCAAACCATTTCCCTTCACAAGTCTCAAGAGTTATTATTATTTAGGTAGACTCCATTTTAACCTCAGTGCTTCACCTTCTACTCTAACTTTAGCCTTTCTATGGCAACATAACACCCTGCCTTCTCTGCATACCATCTTAAAAGCAGTTTCATGAAACAGAAACCTTTGCAGGCTTTGTGCTTTCACTTCCCCACTCTTTTCCAATCAAACTCTCCCTAATTAATACCTATGACCTCCAAAATGCAAATATTCTTAGAACAATCTTGTATTTGTAAATCAAAAGTTTTTTTCATGTTTGACTCCATAATTAACAGCATTTCTCTGTTCTTGGTTGTTAAATATTTAAGGTGGTAATTAAGAATTTCAATTTCAAATTTAGAAAACCATTAAGAATTTAAAAGGGCCCTGACTGGTTTGGCTCAGTGGATAGAGCATGGGCCTGTGGACTAAAGGGTCCCAAGTTCGATTCCAGTCAAGGGCGTGTACCTTGGTTGTGGGCACATCCCCAGCAGGAGGTGTGCAGGAGGCGGCTGATCGATGTTTCTCTCTCATCAATGTTTCTAACTCTCTATCCCTCTCCCTTCCTCTCTGTAAAAAATCGATAGAATATATTAAAAAAAATGTATTTTAAAGGATTTTTATTTTTCCTTAAAACTAAAGTTGAGAAATTCAGAGGACAAATCATTAAGAATGCCTGACAGTTGGTGATCATGATCAACTGCCTATTACTCAGCTGACCAGTCCTAGTCAAATGTAGATTTTAATTGTTTTCTTCCTTTCTTTTTTAAAATTTTTGAGGTGACATCTATAATAATAAAAGCGTAATATGCCAATTAGACTGGACAACCTCCTGAACAAAGCCGGGGCTGCAAGGGCTGAGACGGCTGCCATGGCGGGCGGGGGCCAAGGCAGAGGCAGCCGCCACGGTGGTGGGGGCCGAGCCCCTTGCACAAATTTCGTGCATCGGGCCTCTAGTTGGTTAATAAATTATTATATAGGTTCCAGGTGTATAATTATAATTCTATTACAGATTGTCTGAAAACTCCATTGTGTGTTCACCACCCAAAGTCAAATCTCCTTCCAACACCATATATTTGACCTCTTTTACCCCTTTACTACCTCTTCCCCACCTGCTTCCCTCTGGTAAACATATTGTTATCTGTGTCTATGAGTTGTTGTTTGTCTTGTCTATTCATTTGTTGATTCCAGTTTTGTATCTCATATATGAGTAAAATCATATGGGTCTTGACTTTTTCTGTCTGACATTTATTTCCTTAGCATAATATTTTCAAGAGTGATCCATGCTGTTGCAAATGGCAGTATTATTTGTTAGATACAGATTTAATTTATAACTGAAATAGACTTACTGGCCAAAAAAGAAGTATCTTAAGAAACAAATTTTAAAATACAAATTTATGAAGAGCATGAAAAAGGATATGTCTGCAAATTTGCTTCAAAGAGATCTCTATCAGATCTGTAAGTTATCCTATACTAGAGGCCCGGTGCACAAAAATTTGTGCACTCGGGGGGGGGGGGGGGAAAGGGGGTGTCCCTCAGCCTGGCCTGTGCCCTCTTGCAGTCTGGGACCCCTCGGGAGATAACGACCTGCTGGCTTAGGCCTGCTCCCGGGTGGCAGAGGGCAGGCCTAATCCCTAGGTGCAGCCCCTGGTCGGGCTCAGAGAAGGGCCGATTGGGGAATTGGGGCGCTGCCCCCTGTCATGCACAGAGCAGGGTGGATCAGGAGGTTGCGATGCCACCCTTAGTCATGCTCAGGGTAGGGCTGATTGGGGGGTTGGGGCACCGCCCCCTGTCACACTCAAGGCAGGGTCGATGGGGAAGTTGCGGCGCCACCCGCTGTCATGCACAGAGCAGGGCCCATCAGGGGGTTGGGGCGCTGCCCCCTGTCACGCACAGAGCAGGGCCGATCAGGAGGTTGGGGAGCTCCCCCCTGTCACGCACAGAGCAGGGCCCATCAGGGGGCTGGGGAGCTCCCCCCCTGTCACGCACAGAGCAGGGCGGATCAGGGGGTTAGGGCACCGCTCTCTATCACCCACAGAGCAGGGCCGATCAGGGGGTTGGGGCGCCGCCACTCTCACACTCAGGGCAGGGCCGATGGGGAGGTTATGGCTCTACCCCGTCACACACAGAGCAGGGCCTGTGGGGTGGGGGGGTTGAGGCGCCGCACCCTGTCACACACAGAGCTGCAGGGCGATCAGGAGGCTGGGGAGCTCCCCCCTATCAGGCACAGAGCAGGGCTGATCAGGGGGTTGGGGCGCCTTCCCCTGTCACGAACAGAGCAGGCTGGATAGGGAGGTTGTGGCCCCGGCCCCTGTCACACAGAGCCACAGGGCGATCAGGGGGTTTGGGCGCTGCCCCGTCATGCTGATCCCAGTGCCGGGAGGCATATTACCCTTTTACTATATAGGATAGAGGCCTGGTGCATGGGTGGGGCCGGCTGGTTTGCCCTGAAGGGTGTCCTAGATCAGGGTGGGAGTCCCCACTGGGGTGCCTGGCCAGCCTGGGTGAGGGGATGATGGCTGTTTGCAGCTGGTCACACACCATTCAGGGTAGGGGTCCCCACTGGGGTGCCTGGCCAGTCTGGGTGAGGGGCTGAGGGCTGTTTTCAGGCTGGAAGTGACTGAAGTTCCCAATCGCTCCTTTTTTTCTTTTTTCTTTTTTTTATTCTGGGCCAGCTTTAGCTTGAGGCTTGGCTCCAGCTCTTAGGCCTCAGCAGGCTGAAAGTAGGTTTCTGGCCTTTGCATACAATGTTGCGAATCTGCTGGCTGTTTGAAACTGCAGGCTCAGAGGCCTGCAGCGGCAGGTGGGGAACGTTGGTTTCCTCCGTCACTGAAGCAAGCAAGCCTCATGTTAGTTTCAAGCTGCTTGGCTGCCGGCCGCCATCTTGGCTGACAGTTAATTTGCATATCTCGCTGATTAGCCAATGAGAAGGGTAGCGGTCGTACGCCAATTACCATGTTTCTCTTTTATTAGTGTAGATAATAAAAGCCTAATATGCTAAGTGTCCAGTTGTCTGGTCAGCCATTCAACCAATCAAAGCATAATATGCTAATGATATGCTAAGGCTGCTCAACTGCTTGCTATGATGTGCACTGACCACCAGGGGGCAGATGTTCTAACAGGTAGATTAGCTTGCTGCTGGGGTCTGGCTGATTGGGACTGAACAAGACAGGCCTGACAGGCTCTGGAGCCCTCCCACAGGCTCTCCCCTGCTGGCCAACCTCCTGCATCCCTCCCCCGCCCTGATTGTGCACCGGTGGGGTCACTTGGCCTGCCCTGCGCCTCTCTCAGTCCAGGACCCCTCAGGGGATGTTGGAGAGCTGGTTTTGGCCTGATCCTGCAGGTCAGGCTGAGGGACCCCACTGATGCATGAATTTGTGCACTGGGCCTCTAGTATATATATAAAAGCATAACAAATTATTAAAAAGTTAATCTTAAAATTTTTTTCTCTTAATCAAGAAACAAAAAATGAATTTATAATTTTCACATTTTAAGTATGAAATACCAGAAATTAAAAATTCGGTAATGATAGCAATTTTCCCTTTTTAATTCTATAGCAGCTAATTTTCAATCTGTACTTATATATTCAGTCTCCTAATCAAGACACTAATAAATTCAATTGCCAATAAATTATGTTTAAAAAAATGCCTTTCAGAAAAATAAACAGTACATCAGTTGTTAAATGGAGACAAGCCTCAAACTGTCTATTCTAATATAGGTACAAAAATATATTTTATAATGCAACATTTAAATATAAGCACTCAAAATTTATATGCTAATATAACTTCTTTATTACACACCCTTAAAAATCCATTACATTATTTTAAAACTCTTAAGCAAGTTAAGTTACAAATGTTTAGAAATGCTGGCCTAACCAAAAGGTTATCTAGAATAGGAAGCACACATATCCTGCTTTGAATCCTGGCTCTGCTACTTATCTGCTATGTAATCCGGAGTCTATTTTTTCACAGGTAAACAGAAACTTCACGCCCCCCATAACAGGAGTTGAAAGAACTAAATCCTATTAATAAAAGTCTAATATGTTAAGTGTCTGGTTGACCGTTCAACCAATCAAAGTGTAATAAGCTAATAATATGCTAAGGCCACTCAACCGCTCGCTATGACGTGCACTGATCACCAGGGGGCAGACAGCCGACTGGTCGACCAGTCCCTCTGACATGCACTGACCACCAGTGGCAAATGCTCCAACCGGCAGGTTACCTTGCTCCTGGGGTCCAGCAGATCAGGACCGAGCGAGACGGATCGGACATGCCCTGGAGCCCTCCCACGGTCCCTACCCGACCCCAATCGTGCACTAGTGGGGCCCCTCGGCCTGGCCTGCGCCCTCTTGCAATCCAGGACCCCTCAGGGGATGTTGGAGAGCCGGTTTCAGCCCCATCTCACAGGCCAGGCCGAGGGACACCACTGGTGTACGAATTCAAGCACCGGACCTCTAGTAAACATATAAAACACTTAGCCAAACACAGTAGCTCCTACATAGTAGGCACTCAAATGTTAGTACTCTATCCTCTTTCATCAACTCCTAAATGAAAGGCAGCTGCTTTAATTTGTTATTCTTGATATTTTAGATAATTTAGGGTGTTTGTGGGTGTGTGTTTTTGGTATTTTGTGCAATTTTTTCTTGTTATGCTCAATGCTTTTTTCCCCAGATTTGATAGTTTAAAAAGTTCTGAGAGCTATTATAGAATAAGGTAAATTTCCTGCTACAGGGTTCAGTTTCTTATCACAAAAAGATAAGACAAAGAGTTAACTATATTTACTCACCTACTAGTACATGGTTGCTAAAGGGAATGGGATTAAAAGAGGGTATTTAGCTGTAATAGAATGACTCCAGATATGGGAAAGTGGTCTGATAACAAGAATGAAACATAAAATCTAAGTAACATGAGATGGAAAGAAAACTATAGAACAGGAGAAAGTACAGTCAAATCAAAGTCAAAAGATATAGGTTTCTATGTCACTTCCAACTAATTATGTGAACACAGTTTCATACCACATAACAAAGTTATCTTAAGGAGCAAAAATGATAGACTATGTAAACTCACATTGAAAATGTCATACTTCTATATAAATATTAGTCATTATTCTCTCATATGAAAACTTAGCTATCAATCAAGATGCCAATCAGGCTAAAATGACAAAGATAGTAAATATAGTAAATACTGTAAATACACTAAAAAATGAGACAATAAATTGCTCTTTTGAACAGAAGTACTAAGTTTTATCATATTTAAATACTGCTCATAGTTTTTCTGTTACTTCATTCTGGATTAACTCCAGAGTTTTGGTTATACCACATTAAATCAGATCAGAGATCATCATACAGAAGATTTTGTTCCCAGGTAATCATTCAACATTAATAACTGAATGAGGAAAATAAGAGTAAATAAAAATAATTAGTGAACACAGTTCACTAAAAATAATACTTGCTGGTGATGATAAACAATAATGCATAAGAAATCTAATATATGGGCAATCTCCCAGGACAGAAGGAAAAGGGGCAGTTACATAAATCACCACGCATTCAAAGAATTACCTGAATGCCTATTATGTGCCAGGTTCCATGCAAGATTTCTCTTCAAAATTCTTTGTAATAGTACAAAGAATAAGAGTTAAGAGTAGAGTAGACAGAGATAAGGGTAGATAACTTGTACTTCAAATTTCAACAGGTTTTCCTAAATCTAATTCTAATCTTACACAATTTAAGCTATTTATGAAGAATACAAAGCCAAAAGATAGACACAGCAAATATTCTTTGGTGTTGCATTGTTTAAAACAAAAAACAAAAAATGGGGCAAAATCCTTACTTCCCAAGCAGCACTCTCCCATCAAGAGTCTAAAGCTAAAAAAAAAAAAAAAAAAAAAAAAAAAAGAGTCTAAAGCTGTGTGCTGGCATGTGCTATGCTTTTAAAACTTCTGAAAACCCTGTTACCCAAAGATTAATTCTACAATGAAAGACCATAAACCAATAGGATATGTAATTAATTTAATGTGGTCTAATTTCTAAATTTATGAAACCTAGATGAGAAAAAGCTTGGATGCTCTCCATCTCAGTGTGCCAGACATCAGATATTACCTTCTTTGTAACTGTGGTGACTCTTGGCTTCATCATTCAGTTGTTTGCTATATAAAAATCCAACTGAGTATATATACTTGTCAGTATTTTGAGATTGACCAAGTGCCTTACATCACTGCAAACAATGTAAAGTTCCTCCACTTGAGGCCCTGAAAATTAGTTTTCTACACCCATCTCCCTTCCCATTATGTGGGAGGAAATAGGAAGAATAATTGCACAATGTACTAAAGACCTTGTTTTCACATATCCAATATTTAATGTTTTGCTTTACAATGATCACTGTAATGCCATCCTCCTCTAAAAATTTCATTTGATGTTTACGCAGAAGTTTTCAAAATTAATATTGAATCCCCTATTGAGTGATTTCTTTTAATGGGAGTAGGATTAAGCAATAACTTTTAATGGGTGTAGGATTAAGAACTATTGTGAAATCTAAATCAAAGCTGAAAATGCACCAAATATGCATAAAACGGGGATACCAATACCCGTCAAAGGCAATGAATACTATTAACAAAGTTTAGCTTTCCTCTTCTAATAGTGTATATAAATAATGTCACTTACCTGAAGTTGTTCCACAGTTTCTTTGTGAGCTTTTTCCATACTGTTCATCTTTGTTCTCAAGTTTGACTCTTGGTACTGAAAGTCTGCCTTTAGTTCAGTTAACTAATAAAAACAAAAAACACCATATATATGTTTATGTGTGTGAGATCATTTTCAATATTCTTTACCATAAACTACAATTCATTATAAAAATGGAAGATGTTAACAATGGCTTCCTGAGTTTTATAACGTATCTATAATTTCTGCTTTGTGAAATTATAAATTGTCTACTTTAGTATAATTTTAATGTTAAAATAATATTAAACCATCATTTAAACTTTTGAAAAGTTGCCTTTTTGTTTCTATTAAGGGCTTTAGCCCAGCTAGTGTGGCTCAGGGGTTGAGGGTGGATCCAGGAACCAAAAGGTCACTGATTTGAATACTGGTCAGGGCACATGCCTGGGTTGTAGGCTGGATCCCCCACCCCAGTAGGCAGCGTGCAGGAGGCAGCCAGTCAATGTTGTCTCTCTCATCAATATTTCTATTCCTCGCCCTCTAGAAATAGGAAGGCTGGCTCTAGAAATCACTAAATAAAGTGAAATAAATTCAAGAAAATAACTTGGTTGTCTTAGATTTACATTTATAAGAAAAACTGCAAATATGTAACTACTTTAGACTTACAATTATTACTTTCCTTACATCACTGCTAATCCCCATACCCGTTAGTGTTTTTTAAGAAAAAAGGAACACTAACAAAAGCAGAAAACTCAATGTATGCACTAATATAGAATAATTATGCTAGGAAAAGGAAAAGTAGCTAAAAAAGTCAAAATTCCACAATTTTTTACTACTTGGTTTTTGGAATCATTATTATAGTAAACTTACCATTTTATTTAACCTTTATCTGGGTTAATACAGATATACCCATCTTAGTGCAATAGAAATGTCTCTGAGATTTTGAGCATTAAACAAATTTCCATAAAAGCCCACTAATATAAAAAGTCCTGCAATAAAAAATGACCCTAAAAAATAAGACACAACTATTCTATTTTTCTTATGTCAATCCTAAATTTCATATACTGAATTTGCTTAAAATAAGGTACAAATGTATTGAAAAAAATTTAGATCCGCTAAACCATCAAGGTATGGGAAAATGTAACATTAAAGTTGTTGAATGCCAGAGGAAAAGCTAGCTCAAACTGAAGCACTACTATAGATACTTAGAAACAGGTAATTCATGTACATATTTATAATCTATATTATAAAAGGACTGTGGCCCTAACGCCATAACAACCAAAGACTGGTGTGGGTGGGTGGGGCTGTGTGATTTCGCGCACTGGGCTTCTAGTCAAATTATAATTTTAAAATTAGTTTGTAATATTTTCCTACTGCATAAGATATATGATATAGAATAAACTAGTCTACGACAATAAAACAAGTACAAATGTAGGTTCTACCCTCAAAGATGAGAGTCTCTATTGAGTCTTAGAACAGTAATAGCATTATGAGCACTTACACATGCGAGGAGCTGTGGTAAGTACTTTACACGTTCATTTAATAGTAACAACCATCCCATGTGATGGCATTAACACTCTCATTTTTAAAATGAGAAAATTGAGATCCAAAAAGGTGAAAACATTCCGCTCAAGTTCACCCAGAGAGTGTCAGAACTTTTCACTAAATAGGCAACATATTTTGATATCCTTTTTGATCAAGTCCCATAAATACTTCCTTCTTACAAAATGATTTTAGACATGTAATGCTAATCACTGACTAAAACACAGGAAATTACCACAAATTTACTTTCACCAGTTATTTGATCTCGACTGAAATAAATACATGATTGGATTATCACCAACTATATTCAATTGCTTTCTTAAATCGTAAGAATTCACATAATATACCATATATATCTCATTTTCAAATTAATACATTAGACCTATTTTAAATTACAGGCTTACTGAAAACTAATGTTCAGAAATTATTACAATCCTAATTAGCTCTCTATTGACTCTTAGAACAAAAATTCTGAAAGACTATTTTATCTATCTTCACTAATGGCTTAGGTTCCAATTTGGGCTTTTGTTATGTGTCCTACAAGAATCATGTATAACAAACATTACCAATTATTAAAGAAAGTCTAATAAAATTCACATTTATCAAGCAAGAGTCAAAATGTAAGTTTTACCAGGCTTCAGTGAACCATGTACTTACCTTTTTATCTTTTTCTAAAATGGTCTGGTCTCTCTGCTGTAAGAGACGTTTAAGTGACATCACTTCTTCTTTCAGTTGACTTATAAGGACAAAATTGTCTGTTCCCCCACTATCTGCTGACTGATTTATAGAGCTACTAAAAAGAAAAAAGTAAAACAGAGTTAAATGAAGTAGAAGGAAAATAAGCAAGTGTTCAAATTGCATAAATTAGACAATTCCACAAACATCCTTAAGGCTAATGCAAAAAAATATGTACCTGACAGAAATGGATGCAACTGGCAAATTACCTTACTAATGGCACACATTACATACACCTGCAGAAATATAATTCAGTATTAGCTTTTAGGGGGTCAATACTTCTAGTGTAAAGCAATAGGCAGCCAATTTGTACAGTAACATCAGCAAACTTTTGGCTAATGAACTAAAACAAAGTCACGTTCATAATACTTTACATCTAAAAACATTTTCCAAGCAGGCCAATTTAAAATATCACAATTAGATTTGTGTTTCATTGAAGAATTATTAAGATAAAAAGAATGTTCTCTATGCAGATTTGTTTTCCTTTTTTCAAAACCCAAATTTATTTCCCAAATAGAACAACATAGTTCAGTGCCACTTTCTTATTGCCAAAATTAAGTTAAAATTTTTCAACTGTTATGTTTACTCTTCTGAATGACTCAAAGAAGTCAATGTAGAAGATACATGTTTCTGTTCTTTCACCTAGTAGTAACTGGCAATCAACTATAACTGTTTTCAACTAAGTTGGATTTTCACTAAAGGAATTCATTTTTACCTATCTCCATTAGATGGCTTAGATTCCAATTTGGGCTTTTTCTTTGGAGTTTCATTCTGAATTGCTGCAGAGGATTTATGGCTGAAACCAAACATTAATAAGAATAATTAGAGGAAAAAGGGCTGAGGCACCAAATGATGTTATTTTTCTTCCCCCCAAATATTACCAAACATCATTGATTTTTTTAAAAGCCTAAGTAACAAGGTTAATGGGAAATGGCATTTAAAAAATACTTTTCAATATACTTCAGAAAACATATTAACACCAGAGGCTGGGTGCACAGAATTCGAGTGGGGGGGGCGGCGGCGAGGGGGAACCCTCTCCAATCCGGGACCACTCGGGGGATGTCCGACTGCCTCTTGCAATCTGGGACCACTGACTTCTAACAGCTCGCCTGCCTGCCTGATTGCCCCTAAATGCTCCCCTGCTGGCCTGATCACCCCTAACTGCCTCTGCCTCGTCCTGCACCCAGGGGCCCAGGATTTCCTCCTCTGGCCAGTTGCAGGCATCTGGGACCCGGGCTTCCTTCCCTCTAGCCAGCCGCAGCCGCAGGGGACTGTGGGTGGGCAGCTTTGCCCGGGCCGCAGGCGCCCGGGACCACAGGACAGGTGGCTTGTCCCTCTCCTGGGCCGCAACCTGGCTGGTCCCCATTCCTCTCTCATGAGCTCATTTGTGCCTGGCTGGTCCCCATTCCTCTCTCACCAGTGTTGAGTGTCTGAGCCATTACGATGTTGACGACCATTTGCACATTAGCTCTTTATTATATAGGATATTTACCTCTGTTTCCACAGTCCCTGTTCTTGTTCAGGACTCAGATTGCTGATTCTGAAAAATATATAAATGGCATCTAATAACAACATTTATTTAATACATCTACATTTAATAACATTCTTCCCAATGAATTTACACTTTATATGCTTATTATAATCTCTTGTTCAGAGAAAGGCATATTCAATTAAGCAAATATATATTGAATAAATCACATTCTAATAAGATGCATTCTAATCAGATGACTGCTAGTCATCTTAAGTTCTTCAAAAAAGGTACAAAGACAGGGACTGAATTTTATTTTAATGAGGACCTCCAAATTCAATTTACTATCATACTAAGGGTGGGAGGATATGACCATGAAACACCACAAAAGGGATTTATAATTATAAACTCTGAGAATCATCATACTTAGGCTGCCCTTACTATTTCAGATAGATTTCTACCTTTAGAGTCAGGGCTTCCTAATAATCCTACATGAAGATTCTTCCTTTGGAGTAATTCAAGTTGCTCAAAATAGTGTATCAAGTTGAACCAGGAAATATCTTAATGTCTTTGTTTCCTTCCTACTTTTTCTAAGAACTCTCTCCAAAGTCTCTAGATCTTTCTTTAATCAGTACTCTGAAGAAGTCATCCTGAAATACTGGGAAATTTCATAGTAACAACTGATTTAACTTTTACTTATAATTAGTACTATACCACTTCTCTTTCATTATGCCATAGTATCAATATAGCCACTTCATAATGCACTATGAAGCCTACAAACTTCCCCCGTCCTTGCACATTACCCAATTTTCCATTAACCCCTAGTTCACTGACTCAACATGTATAGAGCATCTACTACGTATATATTTATACAATAAAAGAGACGTAGAAGCCCTGGGTTGTGTGGCCTTTTTCAAGGTACTTAAAATTCCTTAGTTCCCTCATCTATAAAATAGATATAATACATCTGAAGATTAATGAGTTATTTGTGTATGTATAAATATATATGTATATATACATACACACACGTCTGTGTATAATTTTTTTCTATTGTTTTAGTCTAGAAGTTTTTTTAAGCAAAAGTAAAAAACAAATCATGTTCTTAAAAATCACTTCTAAGTAAATATCATCTAATCTATATACCTGAGTTTTTCCTTACATGTGGCAATGTATGGCAACCCTAAGAAATTCAGTTGCCATTTTGTTTATTTTAAAAAACTTCATTAGTAGAAGTAGCAAACCATAAAATCTCATGTGAATTAATGGCACTATCCAGATTTCAAAGTGAGAACTATCATATTAATAATGATTAAACTGAAATAGAATTATCATCCTCACTTTCTGAGGTAGGCCATTTCTGGATCCAGATTGACCAGAATTTCTTCCCTTCCCCCCTTCCATCACTGTATTTCACAATATGTATGCTCCTCATAATTTTTCTAATCTACTGAACTGAAGATAGGACCCCACAAACTGGTTAGTTGCATGTCAAAGGTCTGTATCCATCAAAGACAAAACAGTATTTGCATTTCTTAAGTAATCAAAAGGAAAAAAAGTTAATCCCATCCTCTTTCCCTTTATTTTTGAAACCTGTGATTTTTTAAAAGATTTAAGTTCCGGTCATAGAATTTGATCTTATAAGCATACTCTGAGTGTGTCCTTTCACATCACACTAAGACCAATTTATCTGTAAAGGACAAAGGAAAGGGACACTTCGGCTGAGTCTTAGGAGTAGGTCTGCTGGATACCATTTGTCATATTTTTTGTTAAAGCAAGAAACAGAAAAAGGAAAGATTTATGTTCCTTTGCTCCTCGGGGTATTCTGATATAAAGACCACAAGATTTCTTCAAAATAGCCATATTAAAAGTCACCATTCGGTCTAGCATTGCTACATCCAGAAAGCACAACACAATAAGTAAGGAAAGTGGAAAAAAATTGCTCCTGAAGTAAACAACATCATTGCCTCAATAATACCCCATAATCTAATATATACTTGCCTTGATTTAAAATCAAATTTTAATTAGAACCATGTTATATTTCCTATATATCACTAATTGTGTTCCTAACTAATTTATGTTTTCTGTAAATAAAATTAAGTTTTGCCTATCTAGAACTTTAGACTCATAGAGAAATTTGGGGGGAACAGTGAACTCTTCTGAAAACCTGTATATGATGTTCCTGTGTTCTCCATTTAAATATGTGTTCGTGTTTCAATATTCTTGATTTTTCCCTGAGTAAAACCACACTTAAACATCTTTATAGTACAGACATTAAGTGTTAAGCTATTACTACTATATAACTCCCTCCCATTTTAAAAATCAAGGAGTTCTTTATATTTGAATAGAGTTCCTATGTATTTTTTAAAAATACAGCAAAGCACCACCAGTTAAAAAAAATTACTTCTCACACTTTGAGAACTTTCAAGATTTCAAATGTTTCTATCATGGTCACTAATGATAGTGTTACAATCGGTTCTCAATAATATCGAATTTACATTTCCTACTCACTGGTTTAATTGTTTTTAACTAAAACAAATTAATGGTAACAAAGGTAAATATAATTTTTACAAGTAAAGTCATAACAATTATTTAAATAAAAAATTTAAAAAAGAAAGGAAATTGCCCTGGCCAGGTGGCTCAGTTAGTTGGAATGTGGTCACATACACCAAGAAGATTTCAGGTTCCATCCCTAATAGGGGCATGTACAAGAGGCAACTGATCGGTGTTTCTCTCTCACATGGATGTTTCTGTCTCTTTCTCTCCCTTCCTCCTTCCTCTCGCCCTTCCTTTCTCTCTAAAAATCCTTGGGTGAGAATTTAAAAAAATGAAAGAAAATCGAGGCTTTTTTAAAAAAAAATCATCACCTGCAATCATCACTTGTATTTTGACTCCATAAAATTCCCTAAATGTCCTATCTTTATTATAATGGTAAATAGCTAAACACAGTCCATGTGTACAAATTAAATACATTGAATAAAGTGGGGAAACTATAGACACTCAAGAAGTTTACCCTGTACCATGGAAACCAGCACATAGCTAGTATTTGGCATTAAATGCCTGGGAGGATTTTAAAAAACATTTCAAAGTACTTACTTGTGATGGCCACTGCTGTGACGATGGTGATGGTGATGATGGTGATGATGATGTTTTGAATGATGCTGGTCTTTCTCCGGAAGAGATGAAGATGATGAATTTGAATGGGAAGATCCCAGGCTCTTCCTTTGTTCTTTTGTCTTCTGTAAAACTCTTTTGTATGATAAAGTACAGAGCCAGCATAATAACTTTCCATCAACCTTTTTAAAGAAAAGATTTGTATTAGATTAAGTGTACCTATTAACTGGCCATAGGTGAAACCAAGTAATATAAAGTGCTAAACTTCTAGCTGTATTTACCTCTCCCCCACCCCCTTCTTCTCTCTCGCTTTTACACACACACACAGTGCTGCAAAATGGAAGTAAAATTCAGACTTTCCTGAAATTTGGGAAAATGCTTGTTTGGAGTCATAAAGTTGGTCATAAGGGATGATATCTAGACTTCCGTTAGTTTTGAGATATTGATTACTTTGGAGAGAGAAACTTGTTTTCTTATTACTTTGAAAATTGATGATATACTTCAAAGAAATATTACCAAAACACTAACTTTAATTCTTAAATCAGTGTAATTACTAAAATAACAAAGTATTTTCCCCTACAGCAAAAACTATTAATTTATACAAAAAAGAAGAGCTTGAATAACATATACAGTGATTCTCATTATTTGCAGATTTCACATTTTTTTTTATTTATTTATTTATTTATTTATTTATTTATTTATTTATTTATTTATTTATTGTTTTTTTACAGAGAGGAAGGGAGAGGGATAGAGTTAGAAACATCGATGAGTGACAAACATCGATCAGCTGCCTCCTGCACACCCCCTACTGGGGATGTGCCTGCAACCAAGGTACATGCCCTTAACTGGAATCGAACCCGGGACCCTTTGATCTACAGGCCGACGCTCTATCCACTGAGCCAAACTGGTCAGGGCCAGATTTCACATTTTTAAATTCATCACCTACTTGCTGAAATTTAGACATAACCCTAAAGTCAACTTGCAGCACTTTCGTGATCATCCATGCACATGCACAGAGCAGCAATTTGTGTAGCTGGATGGCAACAGGCTGAGTAAGGTGACGATCTGTTGCCTTCTTTTAGCTCTCATACTGTAAACAAGTGTCCTTCTCATGGTCTAGCAGTGCCATGTTTTTTTTTGCATTTTGGGCTTTTTATTAGTAATTTCACTGATTACAATGGTTCCAAAGTGTAGTGATGTGATGTGTTCCTAAGAACAAGGCTGTGAAGTACCTTATGCAGAAAATACATGTGTTAGATAAGCTTCATTCAGGCAGTTTTAATGCTGTTTGCTGTGAGCTCAATTTAATCAATCAACAATATATATTAAGGTGTCTTTAAACAGAAATATACACAAAACAAAACAAGATTATGTGCTGATCGCCACGTTGTGACTAGAGGCAGGAACCTATTCCTATAATTATCCTTAGGAGCAATGGTTCAGTATTCACCAACTCAAAGTTTGCAGCAACTTTATAGACTACTAGAGGTCTGGTGCATGGACTTGTGCACCAGTGGGGTCCCTGGCCTGGCCTGTACCCTCTCGCAATTGGGACCCCTCGGGGGATGTCAGATAGCCGGTTTCGGCCAGATCGCAGCAGGCGAGGCCGAGGGACCCCACCGGTACACAAATCCGTGCACAGGAACTCTAGTATGCATATAAGATCTTTGGTTAATCTCTTCCCGCCCTCCCCCTCCCCCCTTCCCTCCTCTCACCTGAGATTCACCAGTCTGTTCTATGTTTCCATGTCTGTGCATTGAGCGTCTGCTCCCTGGTGGTCATTGTGCATGATAGCTACCAGCCAGTCGCTTAGGCTTTTATGTATATAGATAACTACTACAAGTAACAAGAATCACTTATACATGTCAAGGGGGAGGAAAAGAGACTTCTTTCCAAAATTATTAAGACTAAAACTATAAAAATAAATTAAGTTTCTAGCTTCTATTTGTTCACCCAAAAAGTGCTAGAGGAACACTTCTTATAAGTAGGGTACATATATTGCTGTGGGAGCAGCTAGGGGAGCTCCTCAGTTAGTCACTTTCCAAGGCAACTGAAACTGACAGACAGGAGGCCTGTGTGAATGCTGATCAGAAGAATGCCACATGCATACACACACTTTTTAGGTCACTATAGGTAGAGAAAAACAGTGATTTAAAATATGAGCCCCAAATCAAAGGCACAAGACTAACTTTGAATTACACATGTTAATGTGCCATCAGGTAGTTTTTCATACCAGTAACTTCAAATAAGTAGCTGTAAGGATGTAAAAGCAGTAATTCTCTGAAACCAATTGTTAGATAACCAAGTAGTACAGAATAGCCATCACAGACTAGTTTTTAAAGTACAGTAATTTCAATTGATCAATATCTATCTACATATGATGCAAAGAGAAGATGCACTGTTCCTACACTTTCATCTAACTACCTGCTTTCAGGGACCCAAAGAATACATCAAGTCTCACTAGTGCATTAGTTATAATGACTCCATTTGTTTGGTATTTTATTTAATTTCCAGAATATGTCATAACATAAATAAAACATACCTTCTTTCTTCCTTCCTCCTTCCGATCAAAAGCACATTGTTGTTTGCACTGTTCACAGGTCTGAGGTGGTCCATATTTCTTTTCTGAATTTGTGCAACGCTGACATTTCGTACCAATAAATGCTGCAATTATGTTACAGTACTGGCAAGGCTTAGGCTGAAAAACAGATATATATTTTTCTTAACTGAGACATTTAAAAATGTTAAAAATCTGCTGCATAAAATATACCCAATGTACAATTTCTGGAATTAAGAAAAATAGGTAAACAATTTTTTCTGTTAAATATAGCAAGTCCTCAGTTAACATCAATGATGTGACTTTAAGTGAAATAATGTATATGAAAACCATATGGTAAAATGTCATATTCAATGACATTCATAATGTTTATGATGTTTCCATTAATTTAATAAAATTTATTTCTAGTTATGAACTTTTTGTTACTCTATTGAATAGCTAAAAAAGATCATGAGAAACATTTATGATTTGCAATGTATGTTATATAATACACTAACTACGGGGTAAAAGGTCTTAAAGAATGAAAACAGAAGTACACACTGATAGAAAATTTTCATGTATCCAGTATTTAGGGAATAAACTTCTACTAATTTAATATCTTGGTTAGGTTAATCACTATACCATTTATTCAAAAAACATTTATACAGGTACAGATGATGCAAGGAATGTACACTATAGGTGAGTTTTCAACTTTAAAAAATTGGCATATGCATACCTTGATTTTCTTTTGATATTCAAAAAACAATTAAGGATTTTGTAGAACCTTAAGGCCTACACTTTGACTAATCATGACTGTAATAAACCAATAATTGCTATAATATACATGATAAAAAAAATTTGTACTAGAATAATGTCATTACTTTTGTGAGTAAATGCCTGAATTGTGCTGCTATATAAAAATTGTTGAAGGTTCCGAAGGGAAAAAACCATGATTATGCCAACTTTATCGGTAAGTAGGTTCTCCATAACCAGTTTATTATATTTGAATCTTTAATGAATAAATTATATTTGAATCTTTCACCCTGTATGTTAATATATATAAAACATGCACATATGACTGTTTTTAAATATTGTCATCTTCCCCACAGACTGTCTACAGAAAATTTATTTCCTGAAATATTTTGACATGTTGAAATATTTAAGAACTACATATATATTTTAAAAGATCCATCTTTGTGTAAAACATTAATTGACCAGTGACAGTAACATGAAATGAAAATATATGACATACTTACCGTGCCAAACTGCTTCACATTTTGAGCACACTTCTTACAAATGGTATTAGTTTTGCTGAAAAGGAAATTGTAGGTGATCAAATTTATGTAGCTTTCAGAGATAACTGGCATGATGCTGATTTAAAACAGATAAAGAATACAACTTGCTTTAGTACTTAAAACTCACTCAAATAAAAACTAACCATTTTAAAAATATACAAACATAAGAATCTTTTTAGGGTTATCTATTATTCAAATTTACTCCTCTTCCATTACCTGAAGACAGTGATTGGTGTGCTGCAAGAATCTTTAAAACATGCAATATCTGACTACTTAGCCAGGGGCAATGACCTCTTTTCCCTTAGATTGCCAAATAATAACAGCCAACACAACAATAACTGTCCAGTGTAAATGAAATAAAATTTTCTTTTGTCAGATAGGCAAAAAATATCTTTTTTGGTGTGCTGTAGAATTTTAATAATTAGTTTACATGTGCCATGAGATGAAAAAGGTTGAAAACCACTGACTTAAGATAAATGTTTTATATACATTTTCATTGTGCATTTTTGGTAAACAAAACAAAGAGTCTTAATGTTTGGTATCTTGTTGCAAAACCAACACGTGCCACTATTTATGCAGAGCATCATAAGTCAGTGCCTACCTAACAGCCCAATGGCCTTCTCCACTAGATCATTCCACACCAATTTATGAAGAAATTACTGTTCTTCTCTTAGGTTACTCTCTAACGTGTACTCTAATTTTCTAACAAGAACCAACCTATTAAAAAGTCCTAGATTTCACTCTTGGAAGATAGTTGGTAACACTATAGTCCTTCCCTCAGGTCCATGTCAGCACTAATATTGTGCCATATTTTTAGCTTAAGAGTACATGCTTATATTTGAATTTTTTGTTAGCAGGTCTATACATGTTCCATACAATAATTTATTTCCTCATGTTCAAACGGAAGTCTAGAGAAACAATAACCATTAATTTTTTGTCAACATTCTCTCTTCCGCAACTTAACATTTAAGAAGCGAAACCATTTTTTAAAAAACACCTTAAATGTGGAGTTACAACCCCCAAGTATTCCTTACAGACAATATCTTTATCAAAAAGTGTTGTTATACAAACCTCTCTTGTTGAAACTCTGATCTGCAGTAAGTACATTTTACAATAGGATGCGCAATCCGACATTCCTGTAGTAAGACAGTGAATTGATCAGTACCTCTCTCAAAGTCCCAAGTTTCACTTTTCTGGTTTAAAATTATTATCTAACCTAGGCAATGTCTAAAACATTCGTAAGATTTATTGGGGCGACTCATCATACAAGCGGTGTAATTCCTTAGGGAAGGCATGGGTGTCTTTGTCTTTATTAGATGGAGTTGGGGGGCGGGGGGTAATGCTACTGATAAATTAAGAAAAGCTGTCAGGGCCGACTTCAAGCACAGCTTAAATGCGAAACTACTCATTATTGTGCACCGTTGCTCACAGACAGCACCCCGGCTTTAAGGGGCTGGGAGGAGCTCCAAATCATAGAGCATTCTGTTCCCAAGCTAGTCGCTTCGCTTTCCTGGACAGGGAAGGAGGATGCCATCAGCTTTGCTGCTTCAGGTTCCTAGCAAGAAAGTGCAAAAACCGTCCCCTGCCTCCCGGTGGAAGGAGAGGGTAAACCAGGCAAAGGAGGGGAAGAAAAAAAAAAAAAAAGAAGCCAAAAACCAAAACATCTCCAGCCCAGGGTCTCTGCGGCACAGACAGGTGGCTGTCTCTCTCCGTCAGCCCCACCCCCGGGACCCCGGAATGTGGCCCGGGTCCGGACCCCTTCCGGGCGGGATTGCCTTCCTCTCGGGGGCCTTTGGCAGCTGGCGCCCGGGTCATGCACGAAACGGGTCCCTGGGCGTGGGGGCCAGGGCTCCAGAGCCCCGAGGCGCCAGCACCCAGAGCGGGGCTGCAGTTCGGCGGGCACCCAGCTCCCGGAGGCTACGGCCGAGGACACCCCACCCGCCCGCCGCCCAGCGCCCACGGACCTTGCAGAGCTGCTGGCCCTGGGAGAGCTCCTCGAAGGGATAGCGCTGGGTACACTTGGTGCAGGCGTACAGGGCCGAGGCCGCCATCCTGCTCCTCGGTCTCCTCCACCTCCGCCCGCTCCGAGGCGGGGCCCTACGGGGAAGTCGGGCGCTGCCGCCGCCCGGGCCGCGGGCTCCTCCTCCGCCCCCTCCCCCTACCTTAAGCCCACCAGGGCCTTGCCCGGGGAAGCCCGAGCCCTGCGGACGCCGCCGTCTCCCTCCGCCTCCACTTCCGCCCCAGCCCACCCAGTGACGCCGTCCCAGCCGCTCCCGCTCAGGCCCCGCTGGCGGCGGAGGGAGACGAAACGGGTTGCTGGCTGCAGTTTAGCTGCGCGGCAGAGGATCCGCTTCCTTCTTGGCCCCCCTTTCCCATCTCTGATTAGCTGGCCGAGCTTCTGCGTCACTCGGCCGCTCTTCCCAACCCCTAACCCCGGCGACGCCGGGAGCTCCCACAAAGGGAGGAAGTCGCTGGCCAATCAGCGCCCGGCGCTCTGGGCGCGGGAAAGCCGCTTTAAACTCGCCCCGCCCCCCAGCAGCCAGTCCGAGGTTTGGGTGAGAGCTCCCGGATCCAATTGGGCGAGGGTTCGCGAAGGGTTACGCTCGGCCTCCACGCCCCTTCCCTGAGCTTGTATTGGACCAGATCGTCAAGCCCCTCCTCTTTCTATCTGCTATTGGCCAGAAGGTGAGTACTTCACCTGGACTGACGTCCCGGAGTCAAGCGAACGCCCTCCTTGGCCTTTAGTCCCAGAGAACCGGTGCAGTGTGTGAACTTCGCATTCGCTTTCATTCCTAACGGTCATTCGGGTCAAGTGCCTTAGGAGACAAAACACGACCCCTCGCCCACGTCTACTCCGGGAGACGGCTCGCCCTCAGAGCTGTCTAGCAGCCACCGCCTTAGCGCCGCGGCGTTCTCGGCTGCGCGCTACCTTGTGACGTCACCGGGAGAAGAGGCGGATTCGCTCTGACTCCCGGAAGACACCCGCCTTTTTGATTGGCTGTTCCGGACGCCCGTTAGTGCGTGTGGCCCGTTCCGTGTGCGCGCTCAGCGTGGGCGTCCCTGTGGGGGTGTGCGGTAGGGGTTTCCAGACCCGGCGCCAGCACCCTAGCGGCCCCTTCCATCTGGGGCTCGGCTTAGGGTCGCCCTCGGCGGGCGGCTCCCGGATTTGGAAGGACGGCAGGAGAACCAGCCCGCTCCGGGGCTGCGGGGTCCGCTGGGCAGACGGGAAGATGGCGGCAGCGTCGGTCTCGACGACTTCTGGGTCTCAGTTCTCGGTAAGAAGCGGGTGCCCCGCGCCTGGGCCCCAGGTCGGTCGTGGCGCCTCTGCTTCTCTCATCCTTCAGAGCGCCCTCGGCCCCGCGTCTCCCCGCATCCCGGGGGACGGCGGAGGGCGCCCAGCCCCGTGCTGCCCCCCTCCGCCCCCTGCTCCTCTGCGAGGCTGCACTCCCCCGTGGAAACAGGCCCGGCCCGTCTCTATCTCCCACGCCCCCTTACCTTTAGCCTAGCAGCCCCGGGGCACAGCCAGGACCCGCTAGGATGACTGTGCCCACACCCCGAGTTGCGAAAACATTGCTGAGTGGGTCACGTGGGTGTAACGGCCCCTCTAGGAATCTTGCCCAACCAGGTAGGCGCCCTGGCCGGCGGCTTCATGGCTGCAGTGGATGGACCGCAGCCTGGCGTGCACACCAGCCCTCCTTGAAGCTGACTCCTTTGACCGCAGGGCCCCCGCTCCCGTCCTCCCGGTAGCTTCGTGCTCATCCTGCCCGGAGCTCGCGCTTCCTACCTCCCACCTGGTTACTGACTTCAGCGTGTCAGTGCCCTTTTGCAGAAGCCACACGGGGAGCTAGCTGGATGTTCGTTATTGTTTTTGCCTTCGCGAGGGCCACCAGCCAGTTAGGCCCCTCATATTTGCTAATGGAGCGTCGAACATGCATTTTGAAAACCGCCGCTTTGGGAATACTACTGGAAATAAGCAGTAAATGGGAGGAGGCCCGAGTTTGCGCCATTATCTCTTAATTAGCAAATGCCCAGTGCCTCGCATACCTTTACGAGCCTAACTTTGTGGTTCTCAACCTTGGCTGCACATTAGGATCACCTGGGAATCTTTTTAAAATCCTGGTTTCTGGGCCTCATCCTCCGGCAATTCTGTTTCTTTGTTATGGGGTGGAGCCACAACATTAGTAACAAACAGAATTTCCTGAGGTTGAGGCCCAGAAATCAGGATTTTAAAAAGATTCCCAGGTGATTCTAATGTGCAGCCAAGGTTGAAAACCACTGCTTTAGGTGCTGTGATTACACAGATAAATAGGATAGAGTCCGTATTCTGAAGCAGCAAAGCACTGAACAGGAACCACAGGCAATGAGATCTATTGCACTGTGGAGGCTGATCAATGCTACTACCATCCTGGAATAACTGAGGGAACAGTGATTAGCTGTGCTTAGGTTAAATTCCTAGAAGGGAAGATGGAGCCAGCTGGATGGATGATGAAGGGATTCTAAGTGCTTATCACAAGAAGAGAGCAGAGAGAAAAAGGGACCACAGGCATTTGAGGTTTGTGCCAAGAGAGTAGGTACTTTGAGTAAACTTGAAATAATTTGGGATGAGCAGTAGTAGTGTAGGGGTAGAGTCGTATTTAGATGGATTATAAAAGTAGGTTAAAAAAAAGGACTGGATAGTGAAGGAAGAAGACAGGAGAATATCAGGGTAAAGTTATCTCATAGAAGCAGGTGGGGGAAAGTGTTCAGGGAATGTTAAAAGAGAGCAGTCACCTTGATAAAGACTTTTCCTTAGTTTCAGTTTTCTGTGACTATTGTTAGGGTCTGTGTTAGTGAGACCAGAAATAACCTTCAGGGTTTCAGCTGAATGAGGGGAACAGGTTTGCAGAGGTCAGGGCTGATTATGGAAAAAGAATGACTGAAGCAATTGGAATTCAACCAGGAATTAGGTCAATAAAAAGGAAGGTAAAAGAAGAACCATTTGACTATTAGGAAGAAGTGTCACTAAGTATAGATGGATGAGATTATATAAGAATTGAGGTGCATTAAACTTAATTGGGATAAGAGGCTTTTCGCTGCTCTCGAAGGCACCTGTACTGGGAGACTAAGCAAGGAATGCTATTATACAGGCATACCTTGGAGAAACCATCACAATAAAACAAGCAGTAATCTTTTTGCCGGGGGAGGGTCTTACTTTCCATTTGTAAAAAATACCTCGCTGTGCAGTGCAACAAAGCAAAGCACAAATCATGAGGTATGCCTGTAAATGTTGAATTGAACTGCACACTGCCAAGACCATCCAGCTAGCAGTGGTACTGCAATGTGGTCTTTAAGGTAACCTGGTCAGAAACCTCATAGAATGTTTAATAGGAAAGCATATATATTTTATATACCAAGTTCAGCTTTAAGTGGATTCTAAATATCAAGAATACATTAAGGTTTAAATATCTACCACCCTTTACAAATCAAAACATGACCAACCTTCCTAATCACATTGAACCTGCTACATCAAAATGTCTAATTTGGAAATCACTATTTCTCAAAACAAAATGACAATTTAACAGAAGAAATGGCACAGCTTAGATACTTTAACTGTCATGTCAGAAATAAGGCTGGCATTTCCAAAAGAATTTAAAAAGCATTTTAGCTTAACAAACATATGACCATAAAATATGACAACACAAAATGACCTTTTAAAACTACCACATGGAATCAGAAGGCTACTCATACTCAGATTTCAAGGTTATGAACATTAACAATTCACTTAACATTGATAAATTCAGCACAGAGTTAGCTATAGTAAATAGAGGTGCTTTGACCAGGCAAGGATTTTTAACAAGTAGATGAACAAATAACACAGTCTAGGAAGCAGCTACCATGTAAATCTCATAGGTAACATGGACTTAGTTGATACATTTGAATTGTTCTTTTAAGTATGGTAGCCTTTTACTTTAAGAGTAACACTTAGAAGCTCTTGTTACTAATATTTATTGAATGGCAGTTTTGGAGCCTATCCCAACTCACTAGTGGAGAGCAGCCGGAAAACAAAAATGATAGTACAGGCAGCATAGTCTTGTCCTTTTTATTTTCCTAGTAACCATAGTCAACACTTAGGACACTTTGGACTTAATTTATAAGCTAATCTAATCGATCTCCTGGCCAGGCCTTTTACCCAAAAATGTTTTGTGAATATATCATAGATTTTATAACAATAAATATATAAAAAGTTTATTTTTGAAAATAAAATGAATACTTGCATGCCCCTTTTTGCATTTTCCTGCTTTCACACACACTATCATACATCTTGAGATTATAATAATACATAACAGTACTAATTGGTAGTCATATTTTAAATACTTTTCATAAAATTTAATCCTCAATGACCTTACGAGATTGGCATTAGTATTTCCATTTTCTAATGAGCAATGAGGCACACAGAAAGGTTGTTGAGGAAAGAATGTCCAGCCTATAGAAAAGGTGTTATAAAAGAGTTTATTTGAGACAAAATTTTGAGAACATGCCTGGAAGTAAAATCTCAATGGATTGAGAAAATGCTCCAAAGAATGGCAGTTTTGCAGCCTATCCCATACATCAGAATCAAAGGAAAAGATGTAAGGAAGATTACATGAAATCCATTAATGGTATGGTGGATCAAGGAGGTAGGAGAAAGGAAAGTAGGGAAATCTCTAGAATCGGATGAAAAGTAAAATGGGGAAGCCTGTTTTTACATTAGTGGGTACAGGATAGTTAATTAACATTTGCAGCATAGAGAGATGGTATGAGGGGATCAAGATAGCAATGAGGGGTTTGTGGTCTTGTGCTCTGGTGCCTTTAAGGGTCTAGAAAAGAATTACTCTGGTATATTATCCTAGATGCATAAGGACAATGGACAGAGCTCATTTAAGGTAATGATTGATCTTTGCTAAGGAAGGAGACTGTAGGCTTGAGATGGAACTATACACCATGGCCTAAGCTAGGAATCTATGGACCATCCTCTGATTACTCTTGAGCTTGTCAGGCTCCCCATGTAGCCCCTGGTAGCTTGTCAGATGTTAACATCTGTTATCTCTTTCCATTATCCTAATGTGCAGGCTAGGAAATGTAGCACATCATTGACTAGAAGTTGTCTTGTAAATATCTTTGTCTTGTTCCTGAATTTAAAAGGAATGTTTAAAATTTTGCACCATTAAATATGTTGTCATGTGGGTTTTTTGGGGAGTAATTTTTCTTATAAGAAAATAGTTATTTAATAATGGCTAGATAATTGAATTTTATTGAGGTGTATTGCATTAAAAGATGTTCTCATGTTCACCTTGTCTTATCTGGAATAACCCCACCTTGATCATATTGTTTTATCTTTTCTACAGAGTTGAGTATGGTTTACTAAATGGTATTTAAACTTTTATGTACCTGATTTTTTTTCCAGCCATATTGAACATTCTGTTTAAAAAGAAGGCAAGCAGTGTACATTTTAAATTATACTTTACATTTAACATGGTGTTGAGAGATGTTAAGTAAATATTTGAATCATAAGTGTTCTTAAATATAATATTTGCCCTAATAACTAAAGCTACCAGCAAAGAAAGTGGTTAGGTTAAACATTTTGTCTTTAATTCTGGAAATTTTTCCTAGAATTGTATCATTGTAGTTGGAAAAATATTTACTGAATGCTTGGGGTCATGGAAGTAGTACTGCATTAGGAGGTGGTCTTGGGCTTCTTAGTAGTTATGAGACCTTAAACAAATGGGTTAAATTTCCTTAGCCTCTTTTTTTTTTTTTTTTAACCTACAAAATGGGGACAATAATATTTGCTATGCTTCACAAAGTTCTTGTGATAATTAAAGGAGAATATGAATGTGCTTATAAAAACCAACAATGTGCTAACAAATCTAGGATACTATGTTCAGTGTTCTGAGAATAAGTCCAAGTATCTATATATATAAAGAGCCAGGGGCCGTCACATTTGAAACAACCAAACAGATGAACAGGCTGCATGGGGTGACCAGGCCGGCAGGTGGTTTAGTGAGGGACGACCAAATGACCGAGCAGCAGGCTGCGTGGGCGACCAGGCCGGCATGGGATTTAGTGAGGGACAACTGAACACCAGTCTGCGTGGGGCAAACAGGTCGGCAGGGGGGTTAGTGAAGGATGGCCAAATGACTGAACAGCAGGCTGCATGGGGTGACCAGACTGGCGGGGGTGGGGGAGGAGGAGTTAGGGGCAACCAGGCCGGTGGTCGGGGGTGGGGGGAGGGGTGGCAGTTGGGGGCGACTAGGGCGGCAGGGTGGCCAGTGAAGGGCGACCAGGCCAGCAGGGGTACAATTGGGGGCAATCAGGCTGGCAGAGGAGGCCATGAGGGGCAACCAAGCCAGCGGGGGGGAATTGGGGGCAACCAGGCCAGCAGAGGGGGGCAGTGAGGGGTGAACAGGCTGGCAGGGGAGGCAGTTGGGGGCAACCAGGCCGGCAGGGGTGGGGGGGGCAGTTGGGGGCAATCAGGTCAGCAGGCAGAGGCAGTTAGGGGTGATCAGGGGGGCCAGTTAGGGGCAATCAGGCAGGCAGGCAGGTGAGCACTTAGGAGCCAGCAGTCCTGGATTGTGAAAAGGACTGCTGGTTTAGGCATGATCGATCCTCAGCAGTCAGACATCCCCCAAGGGATCCCGGATTGGAGAGGTTGCAGCCCGGCCTGAGGGGACACTCCTGCGCCCCCTCCCGCCTGTTCCCCCCCTCCTCCCCATGCAGGAATTTTGTGCACCGGGCCTCTAGACCAACCGTGGGCAAACTACGGCCCGCGGGCCGGATCTGGCCCATTTGAAATGAATAAAACTAAAAAAAAAAAGACTGTACCCTTTTATGTAATGATGTTTACTTTGAATTTATATTAGTTCACACAAACACTCCATCCATGCTTTTGTTCCGGCCCTCCGGTCCAGTTTAAGAACCCATTGTGGCCCTTGAGTCAAAAAGTTTGCCCACCCCTGCTCTAGACTATATTATAAAAAGCCAGTGATTGTAATGACCAAAAGTCTGGTCACCAGGAGGTGCATTGATGGTCCCCCCCGCGCTGTGGGTCTGGGTCTCGCGTGATTTCATGTGCTGGTCCTCCAGTGTCTTTCATAAAGTGGAGATGTTTTTTCTTACCCGTCAGGATTGTTGTGAGGATCAACCCAGATACTGGGAGTGTAAATTGTTAGCTGCAATGGGAATTTGTGGTTTATGGGTGGTCATTTTTAGTATGTATGTGGAGGGAGTGAGCATAAACATTCTGCTTGAAGGATCTTTTGCCCTTCCATAGTTTTCAGGTGCCCATGATTGTATGGCATATGGCATTGAAAACAAGAATAATTTTTCACTTGAAATGTACCATCCTAGGTTAGTGCTATCTTAGAAAGGCCTGTTTACAAGTTTGGCTCTTGGTTGACACCTATGAACTGAATAGTAAACAATTTCCTACACGGATAGAAAACTTCAGCCTAAATGATGAGTGCCTCACTGTGCCTGAATTGTTTGTACAAACAATTTGGTTTATGCTGAACACCTGTTTGTTTTTTTTATGGAAGTCAGGAATGTGACTAGCCCCCAATAAAAACATGGCACTCAGTGTAACGTGAGCTTTCTTGGTAGACAACACTTCACCTAAGTTGTTATTAGTTGGTGGAGGAATTAAGCACATTCTGTAGAGAAACTTTGAAAGCTTGCACCTGATTTTCTAAGGTCTTCACCCCATGTATCTTTCCCCTTTGCTGATTTTACTCTGTATCCTTTTGCTATAATAACCTCAACCATGAGTATAACTATCTGCTGAATACTGTTAATCCTTCTAGCAAGTTATTGAACCTGGGGCTGGTCTTGGGAACCCATAACACTCCTGCTGACAATAGTTGGAACCTTCCCCAAATTAAACTTCCCTAGATAACTAGGTAAGAACCAACCTTGTAAGTGGACATTTCTAAGGATAGCAGTTGCAAAGTTTGCTATTACCTCTACTTCTTATGACATTTGTGCTATTTGTTTTTTGATATAAATGAAATCAAAAGCTTTTATTGTCTTTCAATGGGTTATAGCAACTTTATTGAATAGAATAGTTCAGTTTCATAAATAGGTGTTTTTTCCCCCCTGTTTTGCAGGGGAATTGTGTAACTAATTTATTAACATTTATTCAGCAGATGTATCGAATGTCTTTATTAGAACTTAAACTCTATTGATGATGACTGCTTTTACTACATCAGTTCTTTGCCAACTGGGTGCCCAACAATTCAATTCACTTCTGGAACTAACTTCCTGGATATAGTGCAGATCCTATAGGGATTAGGTGCTACAAAATTGCTCCCACTTCAGTTGTTAGCTCTAAGTCCCAGATGTTCCCAATGCAAACTGCCCAGCCAACTGCAAATTAAGGAGTTACATTTAATAATTCTCCAGAATGACTCTCAGAACTCAGGAAAGCACTAAAGGTATACGTACAGGTTTAAAAGATAGTACTGAGAAACAGGCAAATGGCTGAGACACCTAGGGCAAGATGTAAAGAGGATTTCATGACCAATACGGACGCTCCCAGAAATTAACTGCAAGGGTTTTTTGGAGGTTTCATTATGGAGGCATGATTGATGAAATCATTGGCCATTGGTGACTGAACTCAATGTCCAGTTCCTCTCTCTTCTGAGGTCTGGGTGTGGGGCTAAAATGTTTAACGCTTTAATCACCTGGTTGGGTTTTCAGGCTACCAGCTCTCATCCTAAAGTTACCTAGGGTGCTCCACTATTAGCATAACAAAGACACTGCTATCACTTAAGAAATTTCAAGTTTTTGAATGTCAGGAGCCAGGGACAGACACCAAGTATATTTTTTATTCCACAGGGCATCTACACTAATAAAAGAAAAACATGCAATTGGTGTCACTCCGCTATTCCCACCAGCCAATCAGATGAGTATGCAAATCAACCCAACAAAGATGGCGGTTAATTTGCATACACAGGCGCGGAGCAACAACTGAAGACAATGTAGAAGGAAGCCAAGCGCTGCAGAAGGTAGCGAAGCTGCAGAGAAGCAAGCGGGGCGGCGGGGGCGGGAGGGAAGCCTGCCTCGGCGGGTTTCACTCCCTTCTCTGCTTTGCTTTGGCCACAGGAAGCCCTGTTCTTGCAGGAATCTGCCTGCAACTGGCATCTAGTATAGATAATATATGTATGTCAGGTAGGATAATTTTTTTTTTTTCAGAGTAAGGAGATTGAGTGACAGAAGGGCACTTACTACTTTAGATAGGGCAGTCAGGGAAAGTTGCACTGACAGACTTTGGGCAGATTACTCCATGGTGTGAGGAAGGAGCTTTCCAGGCAGAGTAAACTTAGCAAATGAAAATGCAGGGTACTGTGTATTTCAGAAATCCAAGTTAGTATGGCTGGGAAATGGTGCTGGTGGTAAGGAGAGAGAGGTGGGGAATGAGGTCAGGGTTAGCCTGGGTCAGATTATGTGGGGCCTTCTAAGCCATAAGATTTTTGGGGTTTTTTTAGTGATGGAAAGCCATTGGAGGGTTTGGATTAGGAATATTATTTGAATTAATTTACTTCTTAAAAAGAATCATAAGGACTATTTGGAGAGGAGACTAAGGCAGTGGTCACCAACCGGTGATCCACAGACCACTGGTGGTCCATGAGGTCCAAAAGGTTGGTGACCGCTGGACTAAGGGGATGTGGGCAAGAATGGTTAAGAGGCTATTCTGTTAGTCCAGATGAAAGATCACAGTAGTGTCAACCATCGCATTAGTAGTGGAATTGATGAGAAGTTGGGGGAGTTTATTGATATATTTTGACAGAGCTCCAACCAAGATTAGATGTGCGATATATGAGAAATGACTCCATCCAAGGATTTTGGCCTGAGCAGTTGTGTATATGGTGGTGCCACTTATTGTGCTATGCTGAGAGAGGAGCAAGTTTTGGGATAAGATTCAATAATTTGATAATAGACATGTTAACTTGGGAAGCCCATATTGACATCCCAGTGGTGATGAGTGGGAAGGTTGGTTTGAATATAGAGTTTAAGAGGGAGAACTCTGTATTCTGTGTTTAAACTTGAAAGTTTTTAGCCGAGAGGCTTTTCAAAGCCCTGAGAGTAGGTGAGATCATCAGAGGAATCCATGTAGGTGAAAATAAGAAGAGGTGGGAATACTAAGCTTTGGGGAATGCCAGCATTTACAGAAAAAAAGGAGCCAGGGAGATTCTGATTGAGGAGCCTGTGTTAGGAGGAAAACCAAAGAGTGTGGTGTTCCATCCACTAAAAACAGTAAAGTGGTCTATCACATGCTTCTGGGAGGTCACTGAATTCAGCAGTGTAAAAGTCATTGGTGAACTTGAGAGCTGCGTCTCTGAATTGATGAAGACTGGGAGAGGTGATTAAGAGGTAACAGCACTTGTAGATATTGTGAGGGACTTTTTTATTAAAGCTGAGAAATGAAGCAGAAGCTGGGAGTCCTAAAATTCAGAAAAATTTGTAATCCCCCCCCCCCCCCCCCAGTTTTGTCCTTAATAGCATTGTGAAAGATCTGGTAGGGAGGGAGAATTAGATGGCATCAGAAGGGAGGAGAGGGGTTTTATAGGAGACAAGACTTTCAGTAGGTTAGTTACACAAAGCTCACTCCTTGTTTGAGGAGAGGGGGGCAGAGTAAGAGCAGTGTAGGTAGGTTGGCCGGTTCTCTTGAGAACTAGTTCTTTGTTCAGTTAATCACATAGAATGTGATTGCCCTGATTCTTCAGGGAGTGAGGTTGTGGTGGGAGTGGGGGGAGATAATAGGGAAAGGTAATAGGTAAGTCAACTTTTTGAACCTCCTTTTTTCTTTTTTTGTAAAATAGGATTATACTAGACTAGAGGCCCAGTGCATGAAATTCGTGCACAGGTAGGGTCCCGAGCAGCTGCTCCCTGGTGGTCAGCGCACGTCATAGCGAGCGATTGAAATCCTGGTCTGTCAAACTCCTGAGGGGACACTTTGCATATTAGGCTTTTATATATATAGACTAGAGGCCCGATGCACAAAAATTTGTGCACTTGGGGGGGGGGGACGGGTCCCTCAGCCCGACCTGTGCCCTCTCACAGTCTGGGACCCCTCGGGAGATAACGACCTGCTGGCTTAGGCCTGCTCCCGGGTGGCAGAGGGCAGGCCCAACCCTTAGGTGCAGCCCCTGGTCGGGCTCAGAGCAGGGCTGATTGGGGAGTTGGGGTGCCGCCTCCTGTCATGCACCCGATCGGGAGGTTGCGATGCCACCCTCAGTCACGCTCAGGGTAGGGCCGATTGGGGGGTTGGGGCACCGCCCCCGGTCACACTCAAGGCAAGGTCGATGGGAAGATTGTGGCGCCACCCCCTGTCACGCACAGAGCAGGGCCAATCGGGGTTGTGGCGCTGTCCCCTGTCACGCACAGAGCAGGGCCCAACGGGGTTGGGGAGCTCCCCCCTGTTACGCACAGAGTAGGGCCGATAGGGGAGTTGGGGCACCGCCCCCTGTCACACACAGAGCAGGGCGGATCAGGGGGTTGGGGCGCATACCCTGTCACACTCAGGGCAGGGCTGATGGGGAGGTTATGGCTCTATCCCATCACACACAGAGCAGGGCCCGTGGGGGGCGGTTGGGGCGCCGCCCTCTATCACCCACAGAGCAGCGCCGATCAGGGGGTTGGTACGCCGTCACTGTCACACTCAGGGCAGGGCCGATGGGGAGGTTATGGCTCTACCCCATCACACACAGAGCAGGGCCCATGGGGAGGGGGGTGTTGGGGCACCGCACCCTGTCACACACAGAGCCGCAGGGCGATCAGGGGGTTTGGGCGCTGCCCCCTGTCACGCTGATCTCGGTGCTGGGAGGCATATTACCCTTTTACTATATAGGATAGAGGCCTGGTGCACAGGTGGGGGCCGGCTGGTTTGCCCTGAAGGGTGTCCTGGATCAGGGTGGGGGTCCCCACTGGGGTGCCTGGCCAGCCTGGATGACGGGATGATGGCTGTTTGCAGCTGGTCACACACCCTTCAGAGTGGTGGTCCCAACTGGGGTGCCTGGCCAGTCTGGGTGAGGGGCCGAGGGCTGTTTTCAGGCTGGCGGGTGACTGAAGCTCCCAACCGCTCCTTTTTTTCTTTTTTTCTTTTTTATTCTGGGCCAGCTTTAGCTCTGAGGCTTGGCTCCAGCTCTTAGGCCTCCGCTGCTGAAAGCAGGTATCTGGTTTGTTTGGGTTCTATAATCGAAACACTGTTTCAACTCCAGCTCTGAGATCCCGGCTGGGGTTTTGTTTAGCTTCTATATTTGTAACAATGTTTCAAACTGCAAGCTCAGAGGCCGGCAGGCGGGGAACGGGGAACGTTGGAGTCCTCCGTCACTGAAGCAAGCAAGCCTCATGTTCACTTCAAGCTGCCTGGCAGCCAGCCGCCATCTTGGCTGGCAGTTAATTTGCATATCGCCCTGATTAGCCAATGGGAAGGGTAGTGGAGGTACGGCTAATTACCACGTTTCTCTTTTATTAGATAGGATAGGATAATTTCTATGGCGTTTCCAACTCTTAAAAAAAATACTTTTCTAATCCCTGAAGTGTATAACTCCTTACAATTCTTGTTATTTGTCTTGTTATTTACCTAAACTTTACCATCTTAACCATTTTTAAGTGTATGGCTTATTTTTTCAAATATATTTTTATTGATTTGGAAGAGGGAGAGGAGATAAAAACATCAGTGCTCAGAGAGAATCATTGATTTGCTGCCTCCAGCTTCCCCCCCCCCCCCCCCCTCCCCGGGATTGAGCCTGATATCCAGGCATGTGCCCTGACTGGGAATTGAACTGTGACCTCCTGGTTCATAGGTCAACGCTTAACCACTGAGCCATGCCAGTTGGGCTAAGGATACAGTAGTGTTAAATATATTCACATTATTGTGAATCAGATCTCCAGAATTTTGTCATCTTTTAAAGTTGAAGCTCTATATCCATTCATCAACTCCCATTTGCAACCTCCCCTCAGCCCCTGGTAACCAAGATTCTACTTTCTTTTTCTATGAATTTGACTATCTAGATACCTCATGTACTATTAAGTGGAATCATAAAATATTTGTCTTTTTGTGACTGACTGATCATAATGTCCTTAAGGATCATCTATTATGTAGCATGTGATGGGATTCCCTCCTTTTAAAAGCTGAATAATACTTATGTATATATCACATTTTGTCCTTTACTGTTTTTAGTAGACACATTTGTGTGCATATGATTAAGAGTATATGTTCGTTTTGCATGTCTTATTTTAATTTTATTTAAAAACTGTATTGTAAATAATTTTTGCAAAGCCATTTTATTTTGTCTTCCTATTCTTTGCTTCAGACTGCTGGCAGTAATGAGGACATTTGAATTTCATTGATTAAACCTTGGCATTCAAAGTGAGTTGACTGACTTAGAATATGGAGTACATTTAGAATTGCTTTTCTCAAATGGCAGGGTGTGGGGGGACCCATCTCAGTATAACTTGCATTTTTATATAAAGACACTGCATAGTTTGCTGATCCAACCCAAGCAGTATTTCGATGACATATATGTGACAAATTTTTTTGGACAATCTTAAACTATTTTATAAGAGCTTGCAGGCAGTGATTTTAATGAGGTTTGTTTGTTTGTTTTCTTTGCTAAATTATTTAGGCACCTTCCTGTTAATATAAGGAATATTTCCTAACCATTGTTACTACGTGATAGGATTTAGTAGTTTGTATGAAGTTTTCTGTGAAGAATCATATTTAAAATTAAGCTATATTTATGGTGCTTTGCAGAAGCTTTGGCAGTATTATATGTTACTAGAAGCCTGATGCACGAAATTCGTACATGATTAGGGTCCCTAGGCCTGGCCGGCGATCAGGGCCGATCTGTGGGGCGACTAGCGACTAGCGGGGCGATCGGGAGGGGGGGGCCCTGCTGACACCCCCTGCAGACTGGGGGCAGCTCCTGCATTAAGCATCTGCCCCCTGGTGGTCCATAGTGACCAGTTGTTCTGCCATTCGGTTGACTTGCATATTAGGCTTTGCCACCTGCCAAACCTGATGCCAGATTGCCAAAAAGCTTGAAAAATGTAATTCTCGGTCCTTGTTTCATGTGAACATACTTTTTTACAATAGACCTACCATTGATTTACCACTTTTTAGACTAATTCTTACCCCTTCCAAGTTCTTTCCCCTTTCCTTTAGTTTTCATAGCCATATCGTGTGTTTTGAGTTGACTTTCTTAAATCAACTGAAAAATTGCCCGGTTTTTAAAAAAGAAATAGTCTTTAGTTTTTAATAAGATTTAGCTCCAATGTGGTTGGTTATTTTGATGGCCGTTGTTTGTACCAAGAGATGTTTTTACTGTTATTGTAAATATTTATATTTCTTTGTCCTTTTCTGGAAACAGATTTTTCTGGTGCTGTATAAATAGTTGTAGTTCTCCAATAGTAGGAGTCGAAAGCCTACATTACTGTGGCTACTTGAATAAGAAAAATGAATGTTGAGAATTTTGAGTAGCTAGCAGTCATATCGTCCTTCCCCTTTAGATTTTAGTTTCTCCATTACGTCTCCCACTCTAGGTCTCTTGTACTAACAGGAAGTCACCTATAACACAAAACTCCACATTTATTATCTCCTGCACTAAAAATTATCATGTGGAACAGAATCCCAATTGAACAGAATCCCATTTATGACAGAAGGTGTGTGTGTGGAAATACACTTTGATAAGCTTTAATGTTTTCTTGGTGTCCCCTTTCCCCCCCTAACTAAATATAAAGTTTTTAAGGCAAGGACTATGCCTTATTTTCTTATGTACCCCACATTGATTAAACCTTGGCATTCAAAATGAATTGGCTGGACGTTTGACAAATACTCATGAAGTGTTTAGTTGACTGGGGATAGATTAATGCAATCATTTTGTGTCAGTTTCTGATACTGTAAAAATACAATATTTTTCTGAATATGTATTTTATAGTAAATACTTTTAAAATAAAATTAATTGTGAGTATAACATTAAAGTATTTCTATGCAGCGTTTGTATTCAAGTTGTGTGAACATTATTTCTTATTTATGCACTCATTGGTTGATTCTTGTATGTGCCCTTACTGAGGATCAAAGCCACAACCTTGGTGTGTGAGGTACACACTCTAACCAACTGAGCTACCCAGCCATGGCTAACATTATTTCCTTTTTATAGTGTCTGGCATATGGCTGTACTCACACAAATTTGAAACTCTTTAAAAGTTTTATTAT
Organism: Myotis daubentonii; assembly: GCF_963259705.1. Lineage (NCBI taxonomy): Eukaryota > Metazoa > Chordata > Mammalia > Chiroptera > Vespertilionidae > Myotis > Myotis daubentonii. Next base: position 23,305,733 of record NC_081848.1, on the reverse strand, counting down.
TTTCAAGCAGACATGGGGAACATCCGGCCTGCGGTCCATATAAGGCCATGAAATAATTTGGTCTGGCCCTGCCAGGCATTAGGGGCGAGTTAGTTAAATGTTTGACCAAATATAGCAGGCTATTTGTATGGCCCAAAAATGATGTTATAAATGTCCAAATGGCGCTTGGCAGAAAAAAGGTTCCCCACACCTTTTTTAAAGTGATGATTGGATTCTATCACATATGATTAGTGGACTCTGTTGTTTCTGTTGTCGCTATGATTGGAACATATACACAGTCTAGTTCTCAGTCATGAACATTCATGGGTGAGTGTGTGTTTGTGCACATACACATATGCCGTTTGCATTTAAAATTTGAAAGGTAATTTCTGTAATTTTTTATCTTTCAGAACGTCTTAGCTGAACCATCAAGGTCTAATGGAAGTATGCTTCGCCATTCCACATCTTCATATGTAGTATATCCACCAGATAAGCCTTTCCTTAATAGTGATCTACGACGCTCCCCAAATAAGCCTACACTTGCCTATCCAGAAAGCAACAGCAGAGGTAATAGAGCCTAGCAAAACAGATGTGGGTTTGTGTGTGTGTGTGTGTGTGTATGTGTGAGTTTAGTTGATGTTTAAAAATTCTTGTGTCTTTTATTTTAAACTAGGGGCCCGGTGCATGAAATTCGTGCACTGGGTGTGTGTGGTGGGGAGTGTCCCTCAGCCCAGCCTGCCCCCTCTCACATACTGGGAGCCCTCAGGCGTTGACCCCCATCACCCTCCAATCGCAGGATCGGCCCCTTGCCCAGGCCTGACGCCTCTGGCCTAGGCATCTGGCCCGGGCAGCGGGACCTGCAGCTGCAGCGGCCCCACGATCGTGGGCTTCGCTTTAGGCCCAGGCAAGGGACCCCTAGCTCCCATCGCTGGCTCCACCCCTACTTCCTGCTATCACTGGCCAGGGCGGAAAAGGCACCTGATTCTCCGATCATGGCTGGCGGGCAGGGCAAAGGCCGCCTTTGCCCTGCCCCCCAGCTCTTAGCTCCCCCCTGGGTTTCTGATCACTGTCAGTGGCAGGGGGCTTCTTCCTGCTTTCCCTTTCGCCTCCCTGCATTGTGCCTACATATGCAAATTAACTGCCATCTTGTTGGCAGTTAATTGCCAATCTTAGTTGGCAGTTAATTTGCATATAGCCCTGATTAGCCAATGAAAAGGGTAGCTCGTACGCCAATTACCATTTTTCTCTTTTATTAGTGTTGATTTAGAGGAGAGAATATTTCCCCCCTTCCTGTTTTAACCTCCTCAAAATATAATGTCTGTTTTAGTTTGTTTCTTGTCAAACATCATCATTTTTAATATTTTATCCAGCAGTAATTCACTTTTCTCTGAACTTTTGAAAAAGTTCCATTACATAGATGTAAAAATCAGAACTAGGTATATTGTAACACAAGGAATAATATCTAACTCTTAGACTTTTTGTTCTGCTGGAACTCTAGTGCTTGGGTTTTTTTTATATGGGTTTTTTGTTTTGTTTTTGTTTTTAAGAAGAAATTATTACTAAAACGAAACTTTTTATTCCACTGTGAACTTAGTTATTTGTTTTTTACTTTTTTAACCTATGTTAAATTGTTTGAATGTCATGTAGTTTTTGTTATTTTTCAGAATTGCCAGTCTTTACTGTATTCTGATAAGTAGCACTTTCGCAGTTGTTTTATTAACAATTAAATTAGCATGTTCTTTGTCATCATCATCTTTGAGAAACAGCATCTTATAAATAAGGTTCTGATTAGGAAATTGAATATTGAATTTTGAAATTCTTAACACATTGTATGAGGAAAATGTATTCATACGTTTTACGTTGCCTGTAGTAGTTGAGCGCGGGACACGTATTAATATGTTTTTTATCGACTAGCGGTAGAATGCGAGTAACGTATAAATACGTAAACTAAAGTGATCGTAATTTTACTGAACGTTGCTATTTGCGCAAAAAATTAGCAAAAATGGCCCGCGCCACCTGTTAGCGTGCGATAAAAACTACCCACAAACAATGTGTTAACAGATACCAGACACCAGGTTAAATTTATTTTAGCAAACACCTTTGAGGTCCCAAGATTTACATTGGAGACTATACTTGGATATTATTATGTACCTGATACTTTACTATACCGTCACCTCACGGTTTATAAAACTGTCTTTCTGAGATTAATCTTTTTTTTTTTTTTTAATATATTTTATTGATTTTTTACAGAGAGGAAGGGAGAGAGATAGAGAGTCAGAAACATCAATGAGAGAGAAACATCGATCAGCTGCTTCTTGCACATCTCCTACTGGGGATGTGCCTGCAACCAAGGTACATGCCCTTGACCGGAATCGAACCTGGGACCCTTCAGTCCGCAGGCCGACGCTCCATCCACTGAGCCAAACCGGTTTCGGCCTGAGATTAATCTTTTAAGAGATTTGCAATGCATTTCCCTCTTGAAACAAAAAAGTTGCAAACTTTAATTTACAAATGCCTATTTAACCTATAAGTGGCAAATCTAACACTTCTTTTATCTAGAGCAGCGGTTCTCAACCTGTGGGTTGCGACCCCTTTGGCAGTCGAACGACCCTTTCACAGGGGTCGCCTAATACCATCCTGCATATCAGATATTTACATAATGATTCATAACAGTAGCAACATTACAGTTATGAAGTAGCAACGAAAATAATTTTATGGTTGGGTCACAACATGAGGAACTGTATTTAAAGGGCCAGAAGGTTGAGAACCACTAATCTAGAGAATTGTTGGTAAATAAAATTGCCACAGTACTAGTGATTGTGTTAAAAAATTAAACACAATTTTTTTTTTTTTTTTAAAGAATGAAATGCAGTAGCATTCCAGGTAAAGCAAATACATTTGATTTAATCACAATTGGAAAATAGTATAAGATAGGTATATTCAAAATGGACAGATGAAGAAACATCTCAAAGATGTTTAACTAAGTATCAAAACCTTTATCCCTTTCCACTTTTCCCCTCATTTGTTTAGTGTACCCTCAAATATTTATTGAATGAAGTCTTATTTTGAATAGAACTCTCTTATAACAAACTTTTTTTGCATATTAATAAGCTTTTTTCTCACTAATACTTTAGCTGGGGAAAGCTTTGTAATTCTTTAGTTATGTTTTAATATATTTTCATTGATAAAAATTTTACACTCCTATCTGATAATTACAGAACATGAAAATACTAGAGGCCCGGTGCACGAATTCATGCACGCGTGGGGTTCCTCAGCCTGTCTGGCGATTGGAGCTGGCCGGCTGGCCAGGGGAGGGAGCGCGGGAGGTTGGCTGGCAGTGGGAGGTTGGCTGTGGGAGCACACTGACCACCAGGGGTAGCTCCTGCGTTGAGCGTCTGCCCCCTGGTGGTCAGTGCGCATCACAGTGACCAGTCAACCAGTTGTAATGGTTGCTTAGGCTTTTATATATATAGACTAGAGGCCTGGTGCACAAAAATTTGTGCACTCGGGTGGGAAAGGGGGGTCCCTCAGCCCGGCCTGTGCCCTCTCACAGTCTGGGACCCCTCGGGAGATAATGACCTGCTGGCTTAGGCCTGCTCCCGGGTGGCAGAGGGCAGGCCCAATCCCTAGGTGCAGCCCCTGGTCGGGCTCAGTGCAGGGCCAATTGGGGAGTTGGGGCGCCGCCTCCTGTCATGCACAGACCAGGGCGGATCGGGAGGTTGCGATGCCACCCTCAGTCATGCTCAGGGTAGGGCCGATTGGGGGGTTGGGGCACCGCCCCCTGTCACACTCAAGGCAGGGTCCATAGGGAGGTTGTGGCGCCACCCCCTGTCACGCACAGAGCAGGGCCCATCAGGGGGATTGGGGCTCCGTACCCTGTCATGCACAGAGCAGGGTCGATCAGGGGGTTGGGGAGTTCCCCCATTCCATGCACAGAGCAGGGCCCATCAGGGGGTTGAGGAGCTCCCCCCTGTCACTCACAGAGTAGGGGCGATAGGGGAGTTGGGGTACCACCCCCTGTCACACACAGAGCAGGGCGGATCAGGGGGTTGAGGCACTGCCCTCTATCACCCACAGAGCAGGGCTGATCAGGAGGTTGGGGCGCCGCCACTGTCACACTCAAGGCAGGGCCGATCGGGAGGTTATGGCTCTACCCTGTCACACACAGAGCAGGGCCCGTGGCGGGGGGGGGAGGTTGGGGAGCTCACCCGTATCAGGCACAGAGCAGGGCTGATCAGGAGGTTGGGGCGCCTTCCCCTGTCACGAACAGAGCAGGGCGGATAGGGAGGTTGTGGCCCCACCCCCGGTCACACACAGAGCCACAGGGCGATCAGGGTGTTTGGGCGCTGCCCCCGTCATGCTGATCCCGGTGCCGTTAGGCCTCGCGGTTCTGCTGATCCCGGTGCTCGGAGGCATATTACCCTTTTACTATATAGGATAGAGGCCTGGTGCACGGGTGGGGGCCGGCTGGTTTGCCCTGAAGGGTGTCCTGGATCAGGGTGGGGGTCCCCACTGCGATGCCTGGCCAGCCTGGGTGACGGATGATGGCTGTTTGCAGCTGGTCACACACCCTTCATGGTGGGGGTCCCAACTGGGGTGCCTGGCCAGCCTGGGTGAGGGGATGATGGCTGTTTGCAGCTGGTCACACACCCATCAGGGTGGTGGTCCCAACTGGGGTGCCTGGCCAGCCTGGGTGAGGGGATGATGGCTGTTTGCAGCTGGTCACACACCCTTCAGGGTGGTGGTCCCAACTGGGGTGCCTGGCCAGCCTGGGTGAGGGGATGATGGCTGTTTGCAGCTGGTCACACACCCTTCAGAGTCGGGGTCCCCACTGGGGTGCCTGGCCAGTCTGGGTGAGGGGCTGAGGGCTGTTTTCAGTCTGGCGGGTGACGGAAGCTCCCAACTGCTCCTTTTTTTCTTTTTTCTTTTTTATTCTGGGCCAGCTTTAGCTCTGAGGCTTGGCTCTAGCTCTTAGGCCTCCGCTCCTGAAAGCAGGTATCTGGTTTGTTTCGGTTCTATAATCGAAACTCTCCTATCAACTCCAGCTCTGAGATCCCGGCTTGCTTAAAGCAGGTTTCTGGGATTTTGTTTAGCTTCTATATTTGTTACAGTGTTTCTTAAACTGCAGGCTCAGAGGCCGGCAAGGCAGGCGGGGAACGTTGGAGTCCTCCGTCACTGAAGCAAGCAAGCCTCATGTTAGTTTCAAGCTGCCTGGCTGCTGGCCGCCATCTTGGCTGGCAGTTAATTTGCATATCTCGCTGATTAGCCAATGGGAAGGGTAGCGATCGTATGCCAATTACCATGTTTCTCTTTTATTAGATAGGATAATTTGACTAATGGCTATAGAAAGAGATAATTAAGCTGTTTCTTGTACTTCTCATTCATTTGAACTTTAGTTAGAAAATAAATTGGAAATTATTACTGCCTTCAAAAATATATTAATGTCTTTAGCGTTGTTTAAAAATTTGTAACATCATTCCAAAGAGTTTTAATATTAACCTATTGCTCATGTTATTTGTTCAATACATTTCATATGACAGTGACATGGAGAATAAATTGGACAGCTGAAGTAAGATAACTAGCTATAAGGCAGTTCTTCTAGGCCAGCCATGGGCAAACTACGGCCCGTGGGCCGGATCTGGCCCGTTTGAAATGAATAAAGCTAAAAAAAAAAAAAAAAGACCGTACCCTTTTATGTAATGATGTTTACTTTGAATTTATATTAGTTCACACAAACACTCCATCCATGCTTTTGTTCCGACCCTCCGGTCCAGTTTAAGAACCCATTGTGGCCCTCGAGTCAAAAAGTTTGCCCACCCCTGTTCTAGGCAGTGCTTTCTAACCTTTCACACATTATAGCACATGTGGAAAATGAAAGGGCAATCTATGTACACCACAGAAAGTACAGATAAACTGCGGGCTTGATGACAAGTAGTTTGGTCTCTTTAACTGTCCCAGGTCACTCTTGTCTCCCCACTCCTCCTCAGAGTTGAGAGAGAAAACATCTTGGCATATCTATTACAAATTTGTGTCAGATCTGTAGAAAGCTCAGTGTTTATTGTGTTAGGTTTTAAAAATGTACTGCCCATCTGTTCATTTAAAGCATTGATTCTCAAGTTTTTTGGTTCAAGAAGCCCTAATAAACCTATTGCATTATTTATGTAAGTATTTTGATGAATAATAACTATTTTCCAGATTTAAAAAAATAGTCTAAAGCAGTGATGGCGAATCTTTTCAGCTCGGCGTGTCAGCATTTTGAAAAACCATAACTTAACTCTGGTGCTGTGTCACATATAGACATTTTTTGATATTTGCAACCATAGTAAAACAGATTTATGTTTTTGATATTTATTTTATATATTTAAATGCCATTTAACAAAGAAAAATCAACGAAAAAAATGAGTTCGCATGTCACAGGTTCACCATCACTGGTCTAAAGAGTGATTGTTTTATTTAAGAATTTGTAAGTCTCTTATTTATGACTTATAGAAGACAGCTTGATTCTCATATATACTTTTACTAAAAATTTCATTTGGGGTGATGTTATTTTGATTGAAGTATGTGAAAAAAAATCTACACAGGTATGTAGTTGGAAATGGAGTAATATTTTAATTGCCTTTCCGACAATTTAGATATTCTTTGATACTACACCAAAACTTAGCACCTGATAGTTTTTTAAAATTTAGTTGCAATATGCAATCTGAAAATATCAGTGAATTTTCTAAACTCTGTGACTTTAGGAACACCTATATGTTTGGACATTAACTATGACTTTTAAGATTCACAAGTGGTTTTAATTATGTTTATGGTTTATTACAATGTAATCTAAAGAAATCTAGATGTTTCCATAGTCCTCCCGCATAGAGGTCACACAGAAACACACTTTTTTCTCCACCAATGAACTCTCCAGCATCTATTCTGTGTTTCTGTCCAGTAAAGCCCACTTAAGGCTCAGATTATGGCTTTTGTCTGGAGCACTTTTTGCCTGGTCAGCCAGTTGTGATATTTACTATAAAACACATTGTTTACACAAACTATCTAGGCAGACTTATGCAGTAGAATTCAGTGCCCTAGACCTACAAAACATCTTATCAATTAATAACATAGGAAATACTCCAAAAGCCAAGTTCCATAGATTAGCCAAGGTTCAGGCCTGCTGAATAAACTTTTTTTATCCTATTACATGGAAATGCAGTGTTTGCTGTGAAAAGTCTGTCTGTGAAAATAAATCTAACACGTACAGTATTTTTAGGACTTTTTTTCGATTTTTTCAATATTCCAATTTGCTTCTTCTTCTAGAAATATATTTTCCACAGTATCTCATAATTTATGAAGTTAGAAATCTTCTAATCTTTCAACGTTCATTTCTACATAAAGTATTTTTTCACTCCAGGGTCTCTCTAGGTCATGTGGTAATTTGAACATAAATAGCACAACTGTGCATGACCTCATAGAAGTGAGGGCAGTAGATGGAAAGAAAAAGCAAGGGTTTGAAGTGGGGGAAAAAGCTTAAGATCAATCACTTGGTCATCTAGAATGATTTTTAACTTAAGAAAGCCATCATGCTAGTATGAAAGTAAATATTTATAAAACTAAAAATTTGTAAGACAAATACAACTTTTGAAATGAAAATATTATAAAGCAAATTATTTTATCATTTGGACCCAAATATCTCCAGTGAAAACATTAGACAATAAGGGGATGAAATAAAAGTTTGTTACATTTCTTATGTGAACTTTATTTTATATACAATTTCATTTTTGTCATAGAAAATGTATTTAGAGATGTGTTTATGTATGTATGTATTCATATATTTAAAAATATATATTGTGGATTGGTAGAATAAAGTTATATTGTATCTTTATGATACTAGATTTATTTAGGAACATTTTAGAAAGCAAAGTACATTTAATAAAATGTTAACTATTAGTGATAGAAACTCCCAATCTGAACTAGTTTGGGCAAAGGGGACTCTGGTTTACAAACATGCAAGGTAGGATTGAAAAACCAAGAATAGGCAGGCAGATATAACAGTGAACTTAAGAACATTAGGAGCCAGGGACTCAAAGATGGCCTACATTGCCCTAGCTGGTTTGCCTCAGTGGATAGAGCATCAGCCTGCAGAAAGGTCTCTGCCATGTCTTTTTTTTTTTTTCTGCTTGCTACAGACCAGTTTTTCCACATGTTAGGAAACATGGTTACTAACAAAGTAAGCTTTAAGTTGAACTAATTCTCGTTTTAACTTTTTGGACAAAATTCTAAAAATTCCCTAAAGAACCTATGTCTGAGTCAGTCATCTGTGAGTCACTAGCTTTGGTGAGTTGTGAGAGGCCACTAAAAGAATCCTATATAATAAAAGGCTAATATGCAAATTGTCCCTTCGACCGGAAGTTCAACTGGGAGTTTGACCCGGGGGTGGGGCTGGCCAGCCAACTGCCCACGCCTCTAGTGTATACATAAGTTGTAGTTAAAGCCCTGTTGACATAAAGGCAAATTCCCTGGAAAAGCTATGTGCAAAATCAGGCAAACCGCTATGGTATGTTTCATATAATAGATACTAGATGCCCGTTGCAGGAAGAGTTCTGCAAGAATAGGGCCTCCTCCGGCCTATTCCTGCAAGAATAGGGCTTCCTGAGAACGGAGCGAAGCCCGCCTAGGCGGGCTTTGCTCCCTTCTCCGCTGCCTTGCTTCCTACCTTCCCCGCTTAGCCCTCGGCTCCCTCCCTTTTCTGCCACCTGGGCTCTCTCCCTTCTCCGCCGCTTTGCTCCCTCGACAGGTCATGGATCCGGGGCCTGGGGCCCACGGGCAGCCTTGCGCGCTGCCGGCCCCGCCTGCAGTATGCAAATTAGCTGCCATCTTTGTTGGTGGTTAATTTGCATATCATGCTGATTAGCCAATGGGAGGTGTAGCGAAGGTATGGTCAATTACCATGTTTGTCTATTATTAGATAGGGCTAGAGGCCCAGTGCATGAAATTAATGCTTGGATATGGTCCCTACGCCTGGCCTGCATTCAGGGCCATCTTTCCCAGCTGCCTGCAGCTGGCTGCCACCCACCCCCAGTTCCCTGTTTACTATTGGGTGATTGGAACTTGCCAGCCCGAGGGAGTTGGGGGGAGAATGGAGAGGTCAGCGGTTCTGCCCGCTCGCCAGCCCCGCCCCCACCGCAGGTTGCCCTCTATGTGTGGGGCGACTGGTGGGGTGGGGGCCTTGGCCTGGTGCTACCCACATCCCCAACCACCCACCCCCGGTTCCCCGTTTGTCATTGGGTGATTGGAACCTGTCAGCTAGAGAAAGGGGCCAAGAGGTGGCCAGTGCGCCTCATAGTGACTGGTCAAACGGTCATTCTGGTCGTTCTACTGTTAGGGTCAATTTGCATATTACCCTTTTACTATATAGGATTATATAGGGTGCTTCATATAATAAAAAGTCAAGGAAACAAAATTAGAAAGCATAAAATACAATGACAAAGAATAGGATGACATCAGGTATGATGTTAAATGGAATTATGTTAAAAGACTCAAAAAAGCCCTGGCTGGTTGACTCAGTGGTTAGAGAGTCAGCCTGCAGACCCAAGGCTTCCGGTTAGATTTCTGGTCAAGGACACACCAGGTGGGAGCACTTATGGGAGGCAACCAGTGCATGTGTCTTTCTCATGTAGACCTTCCTCCCTCCCTCCCTCTCTCTCTCTCTCTCTCCCTCACCCCCCTGCCCCCCCTCCACTCTGTTGAGAACTCAGTGGAAAAAATATCCTCAGGTGAGGATTTAAAAAAAAAAAAGACAAAAGAAAAGTCAGTATGTGCTTTTTAAGCCAAAACTGAAATAAAAGGACACAAGTTAAAAATAAAAAGTTGGCAAAATCTAGATATAAAAATATCTAAAATAATAAAAGCATAATATGCTAAATAGACCGGGCAACCTTCCGGATGAAGCTGGTGCTTCAAGGGAAGGCCTGGTAACAAATATAAAGGATGGATGGCAATATTGTTGTCAGATTAGTATGATACACAAATAGTTTCATATAATAATAAATTGCAATGACTAATACCCAGATGTCAGAAATAAAATGAACTTGAAGGATAAGCAGTAAGGAGGTAAGTAAAGGCCATAGTCTCGGGGACACTAAGAGTCTACTAGTATATGAGCCCTAGGTATTGGGATACAATTGAGGAGACATTGGGATTTAAAATCTAGGTAGGGACTGGAGAACAAAACTTTAAACCCATGTGAGGGGTCTAAAGCTTCTGAAATAATGTTTTTGAAAAACAGAGTAATGGAGAAAGGGAACTGGAACAACTCAGCCCCCTGGCCTGGGAAAGAGGCTGTGGATAGAAAAGTCACCTCTCAAAAATCAACCTAGGAATGTCTCTCTGCTCACTGAGGTGCATACATGAATGAATAAATAGAGCTGTACAGTGTTACCTCAGTGGAAACTCTTAATATTGTGAGTTGCATTTAAAGAATAATATGTGAGAGCTGCATTTTTTTCTTTTAATAGAAGGGTTCACTCTATGTAAGTAATGGCCTCACTTTGTCAACTAATAACAGATTATAGAGCTATAAAGATAGGAAGTGTGGAACTGGTACAGAACTAGATATTAGTGAAATAGAAAGTTTATAGACACAAATGTATAAGGATGGAATTCTAGAAATGCATCTATTGACATAGAGAATGATTATGCATATGAGTGTGATATGACATAGTCGAGAGTAATCCCACTAACATGAAAGCATAGAAAAGTACATAAGGATTTCAGCAAAATATTTTTAATTATTGTGCCAAGATGTTACCATATGGGTGTCATATTTTTCCTTCTCATTCCTGTTTTTTTCTAAATTCAATTTAACTATAGTTAACACTGCTGTATATAGCAGGTCCTCAATATCGTTTCAAAGTTTTATTATAACGTTGAATAGATGGATGCCTTAGGAACTTTTGCTTATATCAATTAGTCTATGGTAGAATTGGTTTTGTTATACATTGTTTTCCTTAAAGTTGAAAACCTATTGATGATGTTAGGTGAGGACTTACTATATAGGAAAGTTGTTAAGAGAGTAGATCTTAAGAGTTCTCATGACAAGGAGAAATTTTTTTCTCTTTTATCTATGTAAGGTAATGGATGTTAGATGAACATATTGTAATCATTTCAAAATACATGCCCATCAAACCATCAAGTTGAACATCTTAAACTTACATAGTGATGTATGTCAGTTGTTTATCAAAACTGGAAAAAAATAAGCATTAATTGAGGTTTGTTAGACTAAGGAAAGTGGGAGAAAGAACTCATGTTTGGTTTGTGTTGTGTTTTGTATTAAAATAAAAACGCTGAGGATCCGAAGGAACTTCTAAGAAAGATTCTAAAGAAGGTACATAAATCTATTATGTAGAAAATTAGAAATAGGGACAATGTGGTAGATGTTTATAAGACTAAAATGTTTGGTTCTCTATTAATAAATTTGAGTATTATAATAAAATTATTAAGGTGTCAAAGTCTCAGTAAAGCTCTAACCCCAAGTAGTTTTAGGGAATAAATTTTGCAAAATGTTTAAACAGAAAATCTCCATGATATATAAGCCATTCCAGAATGCAGAAAAAGAAAGCATATACTCACCCCAGATCTTCTTTGTTAATCTAGCATATCCCTGTCATAACCACATTTGCTCTCTTATAAAACAAAAATTGAGTGTTCCAGCCAATTGCAAAATAACTGTAAATGTAAAAATAAAATACTAACAAAATCGTATACTAATTTGTATAATTTAATGAAGGAATAAAAGAAATGTTTGGTATTACAAAATTTTAGGAAATACTCCTATGTGGTTCAGAATAGGTTAATGAACCTCATTTGATATTTAAAAGCATTTATTAACTGTCTGTTTTCCTATTGCATTTGTTATCTGATTATTCCAGATATATCAGAGAATTATTACTTTGAATATTAATCTTATATTGAGCTCTTTTGGTATTCTCATAGTCTGTGTGCTCATGTCTGCACTCTTCCTATGCATAACTGGAAGAACAAGCTATCTATGTTATCTCCTATTTGGGCGTGTTGCACTGAAACATTTGGTAAATGAATGAATTGTGTTAATAAATGGAAATGTATGCCTTGTTTTGAGTGCAGGCTCGATTTTTAAAAGATGTTAATTCTTCCTACCTATTGTATAGTTTACATGAAGTTTCATTAGATCAGTATTTAGACAAAATGATTCTGAGCATCTGATTAGTGAGGATAATATTGAAATGGTTTAAAGCAGGGGTCCTCAAACTACAGCCCGCTGGCCACATGCAAATACAAATATTGTATTTGTTCCCGTTTTGTTTTTTTACTTCAAAATAAGATATGTGCAGTGTGCATAGGAATTTGTTCATAGTTTTTTTTTAAACTATAGTCCGGCCCTCCAACAGTCTGAGGGACAGTGAACTGGCCCCCTGTTTAAAAAGTTTGAGGACCCCTGGTTTAAAGATTTATATACTACTAGAGGCCCAGTGCACAACATTTGTGCACTGGGGGGCAGGGGTCCCTCACCCAGCTTGTGCCCTCTCACAGTCCGGTACCCCTCAGGGGATGTCCGACTGCCAGCTTAGGCCCTCTCCCTAATCCGGCAGTCGGACATCCCTTGAGGGGTCCTTAGCACTGCTGCAGAAGTGGGAGAGGCTCCCTCCACTGCTGCTGTGCTCGCCAGCCATGAGCCTGGCTTCTGGTTGAGCGGCGCTCCCCCTGTGGGAGCACACTGACCACCAGGGGGGCAGCTCCTGTGTTGAGTGTCTGCCCCCTGGTGGTCAGTGCTTGTCATAGCAACTGGTTGTTCTGCCATTTGGTCAATTTGCATATTAGGGTTTTATTGGATAGGATGGGAGACTGGAAATATTAATATTTATAAAGTTAATTAAAATATTGGCATAATATTAATGGAATTGGAATAATAAAATCTTGAAGTTGTCTTGCTCATGTGTCTAAGTAATAATTGTATCTGTATATATAGGTATTTGTGAACTTGATATATGATAAAGTTGCCATTTAAAGTTTTTTAGTACAAAAATACCTTTTATTTGACTTACAGAATTAAATGTAAAAATGTGTGAAACTACTATACTTAAGTGGAATAAAGGAAAATATAAAGTTTAATCTTCATTACAAGAAAACATTCTATGTATATAAACAAAGAACTTGATGGAAAAGATTGTTAGATATAACTATGAAAAATCAAAACATTAGTACATTAAAACTAGAAACAAAGACTAAAATGAAGGGTTGGACTTTTTCTTATGTAAAATGAGCGAAGAAATTCATAAAAGTAGAAAATTGACCAATTATATAAACATATTTAAACCTCTAGCAATCCTATACAGACAGTCCTCTGGTTACGTTGGACTCGACATATGTCGTTTCGTGGTTACGTCACCACCTCCCATCTATATATATAAAAGCCTAAGCGACCGGACAACTGGCCATTCGCTATGATGTGCAGTGACCACCAGGGGCAGATGCTCAATGCAGGAGCTGCCCCCTGCTGGTCAGTGTGCTCCCACAGCAGGAGTGCTGCTCAGCTGACTCCGGGCACCAGATGCCAGGCTCACAGCTGGCCAGCGCAACTGTGGCGACGCGAGCCTCTCCCACCTCTGTGGCAGTGCTACCAAGCGGTGGCGGTGACGGCAGCAGGCACAGCAAGGCCGGGATGAGTGGGAGAGGCACAGTGCCCAGCCCAGGCTCTTCCCCACCCGCCTGCCACTGCCCGCACTACTACATCCTCCAGGGGTCCCGGATTGTGAGAGGGTGCAGGCCATGCTGAGGGACCCTACTGGTGCACGAATCCATGCACTGGGCCTCTAGTTTATTTATAAAAAAAAAAAAGTTGCGTCATTTTGACATATGTACATATGTGCTTTATGTTTTTTATTACTTATTTACCACAAGTAAAGGTCAGGAATTGTTATCTTTCTTTTAAATTATTTTTACTGTTTCACTTCATTACTGCTGTGTATGTGCTCCATGTGAGTCACGTAGGTGTTTATGTAGGTGGGTTCAGACTTACGGCAAAAATCGCATTATGTTGCGCAGCAGGAACGGATCTCTGAGGTAACCCAAGGACCTACTGTATAATAAAACCCTAATATGCAAATCGACTGAACAGCGGAACGACCGGTCGCTATGACGCACACTGACCACCAAGAGGCACATGCTTGAGCAGGAGCTGCCCCCTGGTGGTCAGTGCACTCCCATAGGGGGAGTGCTGCTCAGCCAGAAGCCCGGTGTGATCATGGCTGGTGAGCACAGCGGCAGTGGCGGGAGCCTCTCCCACCTCCGCAGTAGCCTGCCAGCAGTCAGATATCCCCCGAGGAGTCCTGGACTGGGAGAGGGCACAGGCCAAACTGAGGGGACACTCCACCCCCCACCCCCCAGTGCACTGATGGCATGCACCAGGCCTCTAGTGCAAAATAAAATAGAAGCTTCATGTTTTAAACAGAGCGTCAGAGGTGACCCTGACCAGGTAACTCGGTTGGTTACAGTTTCATCCCTATACACCAAGGTTTCGGGTTTTATCTCTGGTCAGGGCACATACAAGAATCAACAAATGAATGCATAAATAAGTGGAACAAGTTGATGCTCTTCCCTCCCTCTTCCTCTCTCTCTGAAATCAAGAAATTAAAAAACAATGGCAAAGAGATTATAATTAATAATGGTCTGTGTTGGCAAAGACATGCTTCTGATGAAAGTATAAATTGATGCAACCTTTTTTGAAGGTACTTTACTTTTTCAGGAAACTTTAAAATATGAATTTTTTTGACCCAGTAACTTGATTTTTCAATTTTTATTTGTTTATAATAAGACAGCATGAATGAGAGCTCACAGTATTTTAATGCTAGAGTGAAAAACAAAAATAAATTTTAATCTCAATTTTTAGTAAAAAGTATATACAGTAAAAAATTGAAAGAAATTACAAATTGACAGTCATTATCTTTTGGTAGTAGGATTATCAGTTATTTTCTTTGTTGTATTTTCCTGTGCCTTGTACAATGAATACATATTACTTTTATAATTAGGAACTTTGATTAGGCAGTGAAAGTGTGCTTAGATTTTTATCCTAAGTAATGAAAAAATAGACATTAAAAATAGTCCTTTTTATGCTTGACTATTTTAACTCTGATTGGATTCTGCCTGTGATCCTTGTAATGAAACAAAAAAGAGTGATAGTTAATGTACTTCAGGACAGTTATGTGAACTGGTATGATTAGCTAAATATTTTCACCATTTTGAAAATCTGAAATATCTTTACCATGATAAAGTGGTTTTTATTTGAGTACTTTGCATGTTTCAGAAACTCAAAAGCTATCTTTAAATGGATTTTTTTTTAATTCTCATATGATGGTAATTAACATTTTATTGTTCCCAAAGAGTGATCCTCCACTGGACCCATCCATCAGTTTTATTTTTTATTTAGATAAGATTATTCTTTCTAAGTGAACTTTCTCCATATATATTGTTATCTTATGGTATTCATATTTGTATTTGGCAGCCATATTTTCTGCTCTGAAGAATCTTCAAGATAAGATTCGACGCTTAGAACTTGAAAGGATTCAAGCAGAAGAAAGTGTGAAAACCTTGTCTAGAGAAACAGTTGAATATAAGAAAGTATTGGATGAACAGATACAAGAAAGGGAGAATTCAAAAAATGAGGAATCAAAACACAATCAAGGTTTGTTTAATTATAAAGGAAATGAAACACTGTAAAGAATGTAAAATTACTCCAAAATTGCACATTAGCATTTTCTGGTGGCCTGTCTTCAGGCACTACAAAATTGCATTATACTCTGGTGCGTTTTGAGAAGCTTATAAGGTACAATTTACATCATCTGGAAAGGCTCAGAGGGCTACTGGAAATGTTTATTATGTACACAGTAGACTAAATTCCTTTTAACAGCTTGTTAAAACTGTTCTATGAGTGACCTAATTGCTTTTCTTACATATTCTTTTTAGAGCTGACATCTCAGTTGTTAGCTGCAGAAAGTAAATGCAATCTTTTAGAAAAACAATTGGAATACATGCGTAATATGATAAAGCATGCAGAAATAGAAAGGACGTCTGTCTTGGAGAAACAGGTATGACACCTCACCAATTCATTCTCAAGGACAGTTATTGGTGGGAAAAATTAGACATAAAGGACTAATGGTGCTGTTGTAATAATCATTTCTACTTTTACCTTAAAGTAACCATTGGTAAGCTGGCTAGAGCTGGAGTGAACATGGCCAACATGACCTGGGGCCACCTTCATGGGAAGGCTGTTAATATTTGGGGACGGAATGGGCTGAGATGTCCTAGAGTTTTCCTTTTCACATCCCTTCTGGTGGGGTGGCAAGTTGGATCTGGGGTGGGCCTGGGCTAAGGTGTCCTGGTCAGGTAGCTGACTAGAGGTGGAAAGCTGTTGGTGACTAGGGGTCCTCAATGTGCTGGGGTGGCCTTGTAGGTTGGCTAGAGTGCATAGCCCAAGCTCTTCCACCCATGCTACCCAGGTGGTGTGGGATTATAAACTGGCCTCTTATCCTGGTGTCTTCTAGCAGTTCCCTACCCTTCCCTTTTGGCAGATGCTTTAGGATTAATTTACTTAAGTACCTTACACCTTTGTGAGAGGACATCTGCAACATCTGTCTTGAATATATATTTTTAAAAATACCTGATGTTCCTATTATGAATCTAAAATTTTAATTCATCATGAATATTACGATACCTAAACATCTTACCTTTATTATGTAAAATTTTAAGATTTATATGCTTCACATTTTGCTAGATGCTCTGCAGTGTGAAAATGTTTATGCTTTTTACCGTCAGTCAACTGATATTAGATCTAAAAAAAATA
This sequence comes from Myotis daubentonii, assembly GCF_963259705.1. Taxonomy (NCBI): domain Eukaryota; kingdom Metazoa; phylum Chordata; class Mammalia; order Chiroptera; family Vespertilionidae; genus Myotis; species Myotis daubentonii. The sequence continues at coordinate 23,288,899 of NC_081848.1, read as the reverse complement.
GTTGAATAATTACACGACAAGGCTATACTAAGCTAATTTAAAATTTTAAACTTAAATCATCCTTACTGTATTGTTCTCATTTTCTTTCCTGTTATTTTTTCATTATTTCTATAAATATTCAAATTAAAAAATAAAAACCCTCAATTTTGAAACAAACTTACATTGGAGTTCTAAGTTTGTTTATAACTTTTAAAATATTGTGTTAAGCCCTACCGGGTTTGGCTCAGTTGATAGAGCGTCAGCTTGTGGACTGAAGGGTCCCGGGTTTGATTCCAGTGAAGGGCACATGCCTGGGTTGCAGGCTTGATCTCCAGTAGGGTTTGTACAGGAGGCAGCCAAGCAATGATTCTCTCTCATCATTGATGTTTCTTTCTCTCTAAAATCAATAAAAATACATATATTTTAAAAAATAAAATATGGTATTAAAATGTAAAATACCCCAAATCACAAAAAATTAACTGTCTTGCAGTATATATCTAATTTATTTTTTTAAAACCTGAATTGTTTTTATACAGGTAATCAAGTGTTATTTCTTTTAAATGAAACTCCTTTATATGCTAGAAGAGGTTATGTGGTATTGCCCTTTAAAAACCAATACAAATTTCATTTTTTCTATGCTGACACTTCAAGAGATATGTCTTTCTCTTTATGGAAGTGTACAGCCTTCTTTACTGTTTCAAGCTGTTGTTCTTCTGTTTCATTTCTGTGCAATCTTGAGTTTCTTTCTGAGTTTTTTTACTTGTGTTCCAGCTAATGAGTCCTTTTTCTCTTGCGCATGTATCCTCTTCAGTATATACTTGTGATCACAGAAAACTGAAAGATTACCAGGGTTCTGAAGAGGAGGCATTAGTAATCCAATAGCAACATTATCCTGGGAATTAGGAGGTTTTAAAAGAGGCAGGGAAGCTGTTCTTGTGGCTCTAGAAGATCTTCCTTCTCGTCATGTGGTTCAGTGCAAAGAAATATTGTGGGCATAGCATTTTTTTTCAGTAACTTATTGCATTCCCTCGTAAAGCAATCTGGAGTAAAGTGTTCCCAAAAAATACTGCTATATTTGTTGTGTTTAGTTTTTTCTTCTGATAGCTGCCTCCCATTCTTTGCAAAGACTGGGTCAAGTAAGAGGAAACTTGTGGAAATAAATGGGCTTATCCTTATTCTATTGGTTTCTTGCCACCTTTGGTGGAACAGGACTGTACCACCCTTCACTTCTGCCGCCCCAGCAAGCAGGTGAAGCTGTTTACCAGTGTCACTGCTCTTAGCCTTGACACCCTCGCTTCTTCTGTAGCTTTGACCAACAATTATGATGATAGCCTCAGTCCCGGTGCCTAATGTGCCTTTATGTTGTTTGCAATAACAGAAGGACCACATACCATCTCCTGTCTCCCATGTCTAATTGTCACCATATTTTTTGTTTCCAATCGCATCTTCTTTATGTCACCTTGTTTTAATGTACCATAACTCTGGTTTTTATTTCTTCCTTTTATCTCTTTAAACACTATAATTAAGAATTTCTTCTTAATTATCTGATGTTTTCAGAGTACCAGTTCTGTCATTTATTGTATCTATTTAATCTCACTTATGGTGGTTTTTTTTTCCTTATTGGAAATAAAAACATACATTGTATGGTCAGCTTATTCTTTCCAAGTACTTTTCCCCCCTTGGGAATTTATACTTTCTAAGTGGTGTTACAACTTTAGGAGGCAGTTGTGTATTTACCTTTGCTGAGGCTTGATGGTTTTCACTGGTTCTGGTCCCGATTTATATTAATGTATTGGCTGGGGGTTCTTATATCTGCAGATGGTGGTACACTGAGATTTTGTCATATTCCTGGTATATTTTATACATCAAGTCTAGTACAGCCTCATGTGATATTTAGCCTCCTTATCCCTTTTCACTTGCTTTTGAGCTTATCTTTTGCATTTGTAGATTTTTCTTTCATGCTTTCAAACTTAATTATGTTATCATTTATTGCAGTGGTTTGTCTATCACTTTTATGTGATAGATTGGGTGAGGAAGGGAAGGTGTTTAGTTCAATCTGCCACATGATTGGAAATGTAAAACATTTTAGGTTTGTGCAAGCACACTCTATGATGTTTCTACATTGTCGAAGTCACCTAATATGCATTTCTAAGAATGTATACCTGTTGTTAACTGGTATATATAAGAGTTGACTTTGAATTATAGCCCCATTTCATCAGTAAATTTCAAATATCTTATTCAATAGGAATGGTTTCAATACTGGAAATAAAATGTGACTTTTGCCAATTTTTATCTAAATATATTCTTTTAAAGTCAGTAAACTACCCACTGTAATGAATAGGGGGAAATTAGTAATTCACACATTCCTGAAAAAAATATTGCTGTTTGTATTACTTTGCCATTTTCAAATTTCTGATAGTATATTATCTACTGCTATAGACTTGTATGTGGAGATATACTCTTTACAAGTTTAGGTACTTAGTATATTGGCTTTTTACCAAAAGACCTCAATTTAGCATATTTCCACTTCTCATCTTAGTTTAATAGTTCATCTTGTGATTGTCAGTTCTGAAACCTGATAGGTGGCAGTCTGTTCAAATCCTTTATCCTAAAACTGAAAAAAAAAAAAAAGTTTTACATAAAATTCACAGGAAATTAAATAATAGATTCTGAAACGGCAATTATTGCCTTAATCAAGGGATTAACTGTTTAAGGTAACCAGACTAATTAGAAGAGTGTGTGTGCGTATGTGTGTGTGTGTGCCCCCTCTACATGTCTAGTAAATCTCTGCTATTTCACAGTATAATGATAGTTTCGCTATAATAGAATTACATTATAATTGTATTTAGTGAGGACAGGAGTCCATTTGTATTAATGTGATGTTCCTGTGGTTTCATCTTAATATTTTCCTAGAATTCCTCTATAGTATGTAAGTAGTTATATGAAAGACCAGAAAAAAATAGCATACAGTATACTTACTCTAAATTAACTCAGTGTTGTTTTTCAGTTTTATTTTGCTGAAATCATCATGCTGTATTTAATATTGTTTCCCAGGTTTCCCTAGAAAGAGAACGACAACATGATCAAACACATGTTCAGAGCCAACTTGAAAAATTGGACCTTCTTGAGCAGGAATATAACAAACTAACTGCAATGCAGGCCCTAGCTGAAGTCAGTGAATGTATTTTTTACTTATCTATATTGACAGATTGACCGGTCGACCAGTTGCTATGGCGTGCACTGACCACCAGGGGCCAGACACTCAATGCAGGAGCTGCCCCCTAGTGGTCAGTGCACTCCCACAGGCAACCTCCTGCGGCCGGCCAATCACCTGCAGTCCCTTCCCCTGGTCATCCCCTAGCTGGCCAACCTCCAGCGGTCCCTCCCCCAAGCTGGCAGGCCCTGATCAGCTTGCCGCCCGCTCACCACAGTGGCAGGGTGATGACAGAGGCATCAGCATCTGGCGTCTGCGTCTGGCATCCTTTCCTTCCATGCCCAGTCTGGTGACATTTGCCTCCTCTCCCAACCTCGCCAGGGCCTTCGGACCCTGGACTGGGACGGGGAACCGGGGGTGGGTGGCAGTGGATGCAGCCCCTTTCCCAGGGCTGGAAGCCAACCTCCCGCGATTGTCCGCAACCCCATCCCCACCCCTGGCTGGCAGGCCCTGATTGGCCAGGCCCAGCCAGGCCTAGGGACCCCACCCATGCATGAATTCGTGCACCAGGCCTCTAGTCAATGTATAATATCTATAAGATAGATCATTTTATAATACTGGATGTTTATAGAAAGAAGTGATACTATAACAAACGAATTTTTAAAAGGAAGAAATGTAATTTGGAGAGAATGTTCACATTTTAAAACTTATATACATGAAAAGTAGGTGTTTGTTTTTTAAATGTTTGAAGATTAAATGTTTTTGAGTATTCCTGAGGCTTGCATCACTTGTTTTAAGTTATTCTGTTACCTAATTTTAGTTCTAATTAATTTTCTCGGGAAATACCAGTACCACTGACTAATGTTTCAGATTCGACTTCCATCTAACTTGAGTGTGTTCATACAGAGCTGTGTTCTTTGGACATAGATTTTTACACATAATTCTTTCAAACCTCACAAATGACTAATAATAAATCATAAGGGAGTGTCGAGGATACTGGCAAACGCAGACCCATTAGTAGAGTGAACTAGCAAGCTTTTATTTACTATGCTAAAATTTTACACATATTCCTCTGTTGCTATATTAAAATTTTACAAATTAGTAAGACTTTTTCACTGTTACCACTTTGAATGTTTTTTGTTTTTTTCACTAGAAAAAAATGCAAGAATTGGAAGCAAAACTTCGTGAAGAAGAAAAGGAAAGAAAACGTATGCAGGCTAAAGCAGCTGAGGTAAATTGAAATGTGAACAACTAGGTCCCTCATGTTTTAAACTGTTTTTATGTAAGTAGATGGTTAACTGTGGGCTTCTTAGATTATTTATATTTTGGAATGGTTCAGTATATAAATTCTTAGATGTAGTTTAATATGGAAAATTACAAACATTTTTACAGAGTAAAACCTGAGCATTTCTTTAGACTTTTTCAAATTGTGAGATTTCTGTCAGGATTTTGTATGTGCCCTTGACCAGGGATTAAACCACAACCTTGGCGTATCCAGACAACGCTTTAAACAACTGAGCTATCTGGCCAGGGCTCAATCAGTATTTTAAAAAATCAGTAGGCTGAAAAATACCAGAAACTGTATACATAATGTAATTAATAATACCTAATCATGTAAAACCTCACACAGGTCACTATTAGAAATATATTAAAGCCATCATTTGGTATTCTATTTATAGGTGCTTACCTTTCCTTGGTGGTCTCAAGACAGAAGTAGAGGTAGAGGGCTGCCCCAATAGCTACTGACATATTAATTCACAAAAGCTACCATATTAGGCAAATGAGTTTCACTTCACTAGTCTTGGCTTTTTTTTTTTTTTTTTTTAACTTGATTTCAGAGAGGTAGGGAGAGTGAGAGAGAGTTAGAAACATCAGTGATGAGAGAGAATCATTGGTTGGCTACCTCCTGCATGCCTCACACTGAGGATGGAGCCCACAACCCTGGCATGAATCCTGACCAGGAATTCAACCATCCTGGTTCATGGGTCGATGCTCAAACACTGAGCCATGCCAGCGGGTTAGTCTTGGATTTTTATTCCTTGCAGTGGCCACTAGGTAGAATAGGTAAGGCAGTTTGAATTCACAAAAACATTGAGTTCATGTACAGCAACCAGAACTGCATTTCTAGAAGTAGTAACACTTCTGTACCCATTAAGTCTTTATTTTTTTAATAAATCTTTATTATTGTTCAGATTACTACAGATCTTCCTCTTTTTCCCCACATAGCTCCCCTCCACCTGGTTCCCACCCCACCCCATGCCCTTACCCCAGCCACTGTCCTCATCCATAGGTGTAATCTGTTTGTCCAATCTCTTCTTGCACCCCTCACACTCCCTTAACCCTGAGAATTGCCAGTTCACTCCCATTCTATGCCCCTGCTTTTATTATATTCACCAGTTTATTCTGTTCATCAGATTTTTTATTCACTTGATTTTTAGATTGACTTGTTGATAGATATGTATTTGTTGTTCATAATTGTTTACCTTTTTCTTCCTCTTCTTGAAGAATACTCTTCAGCATTTCATATAATCCTGGTTTGGTGGTGATGAACTCCTTTAGCTTTTTCTTGTCTGTGAAGCTCTTTATCTGACCTTCAATTCTGAATGATAGCTTTGCTGGGTAAAGTAATCTTGGTTGTAGGTTCTTGCTATTCATCACTTTGAATATTTCTTGCCACTCCCTTCTGGCCTGCATAGTTTCTATTAAGAAATCAGCTGACAGTCGTATGGGTACTCCCTTGTAGGTAACTGACTTTCTTTCTCTTGCTGCTTTTAAGATTCTCTCTTTGTCTTTTGCCCTTGGCATTTTAATTATGATGTGTGCTTGGTATGGTCCTCTTTGGATTCCTTTTGTTTGGGTTTCTCTGTGCTTCCTGGACTTGTAAGTCTATTTCTTTCACCAGGTAGGGGAAGTTTTCAGTCATTATTTCTTCAAATAGGTTTTCAATATCTTGCTCTCTCTCTTCTTCTGGCACCCCCATAATTCCGATATTGGTACGCTTGAAGCTGTCCCAGAGGTTCCTTACACTATCTTCATATTTTTGTATTCTTTTTTCATTTTGCTTTTCCAGTTGGGTGTTTTTTGCTTCCTCGTATTTCAAATCTTTGATTTGATTCTTGGGATCCTCTAGTCTACTGTTGAATTTCTGTATATTATTCTTTATTTCAGACAGTGTATGCTTAATTTCTGACTGGTCCTTTTCCATTTTTTTGGCATTCTCATTAAGGTCCTCTCAGGTCTCACTAAGTTCCTTGGAGGACTCACTAAGTTCCTCGAGGTTTCTAGAAGATTCTTGAGTAACCTTATAACCGTGGTTTTGAACTCTATATCCAGTAGTTTGCTTTCCTCCATTTCTTTCATTTGTGACATGTTTTTTGTCTCCACATTCTGGCTGCTTCCCTGTGTTGATAGGGTGGCTTTTTGTGGTAGGTGTCCTATAGGGCCCAATGGCTCAGCCTCCCCAATCACCTGAGGTGGACACTCAGTGCACCCCTTTGTGGGCTGGGTGCACAGTCTTGTTGTAGTTAAGCCTTGATTGCTCTTGGTATCACTGGGTGGAATTGACCTCCAGGCCAATTGGCTGTGAGGACCCGCTCTGTCTATAGTGGAAGAACTGCTGTGCTGGAGTACCCTTATGGGTCAGGACTTGCTTCAGTGGGGCTTTGGTGCTCACTGAGTCTGCCTCTTGAGTGTGTCATTTCTGGATGTGAGGAGTTGAAATCTGGTATCTGACCACTGGGTACACTGGCTCCTGGATCTCCAAAGAGGTGTAAAGTCAACCACTGCCTGAGGCCACCCAGTAGGAGCTACAGTGAGATCTGCAGATTTCTCCTCTTTGAGGTTCGGAAGTTTTGGAGCTCTCTGACCCAGCTGCAGTTTGTTAGGTTAGTCTGTGAAAGGACAGGCCATTCATATGCAAAAGCCACTGCACTATGCACAGCTTAGGTGGGATTTTAAACTGGGTGGGGCAGGGTCTCAGGGAATCACCAGGGCGGAGCAAACAGCGATGACTGCCAATCAGCCGTCTCCGGGTCCCCGCATCCCACACCCCCACGCAGTGACTGATTCCCTGTGAGCACCTCTGCAAGAAAGCCACCCTCGCTTTCCGACCTGATGCCAGACAGTCCAGTTTCTCCCATAGGGAGTCTGGGTTCCCAGAGTCTCCACGGAAACGAGTTCAGAGCAGTCGGGTGCTTGTATCTCCCTTCCAATTGAAAAAAACAGCACACCCAGTTGGCAGCCCATTTTGCACGCCTCTGTACCTCCACTCTTCCACGCCTCCGCACCTCCTACCCAGTCTCAGTGCACTTTTTTCTTTCCTTCTACTTGTAGAACTTCCACTCAGCTTTCCCATGGTTCTGGATGATAGCCATTTTGTCTTTTAGTTTTAATTTTGATGTGGTTGTGAGAGGCAGCACATACAGGTGTATACCTTATGCCGCATCTTGGTTCTCTCTCCCATTAAGTCTTATTTACAGGCTTAATAAAAGACTTACGTTTATAACTGTTGACTCTCCCCTTATGAGTTTATTTATTCAAATATCTCCTATGTATTGCCTTCCCCATTCCAAAGTTTTTAAATAACATTTGCATATAATATTTTCATAATAATATTAACACAAGAAGTTGATCCTGATTTCAAAAGAATTGGGAGGGAAGGATTTGTAGTTCAGGCTGTGGCAGATGCCAACACTATCCTGGGATCACTTCATGAGTGTGCTCATAGGTTTGTGACCATTCTAGTAATCTCATCTTTGTTATCTATTTCTTCCTGTGCCTCCCAGAATTCATTGACTTCACATACTCTCTTTCTTTAAAACTTGTATTTTTTCCTTAAATATCTACCTTTTGATCCGTATGCATATATTTTTTCCCTTAGTGTGCTTTCTGAGTTATATAGTCATGTGACTTTATTTTTGACTACCAACAAAGTTTAAAATTACTTCTTTTCTCTGCCCATTCCACTTTAGGGTGGGCCACTTTTACTGTGTCTACATTTCCTCACTTGCAACATGAAACTTATGGGTTGTGCTTTATATACGTTGTGGTGGTGAGTTTTATTGTACATGTAATACAGATTAAACAAGTTCATAATTTTATTTTAATGAAAGGTATGAAAGCAACCAATAAGTCAAAGTACTGATTATTGGTCATAATTTATGTATCATATTCCTTGCTTTCTTTTTTATTAAGCAGGCATAAAGTAGGGACCAAATCAGTTACTACTGATAGTGTAATGTCAATAAAGCTTTTGAGTTCTGATAACTCTATAGTAGTGGAAGAACAATGGCCGAGCTTAATAAGTGGTTCCAAGTCTAGATAACCCTAATTTGTTTAGCCTTAGGTAAGATATTTGACCATTCAAAGCTTGAATTTTACCTTGGATAAAGTTATCTTCATTTTATTTCTTCTTACTATTAGATCAAATTAGAGAAAAAGATCAAAGCTTGAATTTTACCTTGGATAAAGTTATCTTCATTTTATTTCTTCTTACTATTAGATCAAATTAGAGAAAAAGATCATGAAAGCACTTTAAATTGTTAAAACTCTGCCATAACAGCTACTGGGAAGAACTAAAAAGCTGGAAGTTTAAAATATTCAAACAAATTCTTCTTTCGTTTACTATTCAAACTCTTTGGCTTCTTAGGTCTTCCATATAGTAATTTCATGTTCCTTGAATTATAGTTATTCAGTTTACTGTGTATAAAACATTGTTAGATGTGTATGAATTTAGGTGCTCCTGAAAACGAAGGTCCTGTATTTCTTTGTCACTGAATAAATTCTATCCTGGGAGAATGCAGTAATTGTGGGGAGTCTTAGTAATGATCTCAGTATTTCTTTTAACTAATCCATTGGTTCTAAGTGTTTGTTCCCGTTCCATTTTAAATTCCTGGGGAACTTCAAGATACTGTTAAATACAAATTTCCCCAACCTAGGAGGTTTAAAATGATGTGGTCAGGAGAGGAGCACTTAATTTTATTCCTCATAAACTCCAGACAATTTTGATACATAGGCAAGTTTGAAAACCACTATTCTAGACTAATGAACTAACTCGTAAATGTATATGATTATATTGATTTAAGTAAAGTTGTAAGTTGGCTTAGGGAAAACAGCAGTCCTTGTTTGAAATCCTTAATAATTGCTTGTGGATTTCCTCTGATGTAGATAGAAAATTATTTTTATTGTAGTTACTAAGCTTCTAGAGAAATGGGCTTAATTACATTTGCTGACATACCATCCAGTTCTTTTGGACATAAATTTCCAGTTCCTTTTTCTTATATCATTAAGTGTATGAGTTTTTATAAGAGGAAGAAATGTATTTGCTTTCAAGCTGCTTTTGTGTCAGGTGCTGTTACAGATTCTGTGTGTGAAAGAAAGAAAATACTGAAGCATCAGATTACAGTTAGATATAGTACATTTAACTTATTATCTATAATTTATGGAGCTGCTCCAAATAAGGGAGCTTCAAGATAAATTGAGATGCTGGTATTGATTTAAAGTGTTTGACAGATGTTGACAGATTGGTTTCAGACATAGTTATACAGCTATGATGTAATTTTTAATCAGATACTCCTGTAAGTTTTAGAGGCTTTTACATGGAAAATCTCAAATTTGAATTCTAGCTTTTATTTCTACAGCATTAACTTTAGGCTCATATTTTTTCTAGTTGCAGACAGGTCTAGAAACAAATAGACTTATATTTGAAGATAAGGAAACTCCTTGTGCCCCCTGTGCAAGAAGAATTAAAAAAAAGAAGTCAAAACCACCAGAAAAGGTATGAAAGCAACCAGTAAGTCAGTGTACTGATTATTATTGTCATAATTTATGTGAAAACACTCATAAACCCTGTAATATTACAACCTTGGACGAGTAAATTAAATCTATTTCATTCTCAGTTTCTTTATTGGGAAGTTGGGATAAGTAATACCCACTTCTAAATTTTACTGATAGTTAGATAATATATATGAAAACATTTTAGAGCTACCAAACACTCCATAAATATTAGTTATTAATAATCAGTATTGCATTAATTACTCTTTGATCTTGAAATGTTTTGTACTAGTATACACAAACACAGCACTAGACTGTAATTGCTATTTTGTCAGGTTTCATTTTTTCTTTCCTAGACTAGGATGCATTATTAGGAACTTGAGACCATAATATAAATGAGGCAAGTAGTGGCCCAGCAGTAAGCTGGAGTTTCAGGTTACTCATATACTAGTATAGTTAGCTTTTACTATCATGTTAGTAAAACTGTTTTTCTTTCCTTTCCATTCAGAAAGGTTCTAGGAACTATTTTGCTGCTCAACCACATTATAGATTATGCTTGGGTGATATGCCATTTGTAGCTGGGAAGGTGAGTTGGTTGAACTCTAGATTTTTTTTTGTTTAACTTAGATCTTTGAATTAAATTTACCTGTTTGCCTGTATACCTAAAAATGATGGAAATATTTTCTGCTCTTTTGTGGGTCATAGTGATGTAAGGATGAGATGGAGGAAGGTTTTATGGGATTGGGGGAGTAGGGAGGAGACTAGGAGGACACTTTAAAACAGAGAAATTTTTTGTGGAAGGGAATTTACTAACAAAAGGAGAGACCCCAGTTTGTAGAAGGCGTGGTTGCAGAGAAGGGTCAAGGGAATAAGAAACAGTACGTTTGTAGCATTGAATTTTTAGTATCAACCCTGTTGATTTCTATTTAGATAAGGATATTTAAATAAATAAAAATCACATTCTGGTTATCTTCACTTCCATATCCTATCTAATAAAAGAGAAACATGGTAATTAGCAGACGACCGCTACCCTTCCCATATCAGGGCGATATGCAAATTAACTGCCAGCCAAGATGGCCGCCGGCAGCCAGACAGCTTAAAACTAACATGAGGCTTGCTTGCTGCAGTGACGGAGGAAACCAACGTTTCCCACCTGCCTTGCCGGCCTCTGAGCCTGCAGTTTAAGAAACATTGTAACAAATATAGAAGCTAAACAAAACCCCAGAAACCTGCTTTCAGCAAGCCAGGATCTCAGAGCTGGAGTTATACATTGTTTCGATTATAGAACCCAAACAAACCAGATAACTGCTTTCAGCAGCAGAGGCCTCAGAACTGGAGCCAGAGCTAAAGCTGGCCCAGAATTTAAAAAAAAGAAAAAAAGGAGCAGTTGGGAGCTTCAGTCACCCGCCAGCCTGAAAACAGCCCTCAGCCCCTCACCCAGATTGGCCAGGCACCCCAGTGGGGACCCCCACCCTGAAGGGTGTGTGACCAGCTGCAAACAGCCATCATCCCCTCATCCAGGCTGGCCAGGCACCCCAGTGGAGACCCCCACCCTGAAGGGTGTGTGACCAGCTGCAAACAGCCATCATCCCCTCACCCAGGCTGGCCAGGCACCCCAGTGGGGACCCCCACCCTGATCCAGGACACCCTTCAGGGCAAACCAGCCGGCCCCCACCCGTGCACCAGGCCTCTATTCTGTATAGTAAAAGGGTAATATGCCTCCCAGCACCGGGATCAGCGGAGCCGAGAGGCCTCCTGGCACTGGTATCAGCGTGACAGGGGGCAGCGCCCAAACCCCCTGATCGCCCTGCGGCTCTGTGTGTGACAGGGGGCGGGGCCACAACCTCCCTATCCGCCCTGCTCTGTTTGTGACAGGGGAAGGCGCCCCAACCTCCTGATCAGCCCTGCTCTGTGCCTGATATGGGGGAGCTCCTCAACCCCCTGATCGCCCTGCGGCTCTGTGTGTGACAGGGTGCGGCGCCCCTCCCCCCCCCACAGGCCCTGCTCTGTGTGTGACAGGGTAGAGCCATAACCTCCCCATCGGCCCTGCCCTGAGTGTGAGAGTGGCGGCGCCCCAACCCCCTGATCGGCCCTGCTCTGTGGGTGATAGAGGGCAGCGCCCCAACCCCCTGATCCGCCCTGCTCTGTGTATGACAGGGGGCGGTGCTCCAACTCTCCTATCGGCCCTACTCTGTGAGTGACGGGGGGGCTCCCCAAACCCCTGATGGGCCCTGCTCTGTGCGTGACAGGGGTTGGCGCCGCAACCTCCCCATCGACCCTGCCTTGAGTGTGACAGGGGGCGGTGCCCCAACCCCCCAATCGGCCCTACCCTGAGCGTGACTGAGGGTGGCATCGCAACCTCCCGATCGGGTGCATGACAGGAGGCGGCACCCCAACTCCCCAATCAGCCCTGCTCTGAGCCCGACCAGGGGCTGCACCTAGGGATTGGGCCTGCCCTCTGCCACCCGGGAGCAGGCCTAAGCCAGCATGTCGTTATCTCCCGAGGGGTCCCAGACTGCGAGAGGGCACAGGCCGGGCTGAGGGACCACCCCCCCCCCCCCCCAAGTGCACAAAGTTTTGTGCACCGGGCCTCTAGTTACTTATAAGACTCATTCTCCAAAAAGCACTTATACATGGCATTGAATCTTATTTTCCTTTAGTGCTTAAATATAGAGATGATAACTTTGTCAAATATCAGCAAGTACTGAGTAATTTCTACTAAGTGCTTAACACTGTTAGTTTATACCACTTTTGATGAACTGTTTGCGTCGATGGTGTGTGTGTGCGCGTGCGCGCGCGCACACACACACACACACAGCTAAATTGTGCGTTTATGAATTTGAGAGTATTTGGGAATAAAATTTTATTTGTCCTTTATTTAATTTTAAATTCTCCCCCCCTCCTCCTCCCACTCCCCCTCCCCAGCATTGAATTGTCAGTGAAAGCTTGGGAATTAATTGTTTCCAAGATTTTTCACTTGCCTTTTGTAGGAAGCACAGATTGCTTGGAAAAAAAGTATTGCATTGGCTCTATGCTATCCCCTACCCTAAAATTACCCTGTTGTTGGATTGCAGACCATCTTTTGACCTATGTTATATCCTTTATCTTTTATTCCTACCAGACTTCTTCTGTTTCACCATAGAATATTTGATATAGGTTGGAAATAGAGGTTCTCAAGGAATAGCCAGAATCACCCAGTATGCATTTGAAAAAGCAGCTTACAAAGCCAATCACAACCCTACTAAGTCAGAAGTTTCTGGGTGTGGGGTCTAGAAAGTCTTTATTTTTTAAAATATATTTTTATTGATTTCAGAGAGGAAGGGAGAGGCGACAGAGAGAGAGAAACATCAATGATGAGAGTGAATCATTGATTGGCTGCCTCCTGCATGCCCCCTAATAGGGATCGAGCCCACAACCTGGGCATGTGCCCTTGGTCAGAATCAAACCCAGGACCCTTCAGTCCACAGGCCAATGCTTTATCCACTGAGCCAAACCGGCCAGGGCTAGAAAATATTTTTAACTGTTCCCTGGTCCCACTCTAATGTTCAGTGTAATTAGGAAAGCACTGACACACCTTCCTGTTCAATTTTTTTGTGTAAACATTCAGAACAATGATTGTATGTTCTGTTAAAATATATCTACTGGTGAAGACATCATTTTACCTCAGACATCCCATCATATTTCTAGACTGCTTCATTTGAAAGTGCCTAAGTGAGTTGAAATCTGTCACTGTATAAATTCTACTCATTGGTCTTTTTTTACTCATAGGGATTCACATGGAACATATGAGTAAACGCGTGACTATTGTAAAATTTAAAAAATTTTGAAGATAGCTTCATCTTCTTATCCTCTTCTAGGCTATAAATAAAGACCATTTTCTTCACTTATTCATAAGATGTGCTTTACGAGTTTCTTTACTGTCTCATCACTCTTTTTGCTTCTAAGTTGAATATAACCTTCTAAATGGGTTGTTACTAGCAAAGAATAGAGTCTTTGACATATTCTGGATAATCTCTTAACTCAGCCTAGTATCACATTAATTTTATGGGATAAGCTGAACTATCTCTTTCATTCAGTGCTTTTTGAGTCAACTAAAATTACAGATCTTTTGTTGCTGCTGTTGTTGTTGTTGTTAATCTTCACCTGAGGATATATTTTCCATTTATTTTCGACAGAGTGGAAGGGAGTGGGAGAGACAGAGAGAAACATTAATGTTAGAGAGAGACTTAAATTGGTTGCCTCCTGCATATGCCCCAACCAAGGTTGGGCAACTGAGGTACGTGCCCTTGACAGGAATCGAATCTACGACCTTTTAGTCCATGGGCCAATGCTCTAACCACTGTGCAAACCAACTAGGACAATTACAGGTCTTTTACTGAATCTTTGCATCACCCTCTGTAGATTCTGTACTTGTGGAATTGATTTTTTTAATACAGACTTTTAATCTAATGAAGCTCTATAAGAATGGATTCACCTACTCTCACATTAGATTAGAATCAAGTTCAGTCTTCCATTATATTTCTATTTCCAAATTTAATTGCCTATCTTTGATAATTCTCACTGATGTCATTTATACAAAGATTGAACAAGACAGGTTCAAAGACAACTTTTCAACCTGAGCTTCCCTTTTGAAGTTATTTATATTATTCAGACAACTGTGTCACCTAGCTGAGTGTTTCTCAAACTATCTATTGTGTAGGACCAGTATTTATTTGTAATTACACATTGTCATAGACCAATACTTTTGTAAAATGCAACAAAAGTGAATTACTAGAGCGCTAACCGGTTTGGCTCAGTGGATAGAGGTCGGCTTGCGGGCTCAGGGGTCCCAGGTTCAATTCCGGTCGGGGGCATATACCTTGGTTGCGGACACATCCCCAGTGGGGAGTGTGCAGGAGGCAGCTGATAGATGTTTCTAACTTTCTATCCCTCTCCCTCCCTCTCTGTAAAAAATCAATAAATTATATATTTTTTTAAAAAGTGAATTACTAGAAAAATAATTTAAAAAGACAAAATACAAGTCCCTATATTTTTATTAGATTCAACAGACACAAAATTACATTAATAAATAACAATTGGAAAAAAAAAAACAGGAAAAAGATTTTCAAAAACTACTGCTTATTGAGCGTGTATATATAAGCAGTTAGTATAATGAATACATATTGCAGGTTATGAGCAATGTAGTGATTCAACACATTTTTCAGTTTAAATAAATACCACATATATCAATGTTTAAAGTTGTTAATGAGACATGAATTTGGATCTTGATAATCAAGGTTGTAATGATGATAGTGTAACTTGAAAGAGTAGTATGTATATCTACATCATTTAATTGTAGTTGAATTAAAATTATCTTGATAAACATGGATTAACTTTTATTTTGAAATGATTGTAGATTCATAGGACATTGAAAAAATAATACAAAAAGGTCTCTTTACCTCATTTGTAACATAGTATGTAACTAAAGTACAGTATCAAAACCAGGAGATTGCCATCAGTACAAACACAGACCTTCAGATTTCTGTAGTTTTACATATACTCCTGTGTGTGCTTTATGCATATACTCAGGCACAGGTCAGTGCAGTTTTATCATGTAGATTTGTGTAACCACCACCATAACCATATCTACAGTTTTGTCATTTCAAAAATGTTATGTAATCGAAGCATACAGTTATACCTTTTTTGAGATTGAATGAAAACTTTTTTACTTGAGATCCCTTGAGATCCATCAAATTATTTTGTGTCCATATAAGTACTATTTCGTGGTGTGGATATACCAGTTTGTTTAACCATTCATTCACCCAGTGAAGGATATTTGGGTTGTTTCCAATTTTTGGCATTTACAATTAAAGCCAGTATGAACGTTTACGTACAGAGTTTTGTGTGGACATGTGTTTTACATTCCCAGTAGTAGTGTATGAAAGATGCAGGTTTTCCACATTCTCACCAGCATTTAGTATTGTCACTTTTTATTGCAGCTGTTCTGATTAGTATTTTGTGATCCCTCACTGTGATGTTAATTTGTATTACCCTAATGATTAATGATGTTTGAATTTCCATGTGCTTATTTGACATCTATATGTTCTCTAGCAAATTGTATGTTTATATCTTTAGCTCTTTTTAATTTAATTTTCCTTATCACTATTAGGTTTTGAGAGTTCTATATGTATATGTATTTTAGAGACAAGGCATTTTTAAGATATGTGGTTCGCAAGTACATTCTCCCAGCCTGCAGCTTCTCTTTTCATCCTCTTAACAGATTGTTTCACAGAGGAGAAGCTTTTCATTATGACAGTGTAGTTAATTGATTTATTTGCTTTTATGGATTATGCTTTTGGTGTTATATCTAAGAACTCTGCCTTAGACCTATGTTATATAGATTTTCACCTATTTTCTGTTTTATATTTAAATCCATGAGCCACTTAAAATAATTTTTATATACAGTATGAGGCTATTAGGTCAAGATTCATTTTTTATTCTGTTTGGTATATGTGTTTGCTTCTTTGCCAATACACACACTGCCTTGATTACTGTTGCTTTTTATAGTAAGTCTTAACATCAGGGAAAGTGATCCCTCCTTCTTTATTCTTCTCTTTTCAAAATTGTATAACTTTTCTAGCTCCTTTGCCTCTCCATATGAATTTTAAAATAAACTTGACTCTAAAAGGAAAAAACCTTACTGGATTATGATAGGAATTATAAGTGTAGACCAGTTTGAAGAGAATTGACATCCTTGTTGAGTGTTCCAGCCCATGAATACAGTATATCTCTAATTTATTTAGATCTTTGATTTTTTTTATCAGTGTTTTATGGTTGTCAGCATATTAATTTCATGTTTTATTAGATTTATACTCAATTTTTTTGAGTGATTGTAAATTGTAGTTAGTTTGCATTTCAGTTTCTATATGATCATTGCTAGTATATTTAATTTTTGTATGTTGGTTTTACATTCTGTTACCTTGCTGAATTCACTTATTAGTCCTAGGAATTATTTTTTGGATTATATAAGATTTGCCGTGTAGAGAATCATGTCATCTATAAATAGGACAGTTTTAATTTTTCCTTTTTAATTGGTATACCTTTTATTTCCTTCTCTTGTCTTACTGCACTGGCTAGGATTTCCAGTATTATGTTGAGTAAGAGTGATGAGAATGGACATCTTCGCCTTTTTTTCTGATTCTAAGGGGAAAACATTCAGTTTTTCACCAATAACTATGATATTAGGTATAGGTTCTTTGTTAGTGCTCTTTATCAACTTGAGGAAATTTCCCCTTGTTCCACCTTTACTTACTGAGTATTAATTAGTACCCTGAGTGGGTGTTGGATTTTTTCAAATGCTCTTCTTTATCAAATGATATGATCACATAATTTTTATGTTTTACCCTATTGAGATGTTGGATTGCATTGATTGATTGTTGAATATTGAATTAGTCTTGCATTCCTGAAATAAACCCCACTTGGATGCAGTGTATACTTCTTTGTACAAATTGCTGAAATCAGTTTACTCCCTAACAGTAGAAACCAGGATAAAAAGAACATCTGTTTAGCTTATCACAGTGATCTCCAAACCTGACTGATCAAAATCAACCTGGCAGGCTTAAAAAGAAACATTTCTAACCCCTGACCCCACCGTGATTGAGTTTGATGTGCTGCCTAGGAATCTGCATTTTAAATAAGCTTGTCTGGATGATTCCTTCGGAGCGAAGTTAGCTCAGCCATCTATGTGTGAGTTGAAATAGCATGTTGAGGTTACTGTTTAGTATTCAAAACAAAACCAAAAGTTTTGAGAAGGCTACGAGGTTTTTCTTGTTGATTATGTGACAAATACGGCCTTACTGCTTTCTATTATTCGAGGACAAAGAAATAAATACAGTAATCCTTATGACCTAGAAGCACATACACTGTTTAATAGGGGAAATAGACATGCAAACACGATTACAATCTTTTGTGATAAATATTGTGATAGAGATAAAGGCCATAAGTGATCTAAATTTGGACAAATTAATTATCTGGATATTTTATGGAAATGTTTAAAAATTATATATTTGAACTGGGTTTTAAAGAATAGCATAGAAATTGTCACACACAAAAATATGGCATGTGCAAATAGTTTGTTCAAATAATGAAGAGAAATTAGGAGATGGGACATGAGGCCAAGGAGTATAAATTGCAGATCAGTTTTTATAAAGCCTTATTTTCTAGGTTCAGGAGTTTGGAACCAGTGGGCTTAACACCAGAGGATTTCAAATAGAACAACCTGTTCAGAATACTATTTTAGAGTAGCTGATAGTATTGTGCAGTTAGAGACTGTAGAGGCTAGGAGCAAAGATACCAGTTAGGATGCTCATCCAATGAGGTGGGTGCATAAACCAACTGAATTGACAATAGGATGGAGAATAAAAGGGGGATTGGAGATTTTTCAATTGTTAAATCCTTGGTAGTTGGTAATTGATTTAACTAGACTAGGAGACATGGGCTTTTTGGGGAGGTAGGGGGAGTTCTTTTTTTTTAACCCAGGATAGGGAGTGAAAAAAAAAAAAATTCAAGGATGAGGCTTCTAATTATTTCTCATTTTTCTTCAGTCTACGAGTCCCAGTCATGCTGTTGTAGCCAATGTCCAGCATGTCTTGCATCTAATGAAGCAACACAGTAAAGCCTTGTGTAATGATCGAGTAGTCAGCAGTGTTCCTTTGGCAAAGCAAGCATCTTCACGAAGTGGTAAAAGTAAGAAGTTGTCAGTAAGGCCGTCCTCCTCTAGCAGCAGCATTAATGAAGAGTTGTCAGAAGTCTTACAGACTTTACAAGATGAATTTGGGCAAATGAGCTTGTGAGTTTTAATTTTGCTTTTTTTTTTTTTAATTACATTTAATTGTAAAATCTTGTTTTAACTTCTTGGTGACTTTACTAGTCAGATATTTTGTTTGTTCCACAAATATTTGTTCAACACAATTCTTGCACCAACCACTGAGCAAGTTACTAGGATAATAATAAACATAACAATTACTATCACTGGTAATTTGGAAATTTGTTGCCCTATTAAAAAAAATTGAGACTTTTTTAAATGCATGAGCAATGGTCTCATGGTGAGTGAGATGCATGACCTAATCATGATAACACAGGAAACTTAACCAAACCTTACTTTTGTTTTTATATAGTGATCATCAGCAACTTGCAAAACTTATCCAAGAATCACCAACTATTGAACTGAAAGAAAATTTAGAGTGTGAACTGGAAGCATTAGTGACAAGGATGGAGGCAAAAGCCAATCAAATAACTAAAGTTCGTAAATATCAAGCCCAGGTAACTCAGGCTTCCCGTACTCATTTCTAATGATTAAAAAACAAAACAGTACCAAAAAAAAAACCTTTTTTTTTTTTTTCAAGTATATGAATTTATGACATTGTAAGTGTATTTTAGATAGGGAGCTACAGAAAGTCTTTCTGTACTGTAGACACTTGTTAATTTGGTTTATTATTAAGAATTGGTGTTAAGTGGGCTAGGGAAAAAGACACTGTCTTTTAGTCTCTTAGAATCTTTGAAATACTGATGTTTCATATTCTGATCTTTATATGAACAAACTTAATTTCTGTGATGAATATAAATGGCTCTGAGTTTACCCAAATCATTTTAAAAGCACCTAGAACTTTTCATTAATAATCTTTAGTTATATGGTTACTAATTATATTAAATTAATAAAACCATTTAGTACCTATTAAGTGCAGTGGGAAGTCACACGCCAAGGTTCTCATCTAGATGTACTTCTATCAGGGTCCTCAGTGACTACAATTGGGGAGAATGAGACAGATTGGAGGTGTGTTTTAGAAGTAGAAATATCAGGGCTACTTGCTGCTGGCTCTCATGTGGACTGAAATGTAGAAAACTGAGAGCGGAATATGGTTGGCTGACATTAATTGGTAGCTATGTAACAGGCACAATGCAGGTGCTATGCATATGTCATCTAAAACCTGAGGTTTTAAGCACTTTGTCTAAAGATTGTTTTCCAAAAAATAAATATGATTCTTGTAGGAGTAATAATAATATGATTTGTTTCTTGTACATTAGACTTGACTTTGTTCTTTCTAATAGAACATTGACATGCCAGCAGCAATTCATTTTAGCCAGCAGCTAAAGTAAAAATAAAGCCCCCTATTTTTTTAAATTTATTTTTATTATTGACAATATTACAGATGTTCCCCATTTCTCCCCTTTCCATTTACTCCCACCCTCCTGCCCCATCCCAAGCCTTCCCCACACAAGTGTCTGTGCCCATGGGCTATGCACATCTATCTATTCTATATAATAATCCTATAGAATAAAGCTGTAATATGCAAATTGACTGTCACACCCTCACACAAGATGGCCGCCCCCATGTGGTCACAAGAAGGCCACCACAAGATGGCCGGCAGGGGAGGGCAGTTGGGGGCGACCAGGCCTGCAGGGGAAGGAGGGCAGTTAGGGGCAACCAGGCCTGCAGGGGAGGGCAGTTGGGACGACCCAGCCAGCAGGGAGCAGTTAGGCGTCAATCCGCTAGCAGGGAAGTGGTCAGGGGGTGATCAGGCAGGCAGGCAGGCAGGCGAGCGATTGGGAGCCAGCAGTCCTGGATTATGAGAGGGATGTCCAACTGCTGGTTTAGGCCCAATCCCACAGGCAGTCAGACATCCCCTGAGGGGTCCCAGATTGGAGAGGGTGCAGGCTGGGTTGAGGGACACACACACACACACACACACACACACACACAGTGCACGAATTCCATGCACTGGGCCTCTAGTGTATATCCTATCTAATAATAGACAAATATGGTAATTGACTGTACCTTCGCTACGTCTCATTGGCTAATCAGTGAGCTATGCAAATTAACTGAACAAAGATGGCGGCTAATTTGCATACTGCAGGCAGATCCCGCTGCGCTGCCCCGCCTGGGGCTGGCGGCAGCGCGATCCCCAGCCGCTGGCCGCCCCAGCGCGAGATCCTAGCCTGCCGTGTGCAGGGTGGGGCGGGCGGCAGCGTGATCTTGAGCCGCCACCTGCCCCAGCGCGGGATCCGGGCCTGCCATCTGCGACGGGGGAGACAGGGCAGACACCGCGGGATTGGGTGTGCCATCTGCCACCAGGGGAGCGGTCCTAAGCCAGCAGGTGGTTATCTCCCGAAGGGTCCCAGACTGAGAGAGGGCACAGGTTGGGCTGAGGGACCACCCCCCCCCCCCCCACCAGTGCACAAGTTTTTTTGCATGGGGTTTCTAGTATATATATAAGATTAATATGCTAAGTGTCCCTATGCCCATCTGACCAGTCACTATGACGCACACTGACCACCAGGGGGCAGATGCTCAACGCAGGAGCTGCCATGACATCACACTGGCCATTTATGGCAGCACAGACCTGGCACCAACAAAGCAACACTCAGCTTCCCCCAAGTGGGATACAGGCCCCGCCGCCACCCCAAAGCAACACCTCATCAAATCACAGCTGATGCTGCTGAAACCCCATGGCCAGTCCGAAAAAGTGGCTGTAGGCACTGGATAATGACATCACGTAGCAGCACCCAGATTCTTCTCCCTAGCAACTAGCCTCCTTGCAGTTTCTTCAGCCCAGGAACATGACTTACTTTATATAGAGCCAGGTGGCAACATTTTACACTCTAACCAAATATCTGTTTTCCCATGCCTCATCTCATTTGATCCTCACAGAAGTCCTGGAGGAGGTAGATAGGCGACTAAGTAGAATCCTATTTTCTTTCCATTAGCCAGAAAATGGTGATTTAGAAAGTTTAGAAACTTGACCCGACTGAAAAGAAGTAAGAAATGGTGGACCTTGAAAATGACTTCATGTTTTCTCATTGCGTAGAATATAGTCAAACACTACTGCAGTTCAATATTTTACCTTTCTTCTCCCTGTGTGATCTACAATAATAATCTGCTTCATGTTGATAGTTACTGCTGTGTTGCAGACAATTACCTGAAAGAGAAGTTGGGGTACTTCACTGGGCTGGAAAAAGTTTAGCTAAATCAGAAAGCATGTCTAATTAAGCAAATTTACTCTATATCTATAAAAGGCTAAGTTGACTTACACATGTGCGATACATATAAAGCTCTCGCTGGCGCCAGTTGCACGTGTGTTTCTGTCATTGTTGATCGTGAATTTGTTTGACACTTCTATTAGAAAGAAAGGGTGAGTGGCGATACTAAAATATTCTAATTAATTTCCTTTCAATGTGCACGAATTCGTGTACCAGGTCACTAGTATGCATATAAATTCTATGTTTAATCTCTTCTAGTCTCCCGTACCCCTGCCCTCTGAGATCTGTTAGCCTACTTCATGCATCCCTGCCTCTGTACCTGTTTTTTCAGTTTATTTTGTCCACTAGATTCCACATATAAATGAGATCATCTAATATTGTCTTTCTCTAACTGCCTTATTTCATTTAGCATAGTAATCTCCAGGTCCATTCATACTGTCTCAAAGGGTAAGAGCTCCTTATTTTTTACAACTGAATAGTATTCCATTGTGTAAACGTACCACGTCTTTTTTATCTACTCATCTGATGCTATTTCCAGTTCTTAGCTATTGTAAAAAACACTGCTATGAACATAGAGATGCATATATTCTTTCTGATTGGTGTTTTGGGATTCTTAGAATATATTCCCAGAAGTGGGAACATTGGGTCAAGTTGCAGTTCCATTTTTTACTTTTTTAGGAAACTCCATACTATTTTCCACAGTGGCTGCACCAATCTACGTTCCCACCAGCAGTGTACCGGGTTTCCTTTTCTCCACATCCTTACCAACACTTGTTGTTTGTTGATTTATTGATGGTAGCCATTCTAACAGGTGTGAGGTGATACCTCATTGTCATTTTAATTTGTATCTCTCAGATGATTAGTGATGTTGAGCATTTTTTCATATGTCTATTGGCCATCTATATGTCCTCTTTAGAGAGTCCTCTATTAAGATCCTTTGCCCATTTTTTTTTTTTTAAATTGGGTTGTCTTTTGTTGAGTTGCATGAGTTCTTTATATATTTTGGTAATTAACCCTTATCAGATGTATATTGGTGAATATGTTCTCCCATACAGTAGGATCCCTTTTCATTTGCTGTACAGAAGCTTTTTAGTTTGATGTAGTCCTATTTGCTTTGTTTTCTTTTTCTTTCTTTCTCTTGCCCTAAGAGATGTTTCAGTGGAAATTATACTACATGAGATTTTGCTGCCTATGTTTTCTTTTAGATTTTTATGGTTTAGCAACTTACATTTAAGTCTTTTATCCATTTTGAGTTTATTCTTGTGTATAGTGTAAGTTGGTGGTCTGGCTTCATTTTTTTGCATGTACTTGTTAGATTTTTCCAATACCATTTATTGAGGAGACAGTCTTGACTCCATAATATGTTCTTGCCTCCTTTGTCAAATATTAATTGACTAATAGCATTGGTTGATTTCTAGGGTCTCAGTTCTGTTCTATTGATCTATATACCTGTTCTTGTGCCAGTAACAGGCTATTTTTATTACAGTTACTTTATAATATAGTTTGATATATGGTATTGTGATCCTTCAAACTTTGTTCTTAAGACTTCTACGGTTATTCGTGGTCTTTGCTGGTTCCATATAAAGTTTTTGAATATTTGGTCTAGATCTGTGAAATACATCGATGGTATTTTAATAGGGATTGCATTCAATCTATAGATTGCTTTTGGTAGTATGGATATTTTAATTATGTTAATTCTTCCAATCTTTGAACGAGCTATATGCTTCTACTTGGTTGTATCTTCCTCTATTTCTTTTTTCAATGTCCTATAGTTTTCTGAGTAGAGGTCTTTTACCTCCTTGGTTAAGTATATTCCTAGGTATCTACTTTTTGTTGTCACAGTGGTAAATGGGACTGCTTTCTTTAGTTTCTCTTTCTGAGAATTAAGTATTGGTGTATAAAAATGCCATCCATTTATGGATGTTAATTTTGTATCCTGCTACTTTGCTGAATTCCTTTATTAACTGTAGTTTTTTGATGGAGTATTTAGGGTTTTCTATGTACAATATAACGTCATCTTCGAATAATGACAGTTTCACTTACTCCTTTCCAATTTGAATGCCTTTTATTTCTTTTTCTTGTCTGCTCACAGTGGTTAGGACTTTCAGTACTATGTTAAATAATAATGGTGAAAGCACTCATCCCTGTCTTGTTCCTGTTCTTAAGGGAAACAAACACTTTTAGTTTTTGCCCATTGAATATGATATTGGCTATAGGTTTGTCCTATGTGGCCTTTATTATGTTGAGGTATGTTCCCTCTATTTCCACTTTGCTGAGAATTTTTGTCAAAAATGGTTGCTGGATTTTGTCAAATGCTTTTTCTGTGTCTATTGATACGATCATGTGGTTTTTATCCTCCATTTTGTTTATGTGATGTGTCACATTTATTGATTTGCGAATTTTGTACCAGCCTGGCATCCCTGGACTAAATTCCACTTGGTCATGATGTATGATCTTTTTAATATATTGCTGGATCCAATTTGCTAGCATTTTATTGAGGATTTTAGCATATGTGTTCATCATGGATATTGGCCTATATTTTCTTTCTTTGTCATGTCTTCATCTGGTTTTGGGATTAGGATAGTGCTGGCTTCGTAAAACAAGCTTGAAGTGTTCCTTACTCTTGAATATTTTGGAATATTTCAAGGAGGATAGGTGGTGATTCTCCTTTGAATGTTTGGTAAAACTCCCCTGTGAAGTCAGTTCTCTCTAATGGAACACTGACATGTTAGCAGCAGTTCATTTTAGCCAGCAGCTAAAGTAAAAATAAAGCTTCCCTATTAATATTATTCTAATTATAGTGAAATAATAAAATAAAAATTATTTTCATATTAGTGCATTACCACTGCATCTCTTCATCCATCTGGAACATGCTTCTTTGCCTGCTCAGACTAGAATGCCTTTCTTCTCTCCTTCACCTACTATCCTTCATTTCTCTTGTCCGATATTTTTCCTGCAAAGTGTTCTGCACTTTGGCAACATGACCTTAACTTCTGATACTGCACCAGAATTGATGTGTTTACTCTTGTTTACTTATTTGTATGTCACTATACATTTTAAGCACTAAGTATTAAATGACTGGTAAATTAGATTTTTGAAGTCTTAAAAAAAATAAACCCAGAATATATTATTTTTATTATTTTTAATTTTTATTGATTTTAGAGAGGAAAAGAGAGGGAGAGAGAGATAGAGACAACAGTGATGAGAGAGAATCATTGATTGGCTGCCCCCTGCACACCCCACACAGGATCGAGCCCACAACCCTGCCATATGTCCTGACGGGGAATCCTGGTTCATAGGTCAATGCTCAGCCACTGAGCAACACCGGCCAGGCTATATTACTTGCATTTTGGTATGAGAGTTTAAAGTGCCGGTTGTCAGAAAAGAATGTTTTCATTAAATTTTTCTTTTTTCCTTGACTTGATTATTTGCTATAGCTGGAGAAACAGAAGATAGAAAAGCAGAGAAGGGAACTAAGAACCACCAAAAAGACTCTTGATGAAGAAGGAAACAGCAGCAGCCGTTCTTCTGGAAACACGGGGACCACAAATAAGAAGGACTGTACCAAACCCAGACCTGGGGAAAAAAGCAGGAAAAATCTTCAGTTACTGAAGGACATGCAAACCATACAGAGTTCATTACAAAGCAGTAATTTGTGTTGGGATTACTGACTGGTACCAGGTTATAAATTTTATTCAGATAACCTGTACTTCATCAATCAAATGTTGACAGTTTCTTTTCCAGGTCTCATATTCTTATGTTGGAATTAATAGGTGGTACCGGGCCCACACTTTATTCATTACACAGGCTTCTTGTGTTTGCACATCACAACTCAATGTTAAATCCTCTAGATAGAAATCAGGGGCGTTTCAAAGGCTAAGAAGCTACACATACTTTGTTTCTTTGAGATGAATTTGTTGTACTGAAATATTGTGCTTTGTAAACAAAATACCAATTTTTTACTTGTGGGCGTGATCTTTTAAAATAGTTCTTTATTTGTCTAAGTAAATTTAGATTTAAATTATCAAAATAGAGGCTGTCCCATAGGCAGTGTTTGCTGGAAAAGTCTCATTTTTAAATCTTCCCCTGGCATGAATTGCCCTTTTCTTCTTACTACTACAAACATTAAATATACTTTGTTTTGACTTTTGATGGAGGTTTTCTATATTTAAATATTTATGCATATTTAAGAAGATTGTTTCATTTTGCTTTTTAACATTTCAAACATCAATCAGTATTGAATACAGTTAAAGTTTTTAAAAAGACTCAATCATTCATTTTAAGTCAATGAAGTGTGAAGATTATGAAAGACTTTTTTAAAGTATAAAATTGTTAAGTAAAAGGTTTTGGAATGAAGAGGTAAGGGGAGGTATGGGAAAACATTTGTTTTTAAATAGTATGTGTTTGTAATCATGCTATTCAGTTCAAAGAATTATGGGTTTTAATCTATGAAGAACCCCTTGGATATTTACTTTGATTGGTGTACAGTATGAGTGCAGTCTTAACTGTACACGTGCAATTGTTATCTTAATAATGTAAATCATTTTGAATATATAAAATCGTTAACCTTTTATAAATTTGCCATTTAAGTCAATAAAAGCAGCTTTTTTAAGGAAATACTGAAATTTTCCTTAACAGCCTGTTAATAAAGGCTTTATTTGTTGTAATTTTTTAAAACGCATTTCCAAGTAGTAGCATATTCAAAAAAATAAGAATATGTGGTATTTATAAGTACATAATTTACTTGCCTTTCTCATGCTTACATGGAAACTAAATCCAAGAAAATTGAATTATCTTGTGGTACAGGATATGGTACTCTTAGGGTACTAAGGAACACATTAACCACATATCAAAGAAATTCATTTTTATGCCTCCTCTGGGATTGAAATAAATTTCTAGGATTTTTTCTACATAACCAACATGAATTGTATTGGCTGTCCAGGCACTATACTTATTAAATTATTTTTCTATAAAGTTTTTATTTTAGGATCTTTACATTTGGGGGTATTTGTGAATTTACTGAAATTGTATGTAAACTTTTGCTTGCATGTACAATTTTCTGATGAGCAGGTTTGTATCTTCATTGAATGCATAGCTCTGAGTCCACAGACCCAAGGAATCACTGTTCCATGACATGGAAAATATTTCTTGTGTCTCAATCACTTTTTCAACTATTAAAATTTTGTTGCCTTTGTTTTTGAATTCCAGGTCATTAAATTGTGTAACCCTCACTTGCATTGTAGTGGCTCCAAGTCCCAATTAGAAGAGTGGTTTAATGTTGGTAAAACCCATCCCATCCTTCCTTCAGCTAGGAGTCAAACCAAAATATTCACTCCATCTTTTGATACCCTCAGGTGAAAACTGAAAACAAGAAAATACTGCTTCAGCCTCTTAATTTGAGTTTACAGCAGAAGATTATGTTGTCATTCATCCAATTCTGTTGTATGAGAGCTTTGTTGCAATACATTTCAAATACAAGATTCTTCTGTGTGTAAGGTGCCAATATGGATACCAGGCTGAGTAAGAAAGGTATGTTTACAGGTAGGTGGAAGATACTTGAATCATCATTTCAATACAATGTGAATGCAGTGGTGATAGCATGGGCACACGTTATATAGGAGCACAGAGAAAGGTGGGGCATGGCAGAGAAGGTACCCAGGAATCAGGGAAAACCTCCAGGAGGAGGAAATGATGCCTAAACACTAGAGAATAGGAATTAGCCACAAGGGAGAACAGTTTCAGGTCAACAAGATAAAATGAATCTGCAGTTTACATAGGAGCATTGTGACTAAGTAGAACTGGTAAATACATAAATGTTGATGTATGCAGATAAGAAAAATAGGGTAAGCAGATGAGTCACAGGATGCTACTAAGGCGCTTCAACTTAATCATATTGGTCTCTAAATTGTGTATTCCTTATCCTAAAAGAAAAAGTAGTTCCTATATGACCAATATTCATAGTTATTTATGAAGTTATACATAAAACTCAATGTTCTCTGCAAAAATGTCTTCAATACTTCTGTCCCTTTTTAAAATTAGATTGGGTTTGTTAAGTTTATGAGCTCTTCATATATTTTGAGTGTTAATACCTTATCTGATAAATGGTTTGCAAAAATTTTCTCCCACTTTGCAGGTTGTCTTTTCTCCCACTCTGCAATTGTTTTTTGTTGCTTTTTTGCTGTGCAGAATCTTTTGAATTGGTTGTAGTTTCATTTGTTGATTTTTGCTTTTAGCGTCATGTAAAAGTATCATATCCAAGAGCTTCTTTTCTACATTCTCTTCTAGTACTTTTTATGGTATCAAGACTTATGTATAAGTCTTTGATCCATTAGAATTGATTTTGGGGATTTTCTATAGATAAAATCATATCATCAGTAAATAAATATTTCTTGTCCTTTCCTACCTGGATGCATTTTATGTATTTGTTTTGCCTAATTTCTCTAGCTAGGACTTCTAATACTATGTTGAATAAGTAGTGAAAGTGGGCATCAATGTTTTGTTCCTGACTTTAGAGGAACAAAGTTGAGTATGTTAGCTATGGATGTGTCTCATATGATTATATTGAGGAAAGTACCTCCTATATTCAGTCTGTTAAAAGCTTTTATCCAGAAAGGATGATGTATTTTGCCAAGTGTTTTTTCTGCACCTATTGAAATGATCATGTGATTTTTATCTTTCAATTTAGATATGTGATATATTACATTTATTGAGTTGTACATTTGGAACTATCCTTGTACCCCAGGGACAAATTCCACTTGATCATGGTGTATAATACTTTTAAATGTGTTCTTGAATTTGGTTTCTTAATATTTTTTGAGAATGTTTACATGTATATTCATCAGGGATATTGGTTTATAGTTTTTTTTTGTGCTATCCTTCTCTGTTTATTTAATCAATGTAATACCTCCTGTTACGTATGAGTTTGGAAGTGTTCCCTCTTCCTCAATATTTTGGAAGAGTTTGAGGAGGATGGACGTTAATCCTTGTTTAAATGCTTGATTATCTCACCAGTGAAGCCATCACCTGTCTGGTCCTGGAGTTTTCTGTGTTGGTAGTTGTTTGATTACTGATTCAACCTTTTTACTCATTATTGGTCTGTTCATATTTTCTATCTCTTCCTGATTCAAATTTGGTAGGTTATGTGTTTCTAGAAATGCATCCATTTCTCCTAGGTTATGTAATTTTTTGGCATATAATTGTTCATAGGACTCTCTTTATGATCCTACATATTTCTGTAGTATCAGTTGTATGTAGTGTCGTCTCTTTGCTTTCTAAAGTTTTCTGACTTATTCCAGCTAAAGGTCTGTCAATTTTATCTTTTCAGTGAGCCACCTCTTATTTTCATTGATCTTTTCCCATTGTTTTTCTGCTCTCTCTCTCTCATTTCTGTGCTGATCTTTATAGTTTCTTCCTTCTGCTAACTTTGGGCTTAATTTGCTTTGGGCTTAATTTGTTGCACTTTTTTGTAGTTCCTTGAAGTATAAAGTTAGCTTCTTTGAGATCTAATTTCTTAATATATGTGTTTGTTGCTATAAACTTTCAGAACTGCCTTTGCTCGAACCACAAGATTCAGTATGTTGTGTTGTATTTTTTTTTCAAGATAACTTATTTCCTTTTTTAGTTTTTATTTGTGTATAAGTGTGTTGAGTTTCCACATATTTGTAGATTTTTCACTTTCCTCATGCTTTCTAGGTCCATACCACAGTGGTCAGAAAAGACAGTTGGTATGATTTCAGTCTTAAATTTGCTAAGATTCGTTTAGTGTCCTATCATATGGTCTATCTGGGAGAATGTTCTGTGTGCATTTGACAAGAGTGTGTATTCTGCTTTGGGATGCAATGATATATATATATATACATATATATATATGCTTGATAAGTCCATTTGTTCTAAAGTATGTTTCAATTCCAAAATTTTCTTTTCTGGACAATCTTTCCATTGGTAATAGTGGGGATCCCCTACTCTTATTGTGTTTTTGTCTATTTCTTCCTTAAGACATATTTAGCATTTGCTTAATATGTTTTGGTGCTCAGAGCATATATATTTATGATTGTTTTACCATTATGCAATTTTCTTTGACCATTTTTGGCTTGAAATCTATCTTGACTGATCTAAGTATGGCTAGGCCTGCTTTCTTTTGGTTTCCACTTGCTTGAAATACATCTTTCAGCCTTTCGCTTTAAGCCTATGTGTCCTTTGAGCAGCAGTTCTCAACCTGTGGATCGCGACCCCTTTGGCGGTCGAACAACCCTTTCACAGGGGTCGCCTAAGACCATCCTGAATATCAGATGTTTACAGTACAATTCATAACAGCAACATTACAGTTACGAAGTAGCAACGAAAATAATTTTATGGTTGGGTCACAACATGAGGAACTGTATTTAAAGGGCCACAAGGTTGAGAACCACTGGATTAGAGCTAAAATGAGTTTTTGGTACACAGCATATAGTTGTGTCTTGTTTTCAACCCATTTACATTTAGGGTTTTTATCCTATATAATAAAGAGGTAATATGCAAATTAACCCTAATGCTGTCACAAGATGGCTGCGGCCACAGCAGAGGTGGGGCTCCTATAACAAGCCGTAACAAGCAATCAGCGTGGAGCCGGGGCAGGAGACCTGAGGCTGCGCCCCCTGCCCAGCGGTACTTGACCGGGGACCTCAGACTGCGCCACCCCCTCCGCCCAGCGGGGCTTGATGGGGGACCTCAAAGCGCGCCCTGCCCCAGCGCTGGGCCGGGAGACCTCAGGCCGTGACCCTATCCCTCGGCCGGGCTGGGGGCCCTGAGGCTGCACCCCCCCACCCGGCGGGGCTTGATGGGGGTGGGATCAGCCTGGTCTGGATCTCGCCCAGTGGGGGTCATGGCGGCCAGGTTTGGGTCTTGCATGATTTTGAGGCATGCACGGGTGGATGGGGACTTGACTCTGGGTCCCACAGTGCGCCCCAGACTCTGACAAGAGGAAGATTTTCATACACATTTTACTAATTTTCTTTCATCTCTTACATACCTATTATAGATAAAGGGCAATTAGCAATATTAAAATATTTCCTCTAATTCCCTTTTAATGTGCACGAATTTCGTGCATCTGGGCCACTAGTTAATATAAGGGCTTACTACTGCCATTTCATATTTTACTGTCCAGTTATTTTATCTCCATTGTTTCTTTTTCCTTCTGTTTTGAGTCTACTTTTGTAAGTTGCTGGCTTTTCATGTTTCATGTGTCTTCTCTAAACGTTTGCTTTTTGTTTACCATAAGGTTTACATAAAGCATCTCAGATAAAATAGTCCATTTTGTGATGATAGCAATTTATCATTCTTTACCTATAAAAGTTCCATCCTTTCACACCTTCCCTTTTGTGTTTTTTGATGTCACAGATTATCCTTTTATTCTGTGAAATTTTTAACAGGTTGTAGTAGCTATAGTTATTTTAAATACTACCTTTATGTTGTAATTGTTTACTATATTCTAAAATAGAGTGAAAGTTTTCAAATTCTGTCACCTTAGTAAAAGTTTTGTGTACTTCCACCTTTTTATTTGATGAAGACCTTTTTTCAACATTTCTTACAAGGAAGTTGGTGAACTCCCTCACTTTTTATTAAGAAAATTTTTATTTCTGCTGTGTATCAGAAGGATAACTTTCTTTGCAAGTATTCTTGGGTAGCAATTTTTATCTTTCAACATTTTGAATATGTCTTTGTGGTCTGTAGAATTTTCTGCTTAGAAATCTACAGATAGCCTAGGAGTTTATTTGTAGGTTAATGGCACCCCCTCCCCCAGCTGCATCTAAAACTCTTTATAAACTTATTTGATAATCATGGCGATGGTCTTATGCATTGAGATAATTCAGTGTTCCATTAGCTTCTTGAACTTGTATGTCCAGTTTCTTCCCCGGGTTTGGGAAATTCTTGGCTGTTATTTCTTTAGATGATCTGCTGCTTTCTCTCTTCTCTTTATACCCAATAATCTTTTTTAAAAAATCTTTATTGTTGAAAATATTACATAAGCCCTCCTTTTCCCCCCCATTAAACTCTTCCACCTGCTCCTGTCTCCCCTTCAACCTCCCCCCCCCCCCCAGGCCTTCACTACCCCCATTGTCTGTGTTCACGGGTTATGCGTATATGCAAACAAATTCACTGGTTGATCTCTTTCCACCCACCCTCCCCTGCCTTTCCTCTGAGGTTCAACAATGTGTTCATGCTTCTATGACTCTGGGTCTATTTTTGATCATCAGTTTGTTTAGTTCATTAGATTCTACATGTGAGTGAGATCATGTGATACTTTTCTCTGACTGGCTTCTTTTGCTCAGCATAATACTCTCCAGGTGCATCCATGCTGTTGCAAATGGTAAGACTTCTTTCTTTTTTATTGCTGAGTAGTATTCCATTGTGTAAATGTACCATAGTTTTATTATCCACTCATCTGCTGATGGGCACTTAGGCTATTTCCAAGTTTGAGCTGTTTGTACTGCTATGAACATAGGGGTGCATATATTCTTTCTGATGAGTGTTTTGGGTTTCTTAGGATATATTACTAAAAGTGCAATTACTGTGTCAAATGGGAGTTCCATTTATTTTTCAAGGAAACTTGATAGTGTTTTCCCTAGTGGCTGCACCAGTCTGCATTTCCTTTCTCCATCTCACAAACACTTGTTGGTTGATTTGTTGATGATAGCCATTCTGACAGGTGTGAGGCAATACCTCATTGTCATTTTGAATTGCATCTGATTACTGACTTTGAGCATTTTTTTATGTGACTCTTGGCTTTCTGTATGCCCATGTTGGAGAAATGTCTATTTAGGTCCTTTCCCCAGTTTTTAATTGGATTGTTTGTCTTCCTTTTGTTAACTTGTATGAATTCCCTATATATTTTGGAGATTAACCCCTTACCTATCATTGGCAATAATGTTCTTCCATGCAGTAGGCTCTTATTATTTTGTTGATGGTTTCTTTTGCTGTGCAGAGCTTTTATTTTGATGTAGTCCCATTTGTTTATTTTCTCCTGTTTTCATAGTCCTAGGAGATGTATCCCTAAACATACTGCTATGAGAGATGTCTGAGATTTTGTTGCCTTTCTAGGACTTTTATGGTTTCACATCTTACATTTAAGTCTCACATTCATTTTTAGTTTATTCTTCTGTATGGTGTATGTTGGTGGTGTAGTGTAATTTTTTTCATGTACCTGTCCAATTTTCTCCACACCTTTTATTGAAAAGACTGTCTCTTCTCCATTGTATGCTCTTGCCTCCTTTGTCAATATTGAGCATAATCGCTTGAGTTGATTTCTGGATTCTGTTTTGTTCCAATTGGTCTATATGCCTGTTCTTGTGCCAGTGCCAGGCTGTTTTGAGCACAGTGACTTTGTAATATAACTTGAAATCTGGTATTGTGATTCCTCCAACTTTGTTCTTCTTTCTCTAGATTGCTGCAGCTATTCGGGATCTTTTTTGATTGCATATACATTTTTGGAGTGTTTGTTCTAGGTCTGTGAAAAATGCCGTTGGTATTTAATAGGGATTGCATTGAATCTGTAGGTTGCTTTGGGTATTATGGACATTTTAATGATGTTGATTCTACTGCTCCATGAATATGATATATCCTTCCACTTTTTTATATATCTCTCTCTCTTTTTTAAACACCCTGTAGTTTTCAGAGTATAGGTCTTTTACCTCCTTGGTTAAGTTTATTCCTAAGTATCTTAATTTTTTTGTTGCAATGGTATTTGGGATTTTTTTATTCATTTCTCTTCTGAGAGTTCATTATTGGTGTAAAACAATGCTATGAATTTTGGGGTGTTCATTTTATATCCTATGTTTCTGAATCCATTTATTAAATCCAGTAGTTTTCAGATGGGAGTCTTTTAGGGATTTTCTATGCACAGTATCATGTCATCTGCAGGTGAGTTTTACTTCCTCTTTTCTAATTTGGATGTATTTTATTTCTTTTTTTCTGATTACTATGGCCAGGACTTCCAGAACTATGTTGAACAAGAGTGGTGAAACAGGGCATCCCTATCTTGTTCCTGTTCTTAGGGAAGATGGTTTTAGTTTTGCTCATTATGATGTTGGATGTAGGTTTGTCCTAATATGGCCTTTATTATGTTGAGGTATGATCCCTCTATTCCCACTTTGCTGAACGTTTTTATCAAAAAAAAGATGTTGGATTTTGTGGAATGCTTTTTCTGCATTGATTGATATCATCACGTGATTTGTGTCTTGCATTCTGTTTGTGCTGTATCACATTTATTGATTTGCAAATATTGTATCAAGCTTGCATCCCCAGAATAAATCCCACTTGGTCATGATATATGATCTTTCAAATGTATTGTTGGATCTGATTTCCTAACATTTTGTTGAGGATTTTAGCGTCTACGTTCATTAGGGATATTGGCCTGTAATTCATTTTCTTTGTAGTGTCTTTATCTGGTATTGAAATTAAGGTAATGCTGGCCTCACAAGAGTTTGGAAGTGTTCTTCCTTACCCAATAATCTTGTGTTGGCTTTTCTAATGGAGTCTGATGATTCTTGTAGGGTTTCTTCACTTTTTAAAAATTTCAGTTCTCCTTTTTCACCTGAATAATTTCTAAGTTCCTTTACTTTCTCATCCCTCTGATTTCTATTTGCAATGCTTTCTGATGCATTCTTCTTCTCATTTATTGAGTTCACCAACTCCAGGTTTTATTTAGAATTTCAATCTCTTGGTAAAATACTTCTTAGGTTCACAAATTTTATTCTTGAGTTTATTGAATTGCCTTTCTGAGTTTCTTTTAGCTTGTTGAATTTCATATTTTGAATTCTTTACCAGTTGGACCACAGTATGCTGTGTCATTGGTTTTGTTTGCTGGAGTTTTTTCATTTTGTGATATATTGCCATGATTTTTCATAAGTTTTGACAAGTGTGCCTCTGCTGCCACCTTTGGGTAGTGAACATCTTTCTTATTTAGATAAGGTTTCATGCGTCTACTTTGATTCTAACAATTCAACAGATTGACAATTAGAAGTTCAGTTTCCAGAAGATGGTGCTATAACGTAAGTTTTTATCTTATTGGAGCCTACTGGCTGCTAAAGTTGAAAATGCGTGCATAAAAAAGGTGGCTTTTCAAAAAACAGGCTGGTGGCAGAAGGGGAGGAGGTGTGTGCTTAGCATGGTCATGGCTTTGACTCTGCCCACAGCCCAGTAGGAGGATCCTCGAGTTAGACCAGAGGCAGGCCTCTTGCTGAAATCCTGGGGCAGTCAGCAGGAAACGTGTACCTTCAGCTCTTTGTCTTCTCTTCTTTCCTTTTCAGTCCCCTTCCCCAGTCAGAGAAGGCTGAGGTGGATGTTGGTGAAGAGCAATGGGACCCTTAGCTACAGTCCAGATGGCTCAGCAGACTTTCCCTCATCTCTTACTTTCCACCGCCTCTACAGCTTCCGTGGCTCTAGCCTCCGCCTCGGTCCAGTTCACCCCCTTTGGGATGTACTGGTGATGAACTCTTGGGTGTCCTGGTGTGCAGTGCAGTCATCTACATATCAGACCAAGATAATAAAAGCTTAAATGAGGAGAATGGTAGAATGGACAGGAGAGAATGGGTGTATGAAATATTTGGAATAGAAAACTCGGCTTTAATTCTGATAGACTGGCCACTTAACTCCTGATTATAAATTTCCTTAAAAAATTACACATAATGACAAAATTTTGCATAGACAGGAAGAGCAGGGCTAAGGTTCAGACTATAATGAATTAACAAGTGAAAAAACACTGTATGTATTGTTTGAACCTATTTTCCCTCTAATATACAAGTCAAATTGAACATTTCATTTTGAAACAGATGCAAGGAGCATACCACTTTCCTCAAAAAAAAAAAAAAAAAAAAATCCAAATAACATTTCTGCAAAAGAAACAATGTAAATAAATAGGATAAGGTCAAAGTTTAGAAGTCAGTTGAAATTTGCTTTTATTTAAAGACCCAAGGGCCAAGAAGCTCCTTTGTTACAGTACATAACCTATGGCTCTTTTAGAGTAACACAGGCATCAAGGAGTCCACGTTTATACCAGGACTGAACTCCTGCTGCAGCAGGTGCACAGTGAAGCGGGAGTTCCTTTTCTGGCTTTCAGATTGTAATACATTTTTACATGCAGTAAGTTCTTTGGTAGACTTTATCATTCAGTGGAAGTACAGACTTTACAAAGGACAGTAGTAAAATATTTCATGTAAAATTTGAGCATAATGCTTATCATAAGCAATTTATAGATTTCAGAAAAAAATCAATCCTTGTAAACTTTAAAATATTGCCTCAAAATTTAGCAATTCTGTGCTCAGATACGCCAAAAGAAATCTAAAGTAGGGTAGATAATGAGCTTTTAAATGTTATTTCTAGTAATTGGTCAACTGGAAACTAATCTGAAGGATGTGGAATTCTTTGAAATCCTGGACAGCTACTCAATAATGCATCTTAAATAAGTCCATAAATAATGACCACAAAATTTTTAACTACACCATAATATCTTCAAGACTTTGCCTTATCATGTATGAAAAATGTGGGTGACCAAGTAGATCAATTACCACGCAAAAATAAAAAGAAAACGCAGGATGGGGAAAGGTGTGTCAGATTTGATCTGTCATGAGATTACAGTGTATATAATGCCATGGAACTTCAGTGTTGGTTTGAAAAGTGATGCTCTTCCTCTCCTCTGTGCAATGAGCTCTCTTCCATCGAGTTATATTTTTGAAGTGTTTTGTATTTTGATTTTACCAGACACCAAAATTTATAAGAGCATTTTCCTTTTAAAATCAAACTTATTCCCACTGTAGATTTAGGATTGAAGCATTTTAATATTCTTTGGGTAACTTATATTAGTGTTATGATCATGTTGTTATATATGTGGTTATTCCACTTAAGCCCCCTGCACTGCTACAGTTCTGAACTCAGATTTAAATAAATAAAGGACTGACTTTCTCTTATAGACTTTCTCTTATAAAGTCTAAGTTCAGGAGACTTTACTCAGAGCTGCCATTTGTAATCAGGAGTTTGTGGTTGTGATGGCTCCAGCTAACGGTCCTTTCACACCACTGTCTGGACAGGAGTGACACACTGTGCAGGAGAACTGGCTCTCTCTGAGGATGAGGTTGATCGGTTGGAGATCTCTCTCTGTAGTTCCTCTACTTTTTTCTGAAGTTCTGCTCGTTTAGCAAGAAGTTCTTTGTATCTATTGTGAATGGGCTCCTACAAAAGCAAAACACCACAAAATTATTCCAACTAGGCAGTTCTAAACAAACCCAAAGTCACATTCTGGTATGTAGTTCTGTCCCTAAATGTTAAAATGTGGGGTTTTTTCTAGCACCACTGCTCTTTCTCTGGCTTTCCCAGTGCTCCTAAGTATTTCCACAGAATACTCTAAAACTGGCAATTTTCCA
Source organism: Myotis daubentonii (assembly GCF_963259705.1). Taxonomy (NCBI): domain Eukaryota; kingdom Metazoa; phylum Chordata; class Mammalia; order Chiroptera; family Vespertilionidae; genus Myotis; species Myotis daubentonii. The sequence goes on along the minus strand of NC_081848.1, from coordinate 23,251,588 downwards.
AATATAGCAAATAATTAACAATACAATCTAAAAGCCAATGTCAAGTAATTCCTATAGTTTAGGTTAGGGTTTTTAGTCTTTTGAAGAGTTTAGTAGTAAGTAGTCCACATTTCAAACTGAACCAAAATTTCCTATTTCTCTAACCTAATTAAGAAAGGACGAAACAGAAGTGTTATTTCCAAAGTAATCCAATCGAAGTCAGGAATGATAAGAACCAAATATACCTATTACCCCTGTGGAGTGCTTTTTCTACTATACAGTTGTAACTATTAATCAGGAAAGGGAAAAGTTCTAAATATGCACATACTTTTTCTAGTTACTATACAATTGCATGGATGAAAACTCCTGCTGTGTATTGTACAGCATACCTGTGGTTTCATACATGGATTCCACCTCACATAATATCCCACCCAGAGCTCTAGGTGGCGCATGCTGGCTACTGGATAAAGGACGTGATTGGAGTAGCTCCCATAGAGAGGATTGGTGAAGTCTTCCAGCTGGCTGTTTATGTAGGACCACAGTGACACTGTCCTTTTAGGAAGGTTCTGTAAAAAGGAAAAGTCGAGATTCATCACATAAGCTCTTTGTACTTTAGATGAAAGTTATAAAGAGGGTATGTTGTGATCACTTCAGTGACATCCCCACTTACATTAAAATCAGAGGATATTGGAAAACAGTGCAGTTCCTCAAAAAGGTAAACATAGAGTTACTGTGCCCATAATTCTATTCTTAGGTTTATACCCAAGAGAATTGAAAACAGGCACATAGAATTCTGTACATAGATGTTCAAAGCAGCATTTCTTATAATGGCCAAAAAGTAGAAATCCAAACGTCTATCAACTGACAAATGGACAAAATAGTTATACGATGAACGTTCATCCATAAAAAGGTATAAAGTATTGATAACTGCTGCAAATCAAACCTTATGCTACGTGAAAGAAGCCAGACACTGAGGCCATATCCTGAATAACTCCATTTCCATGAAATGTCCTGAAGGGGCAAATCCACAGAGACAGATTAGGGTTTGCCAGGGGCTGGGAGGGCAGGAGAATGGAGAGTAAGTACTAACAGGTACACAGTTTCTTTCCAATGTTGTGAACATAGTGCTGATGTTTGTACAACTCTAGATACCTTAAAAACCACTAAACCAAGCATGTCAAACTCGTGCCTGCTGACATGCTTGTACTAAACTATATACTTTTAAGAGAGTGAATTTTGTGGATCGCAAATTATACCTCAGTAAAAATGTTCCTTTTTAAATATCAAGATATAGTAAATCCTATTCAAGGCTCAAAAAATGAAAGTATTTAGGAACTTAGCTATTCTGAATTATCTAACATTTAACCAACTCCTGAGTGTCTATTGTGCAGGCAATTATTTACTGTGTGGTAGTAGACACTGAAGATACTATGGTGAAGTAATATAGTCCAGGAAGCACTTACTACATAGCAATGATTATAGAGTTTTGTATGGTGGAATCCTCACACCAATAAGTACTATTACCCTAATTTTACAGAAGCAGAAATTAACTTGCCGGAAGTCACACAGTAAGTGAAAAATCCAAGGTCTGAATCAGGCAGCTTGGCTCAAAGCAAGCAACGCTCCACTCTGCTTTAGCAGTGGTGAGAACGTCTGGCCCTGCCAAGGCATTACGGGGAGTTCATTCAATGCTTGACAAACATAGCAGGCTAATTTTTAAGTTTATAATTTTGTATGGCCCAAGAATGATGTTATAAATATCTAAATGGCTCTTGGCAGAAAAAATGGTTCCCCACTACTGCTTTATAGAAAAGCATGGAAAATCTATTTTATAACCACTTTTTTAAAAATGAAAATTGATGCAGGGAGATACACTGATCAGTAGGATTAAGAATTTCATACAGAGGTTATCCTTATATGGTTTGTTGTAAATAATACCAACCACCAGTAATATCTTTGGCTAAACGGGGTAACAAAATAACTTTATACACAGTATCTTTTCAGTGTTTAAATGTTTTACAGTATTATTTTACGATTTTAAAAACTAAAATGTCTCATGAACAATATATTTTCAGATTTGAGTTATCTATTTGTTTAAATGTATGTTTTATCATATATTACCAATTATATGTACTGCACCTGTTCTGAAGGATTTCCATCCTGCAAGGATAACAGGTACACTGGTGCTCCTTAGCAGACACTACTTCCCACCCATAACTCACCTGGCAGCTAGCTGGCACTTTAGCATTGCAACAGAGGTACTTTAAAATACTAGTGGATCAGGCTCAGAAGTTTGGGAAGAAGGAATCATAATAAAGTATGGCCAAAGAAATCATTCAAAAGAACAACTATTCAGTTGCAATCCATCACAACATACACTCTAGTAGGGAAAATACATGTTGAGGATAGACCAGGACAGGGGCTCATTATTTTACCTCTTTTACTCTCTGCTGTTCACTGTTACAAAGGAATGTTCCGAATAAACAGCTATACAGGTGGTCCAAAATGGTAATGAGAAAATATTCATTGAATTCAAATGCTGTAGGAAACTGCAAATCAAACACCACAAACAAAACTATTAAGACATTTTTTTCAAGCATATTCACCCTGTAGTATATGAGTAGATCCTTTATAAATATTTAAAAGTAGGCTAAACAATATTCAAAACTATATTTCTAAGCCATTATGGCATCCGCTTGGTTTTCTGTTCAAAAATCACTTTACCATTTAGTTCTAAGATTATTTCTCCAAAATCTTTTCTTATGCATCAAGAATTTGAATGATCTGACCTTGATGTTTCTGATCTACATCTGCTAGCCCCACAAGCTGAGGAATTTTGGCCTGGGCAATTCTGGAAACTCTAATCTTTCTCTGCCAAAAGTGACCATAAACAACATAAGGCTTTTCTTTAAATTTCAAAAACATTGTTTTGTTTTAGAAATTACAAAAAAATAGCATCAATGTCTCCAAAAAAATGTCAGCAATGCACACAAATAACTGCCCCAGGCAGATGTGCAGATCATTTAAAGCGAACCTGCTCATCTTTTCAAGGAGCAGCCAGGCAAATGGAAGTATCGTGGAACCCAGGACTTAAGCAGCCTCTTTCTAATTAAAAAGAAAATTCACTTTCTCCATAACCTAATGGCAGCGGCCTACTGGATGTCTTAATATTATACAAACAACACAATCTGTGGGGACTTTATCAAGGTCAAATTACAGACCACAGGAAGGTAAAGGATTTAGTTTAATCCATCCTGTCAATGTAATAGTTCAAAATTATCCCAAAGTTTCCATGTAAGATTGTACCAATTACTCAACTGAAAAGGAATTCCATGAACATTTAGATTGCAGAGTTGGGAAATATTCACTTCAAGTAAGTTTTCTTTAGAATGATTCCTACCCAGTAGTGAAGGAAAATAGCATGAACTGTAAGCAAAAGGTACAGGGTTAAAAACAACTTTACTGTAAAATTTCCTAAATTTTAGAAAGCCCTAAGCAGGGTAATATAGCAGATTTCTCAAAGAATAAATGATAACTCCATGTTGTGGCTATGGAACTGAATGAATGCAGCAGGTGATCAAGCACATGCCAACAAAAAGCCAAGTATTTTAAGAAACTTGGCCAAATCCCATTTATTTACAAAATAAATCCCATCACCTGATTAACACTCTTAGCCTTATTTATTAGCCAACTATGCGTGTACTCTGACTCATGAAATAGCAATCCAGAAGAGCTGAGCCTCTGGGTAGCTCTTCTTGGCAGGGCTTTTAGCTCAGTTATGAGAAGATATCTTAATCAGTGGGCATTTCCTCACAACAACACTAAAATAGCAGATTTGCTGGCACTGCTTTTAAAATCTTAAACAGAAGAGGAATATTTTGTTCTTGCATATTTAAAATATCAAGGGCCCTTCATCCGCTGCTTCCTGAAGATGCGAGTAAGAACAGAGGTGGAATCTGGTTAACTACAACATGATTCTTATTTTGACAAATGTGTTATTTAAATCTCTGAACAAACATGCAATTATTTGTAAAACTGAAGATTACCTATAAACATTGTAACATTTATGTTCAGGAAGAAAATGTACATAAAACATAACTAGATGTCTAAAGAATCATCACTTCTATAATGTATTTTAGATTATCTAAGAAACAAGATTAAACTGATTTTCTACTTTATAGTACCTTAAGCTCAGCATTGAAGTAAGACTGCTATTAGGTATATAGCATATAGAAAGTTAACACATGTACTAGTCATATACTCTGCCACGTAAACAACTGGTAACTTTTTTTTTTTTTAACAAGCATACCAGAACTAATATATTCACTTATGTTGCCCCTTTAAGATAGTCCCCTTGGGAAGCAATCCATATAAGCATCGATGATGTCACGGCTTCACACAACCTTCCTGGTCCGTTGATAGGGCATTTGATTTTTGCCAACAGCCAAGTGCTATTTAGAAACTGAATATGGTAATGGCCAAAAATGGGTCCTGCCCTGGTCAGTTTGGCTCAGTAGATAGTGAGTCTGCCCTTGGACTGAAGGGTCCTGGGTTTTATTCCAGTCAAGGGCACGTATCTCAGTTGCAGGCTCAATTCCCAGCCCCTGTCGGGGTACATGTGGGAGGCAACCAATCAATGTGTCTCTCTCACATGGATTTTTTTTTTTTAAAAAGTGGATCCTATTATTTTTAGTCAAAACCCAAAAAAGGATTGGTAAGGATTTGTATAGCTGATATACTACCTCGAAGGCAATTCCAAAGGAAAATTTCTCACCTGCTCCAAGAAGTAGTGAACATTAAAATAAGTATGTAGCATCTCCCCTCCCACAACATGAGAACCTGATGCACAGAACAAAACTGAATTGTATACACATTCGTAGAATATGTGTGAAAATACCAGCCTCTTCATACTGTAGTCATATCTACAACACAGTTTAACCCAGCAAGTTTCCAAATAATCCACCCAAATTGAAATTCTTTTGGGAAGAAACAAACTTCAATATACACTGTAATTGGTGTATTTTTCCCTAAGGATCACCACTTCCTTTTAAATCAAGGGTCCTCAAACTACGGCCACATGCAAATACAAATATTGTATTTGTTCCTGTTTTGTTTTTTCACTTCAAAATAAGATATGTGCAGTGTGCATAGGAATTTGTTCATAGTTTTTTTTTTAAACTATAGTCCGGCCCTCCAACGGTCTGAGGGACAGTGAACTGGCCTCCTGTTTAAAAAGTTTGAGGACCCCTGTTTTAAATAGTATTTTCTTGAAGCTAAAATGTGACCCTAAAGCAGAGCAGAGCCAGCAATTTCCCTACCTTATATTCACATGAGAATCTAACTAAAAACAAACCAGACTCCCAGCTGAGGTCTAATAAACCCTTGGGTGATAGTTAACTGACATACCAGTGAGCTGTATCCAACTTTGGGGTTTTGAGATGATTTTTCTTAAGTAGAGTTAAATATTTTTATGACCCAAACCCTTGCCTCATTAGGGGGTGATCCCATAATTACCAGATTTTTTTCTCTTTTGTGCTATCTAAATATAGCAAACCATTTACACTAGATTTCACATTGGTTTATTAGAAAGTTGGTAGAAGCTCTAAAAAACCAATCTCTCCATACCTAAGAAAAATAAAGAATCCATTATATACCTATCTTGCCATCATTTCCCACCCAACCCATTTTTCATTAAATTTACTTGCCTGTTTCTTCATTTCTTTACCTTTTTAACAATACGCAGATGAGCTTTTGGGTGAACATGCTGAGTGATGTTACTAATTGTCTATAGAGGAGGAAACTCTTAGGTTATTACGGAGCCACTCACTGAAATGCTGATGGAATCAAATTGTCAAGTGTTTAATACTACTCCCAAATAATATTCTTCAGCTTAATTCACAACGTGATAATTAGGTAATAGTTATGTTACCTAGAAACCTTACAAGAACTTTCATTTTACATGAAATACAGGAAAATCAGTGACCAAATCTCCTAACTCCAACTGGAAGGCTTAAAAAAGGGATGTAAGAATGGATATATATAAGTTACCTGTCTTGTCATTTGCCAGACACAGTCGATGAACTGAAGAAAAACAGGCGATCTATCTGCATCTGCATGATTCTTATCTCCATGCCCAAGTCTCTGAAGAAAGACAGTGAAATAGCATGTGAACTTTATGGAATTTTTCATTTTTTTAATGAAAATAAATTTCCAATAAAAATACTATTTTGTCAGTATTTTTTAAACTCCAGAAAATCTTTTTAAAAGAGCATAGCAAAGAAAATAGCCATCACCATCACCCTACCTATGAAATGTCCATACAGTAGACTCGTGCACCTGAAACCTACACTGAATGGCCAGATTATGACCACCTGACGTTTGTAGGCAAATCAGCTACAATTTTGCACTGAAGTTGCTAGAGGGCCAGACCATTATAAATAGACACACACACACATACTGTATATGCTTTGCTAACAAGTATCACCCCAATAAATTCAATAAAAAGAAAACATTTTTAAGTGCAAACTGCCAGGTTTAACATGTAATGCTTTTAATAGGAATTACAACTTTAATAAATGAAACTTAGGCAATTGAACCGACAACATTTCAGTGCATAGGACGATGGTCAACTAGCTGAGCCACACCGGCCAGGGCACATGCCAGGATTGTGGGCTCCATCCCCAGTAATAAGTGGAGGCGGGTGGGGGGGGTGAGTAGCTTATCGACATTCACTCACACCAATGTTTCTTTTCTCCCTCTCCCTCCCCCTCTCTCTAAAATTAATAATAAATGAAACCCAGACCTAAAAGGCTGACAATGGAAGATTGGAGTAGTCAGACCTCAGAGCCCAGATTTTTGTTCTGGAGATCTAATTTCCCCCTGAATATTATGTTGTCATATAAAGTACCCTTCTCCTCTAACACCTTGGCCAGTGCATGAAGGGGACCTGTTGCATCTTAGCTCCAGTCTCCTTATCAAGAAGAATCTAGCACAAACCTTCATAAACCTTTAAAATATGCTTGACTTCTGCCCTCCAAGCATGCACTCACCCAGGTTCTCAGTTTTTTCTTTCTCTGAGCACCTTTGCCCCAGATGACTGAAACAGACCCCTGTTCCCTATCTTAAAGCCATTAATTCTAAAAATATGACCCCTAGACTTCTGGGGATGGGGGGGACTGTGAGGTCAAACCAATTTCATAATCCTAAAATGTCATCTGCCTTTTTAAATTCATTGACGTTTGCACTCATGGTGCAAAAGTGATGAAGGATCAAACTTTTTGGTACCTTGGGAGGAATCAAGCGAGGCAGTGAAACAAGCTGCACTGGTTACATCCTGCCCTGCCACACACGCACGTAAAGGAAAGGGACTAGAGCCAATTTCTGGAGCAGTTTCCTTGAAGCGGTAAAAAGTATTAACGTTATTAAATGCATTTTTTTACTATTCTGTGTAACAAATGGGAAATGCACATGATGCGCTTCTGCTGTAAACTTAAGTAGAACGATAGGAACTGACACTTTTTCACAGAACATCGTTCTGACTTGAAAGAACAATTGATAAGTGAACTATGGTTACGAAGACGACTATCTTGCAGACTTTTTGAAAATGTACAAAGTGACTGTGTCACTTCAAGGAATACAATGGACAGTATTTGTTGCCAATGATAAAATTCAAGCTTTTGAGTGAAAATTAGATTTCTGGAAAACTTTTACCTGCCACGTAAGTTTGATAATACTTAAAGACTTCCAATAAAATCAGTGGTGGTATTAACAGCTGTGGTTTATGGGATTATATAAAGAAATGCATTGGAAGAACCAAGCTGGCGGCCTAAGGTACAGACCTGTGCGTGCTGCCTCCCACAACAACATTGAAAATACCAACTATAAGATAAAACAGCTATCATTCGGAACCATGGGAAAGCTGGCCCAGTGGAAGTTCTACAACTGGAAGGAAAGAAAGCAGCACATTGAGACTGAGTAGGAGGTGCAGAGTCGCCAAGAACAGACGTACGGAGTCGCGTGCCAGGCGGGCTGCAACTGGATGCACGGTTTTTTTCAATCGAAAGGGGTTACAAACTCTCGAATCCACTGAGCTTGTTTGGGGCGGGACTCTGAGGTCCCAGACCCCTACGGGGAGAGGCTGGACAGCCTTGCAGTGGGTCGGAAAGCGAGAGTGGCTTTCTCGCAGAGCTGCTTGCCGGCACTCTGGGACGCAGGGTCACAGAGACACCATTGCTGCTTGCTCTGCCCTGGTGACTCCTTGAGACCCCGCCCTACTCAATTTACATCCCCGCCCAAGCTGTGCCAGAAGCACAAAAGGAATCTCCTGTGCTTTTACAGCCTAACCCAACAAACTGCAGATTTCAACCGCTCCCATCCATAAGGGACACACTCAAGAAGCAGATTTTTTTCAATCGAAAGGGGTTACAAACTCTCGAATCCACTAAGCTTGTTTGGGGCGGGATTCTGAGGTCCCAGACCCCTATGGGGAGAAGCGGGACGGCCTTGCAGCAGGTCGGAAAGCGAGAGTGGCTTTCTCGCGGAGCTGCTCGCCGGCACTCGGGGATGCGGAGACATGGAGTGGCGAGGAGTTGTAGAAACACCATTGCTGTTTGCTCCACCCTGGTGATTCTGAGACCCCGCCCTACTCAATTTACATCCCCGCCCAAGCTGTGCCAGTGGCACAAAAGGAACCACCTGCGCTTTTGCAGCTTAACCCAACAAACTGCAGATTTCCATAAGGGACACACTCAAGAAGCAGAATCAGGTTCGGAGGAAGCCGGAACCAGACCCGGCTGGGCCAGCAACATGGAGCCGCTATAACAGCAAACGCACAGGTCCACCAGATCCAGTCTCACATGGGACACCAGGAGACAGCAGACAAGCAGTCTGTGCACTTAGTAGAAAACGAAATCCAAGCAAGCATACCAGATATTCAGCCAGCAAGAACGCCTGGAGATTTTGTCCAGCAAGGAGCCGCCCAACAAAAGACAAAATGCCAAACTTCATGTTGACCAGTTAAAGTATGATGTCAGCACCTGCAGACGGCTCTCAGAAACTTCCAGCATCAGCAAGACACAAGGGAGCAGCAGGAGAGACAGCGAGAGGAGCTTCTGCCTCGCACCTTCACCTCCAACGTGGGATACGGCACCCCCTGCGAGGCTGTGCCGGCCCCTGCGAGGCTGAGACGGCCCCTGGGAGGCTGAGACGGCCCCTGGGAGGCTGCGACGGTCCCTGTGAGGCCAAACACAGGGACACATCGCGGATGGAAATAGCTACATTTTCCATGTGTGACCCAGCAACAAAAAGTGTACACCTATGGATGAGGACGGGGGGGGGGGGGGGGGGGGCGCGAACTGGGTGGAGGGGAGCTATGGGGGGGGGAAAGGGGAACAACTGTAATAATCTGAATAAAGATTTTTTAAAAATGCATTAGCAGTGGAAAAGGTATATAGCTCAGCAAGCAAGCATTTTCCACATATCCAACATCTGATGGTACAAAATCCCGTGTGGGTAAAAGATCTATTCAAAGTGGGAGATGGACCAATTCAATGGAACAAACAACAAAAACCTCATTGATTTGGATTCCACATTGTTTTGGATTCCACATTACAATTAACCTCTAAGAAACTACCTTTAAAGTTTTGGTACAATAACAAGGAATTAATACCAATAATTCCCTAAAAAAGCTACTAAAAGACTCTACTTTCCAAACTATGTATCTGTCTGTGTGTGGTCAGATTCTTCTGTCATATACTTCAACCGGTAAAACATACTGCAGCAGAATGAATGCAGAAGAAAAGAAATTTAGCTGTCATATTAAGCCAAATTTTAAAAATTACCCCCAAACCATAAAACAATGCTTCTCATGAAAACTTCTTTGTTTTGTTAAATATATTTTTCTTTAAAATATTATTTGTTAATGTTTCTCCAAAATTCCTATTTTGCACTAATGTGATATTAGGAAGAGTCGTCTCTGGGTGGAACCCTCATGAATGGGGTTGGTGTTCATATCAAAAACACCCCACAGAGCTTCTGAGCCCTCTTCCTGCATGTGAGGACAGTGAGAAGATTACAGTCTGCAACCCAAAGGAGTGTCTTCACCAGAACCTCACCATGCTGGCACGCTGACTCTGGACTATTAGCCCTCCAACAGAAATATCCCTGGCCAGTGTGTTCACTGATTAGAGCACAGGCCTGTGCACTGGAGTGTTGTGGGTTCAATTTCCAGTCAACGGTACATACATGGGTTGCAGGTTCGATCCTCAGCCCTGGTTGGGGAGCATGTGGGAGGCAATTTCTCACATTGACGTCTTTCTCCCCCACTTCCTCCCTCCCTCTCACTCTTTCTCAAAAAAAAAAAATCAATAGAAAAAATATCCTTGGATGATGATTAACAACAACAAAACTGTGAGGAATAAATTTCTGTTGTTTATAAGCCACCGTCTATGGCAGCGGTTCTCAACCTATGGGTCGCGACCCCTTTGGGGGTCAAACGACCCTTTCACAGGGGTCGCCTAAGACCATCGGAAAACACATATATACATATTGTTTTTGTGATTAATCACTATGCTTTAATTATGTTCAATTTGTAACAATGAAAATACATCCTGTATATCAGATATTTACATTATGATTCCTAACAGTAGCAAAATTATAGTTATGAAGTAGCAACGAAAATAATTTTATGGTTGGGGTCACCACAACATGAGGAACTGTATTAAAGGGTCGCGGGGTTAGGAAGGTTGAGAACCACTGGTCTATGTTATTATAACCGTCCAAATGGACTAAGACAAATAGATTTATTTCTTTAATTAGTATTTAACTAGTATTCAATTTAATTTCTAATATGGTAAATACTGATAGTCATAAACCATGTAAGCAAAGTTCTCTGGGGTCATCAATAATTGTCAAGAATGAAAGGTCTTGAAATCAACAAGTGTGAGAATCAGTGCCCTGTATGAACCATGTGTGAGCACAGCATCTTGACCAGATGTCCTTTATTGGTCAAATTTTGCTTTCACCTAACACCTGGGGTAAATGGAGTAGAAAACCAGAGCTGACAATTTAGGAATCCATAGCAATTTCAAACAGTTTGCTATGTTTATGATTTTGGTGACATTTATATAACATGTGCAGCTTTGGCTGACTAAAACTTTATTCTTTGAAGTAAGTTTTTTTGTGTTTTATTTTTAAATAGTCTTCTCATTTTCTAGAGAATTGAAAAATGTGAGCCATCTGAATAGATACTCCAGATGCCCAACTTCACAGCTGAAGTTCAAAAGAGCAGACTTACCATTAAATGTCTGTTTTTCTCAAGCCATTTGTAAACAATGCCCACATACCCCGGCAACTCCTGGACACTAAAGGTTAACGTTAGAGACAGCGTCTGGGTAGACCTCTTTCACAAAGCCTTTCAGCTGATCTAGGAAAATGCTGCCACGAGCCACACTCCCAGTGGTTTTATGGCCCCTGACCCACTAACTCCTCCACTGGCCAAGATTCTCTAAACCTGACCCTCCCTCATCGCTACTCTTGCCACGCTCAACTCTCTAGACATGTGCTCACTCTGCTCCTACTTTGTGTGAAAATATTACTCCTCCTCACTCTCCAAATTCTATGATTGCAACTAACACAAATAGATATTACATAAGAACCAAGTTTTCTGATTCCAAATTTAGTGTTTAGCAGAAACTACTTAAATGTGTGTTTATGTAAAAGCTACACAAATCCAAAGTGTGATGTAACAAAAAAGCACATGTGAAAGGGACATAATACACCCATTTGTATATTTAGGAACTGTGATTAGTTCTGGCTACCCACTTGCAGAAAGGTCCTGAGGACAACTAGGAGGGAGGAGCTAGGACAAGAGAGGAAAGTGGATGGCAGCCAGAAGAACTGACGACTACAAATGACATGAGCTGACAGCTACTTCCTAATATCTGAAGGGCTATCTTATATGAACAAGTAGTTACATTTGTTCTTCTTGTCTCCAAAGGGGAATGTAGAAACACTGGGAAGCAGGTTTTAGTTCCCTACGAGGAAGAGGTTTCGAATAGGTAGACTTTCCGGGGGGAGACGGACAGCCTCGGGAGAGACTGCGGCTTTTCCCTGTGGTGTCAATGAGGACACCAGTCACTGTGGGACACCACAGATGTTCAACAACTGCTGGGCTCTGACTTCCTTCTGACTCTTAAATTTGATACCAATGATAACATCAACAACAGAAGGCACAAAAATTTGTCATTTCCATAAAACTAACTGCAACACTTTAATTTATTAATTTTTAGGAAGAGAGAGAAAGAGATACATCAATTTGTTGTTCCACTTATTTATTCATTCACTGGTCACTTGTTGTATGTACCCTGACCGGGGATCAAAGATGGAACCCCGTATCTGGATGACGCTCTAACCAGCTGAGCTACTTGGCCAGGGCTGCAACACTGGCCAAGTGTTAGTGCCTTAAAAAGGATAACAGGAAAGTTGTTTTATTCCCAACTCTGAGTTACATTTTACTTTTTTTCTTCCAGTTGTGTGAGCAATACTACTTTGTAGGGCTACTTTAAGTTGGGAATAATAATTCAGCCATTCTAATCTTTTTTTAAGTCTACAGGAAAAGCTACAAGTGCCTTGTAATTCCACAACTGTTCTTGCTAATCTGAACTATCAACTGCAGGAGGACAGGAGACGCCCATGGAAATCATGGGATGAGACCTGACGTTTCCTGGGAGAGATGACAGAAGAGGCTGGGTCAGGGGCCTAACAAATAGCCAGGCTTGGCTCAGGCTGCAAAGCCTGGACAGAAGACGCTAATGCTTTCCAAAACAAAAAGTTCTCCTGAGAACCTTAACCCTCTAGAATAAATGATCGATTCTAGATGAATAGCTAATGAATAGAAGGCATTATTTTCACACACCTGATGTGGGATGCATGGAATACATTGATTCAAGGTTCTTTACTCACAAGCTGAAATCGATGTCCAAAGCTCAGCCATTCTTTCTCCACGAGGACTTCGAATCCGTGGATGGTTCGGTAGTACCCGTCGAGCATGAGCATGGCCAGGGACGTCAGTTGGGCGGTGCGGTCCCAGCCATCGCTGCAGTGCACCACCACCGATGTCTTTCCTGATTCCACTCTGTCAGCAATCCGGAGAGCTCCGGCAAGAATAAGCTGCAAAACAGGTTGTTGTTTTTTTTTTAAATAGAAAAAATTTTTAAATGCTTCCTTCTTTAAAATGATAATTTTTTGCCAGGGATGACTGTCTCAATAACATGAAAAACAAACATCGGTCCCTTCCTAAAAAAAATTTTTTTAAGTGGTAGAAGGCCTATAAAATTTGCTTTTAAAAATAGAAAAATCTCATAAATGCAGACTCCTATTTATCTGCACAATGAAATATACAAATGAAAGGTGCCCTTGGGTTCTATAGAAATCAACAGAATGAGAAAGAAAAAAAGATCTAAGTTCTAAAAAGGACTGTTTCTAAGAATCTTCCAATATTCCAAGTATCATCCACTTAAATTAAAATATCCCAACTGAAGTCTTATCTGTTATTTATAACAATGCTTGCTTAACCAAATTAAAATGTCTGAAACAATAAAATTGATCTCTTTTAAGATATTCTATAGCTTCCACAGCATTTTACTCTTTTTATATATGGCATACAGCATACAGAGAACACAGTATAAAACTTCAGAGTAAGTACTTTTCTGTATCGGGATGAATGAAAATTCTCATCTGTTCAATATATTACCAGGTCAATTTACCTGGTATCTAAAATAATTTCGGTTATTTATTTAAATATGCACAGACTCTGCAAAATGATTTAATGAAGATGATCTTGAGTTAAAACTAGACAAAATTATATGTAACCAAAACAGAAACAGTATACTATCCTTTAAAATAGACATTCTAGTACTATTCGTCTCTTCAGTGACTAGATCATACATACAGAACAGCATGGCTCCCCAGACATCAGAATGAAAGAAATGTGACTTACTACCAGGTTAAAGAATCTCACAATAGCCTCCCTCTAACCTTATTGTCAGCATGTTCAGGAAACGAGGTGCTCGCTGAAGCAACCTCAATCCCGACTATGCCACAGTCATCTGGAAGCATTACCTTTTTCTAAAATGCCCGGACTCCAATCTCCACTAACCCTAACTCACTATTTTAAATAACTTCCACCAATAATTCAAACACATATCCAGACTCACAAATCACTGACCCAAAAGGACCAAAACAGTTGGGAAGAAAAGGCTGGCCCAAAGTGGTCATTTTAACTCATGCATTTGTTTATAAAACAACTAGAGGCCCAGTGCATGAAAATTCATGCACTGGAGCGGGGTCCTTCAGCCAGGCCTGTCCCCTCTCACAGTCCGGGAGCCCTCAGGGGCGGGAGGCGACCTGGAGATCAGGGGAAGGCGACGCCCCCACCACACCTCTGCTGCTGCCACTGCTGGCAGCACAAGCCTCAGCCAGCCCTGGTTACCTGAGCCTCAGGCAGCCCTGGGCAGCTGGGTAGCCGACATCTGAGACTTGCCTGCACCTCGGGCTGGCCCTGGGCAGCATGAGGACTAAGGAGACTGGGGCACTCTGGATGCAGGTGCACGGAGCGACCAGCCCGTCTGGGGGGGCGGGCCCAGCCTTGCCACAAGCCTGCCGCCCTGGTGGGGCTGTGGGGACTGAGCGCTGCCATCTTTGAGGGTGGGGCAATTAGCATATTCCCTCCTTATTGGCTGTGGGCACTGCCATCTTTGAGGGCAGGGCAGTCAATTAGCATATTCCATCCTTATTGGCTGTGGGCGCCGCCATCTTTATGATAGATGGGGGTCAATTAGCATATTCCCTCTTCATTAGATAGGATAAACATTTATGGGGCCCCTCACTATGTGGCAGGCACTGTTCTAGGTGCTGGAGATAGAGCAGTGAACAAAAGAGAGTATTGGCTTAATGAAGTTTCCGTAATGGCTGGTGAGGCCAGCCAGATGCAAATAAATAAGGAAATATATACTGTGTCAGAGGGAGGTAAGTGGAAAAACACCACACAGTTCTAGGGGGTTCTGGCAGAATTGTCACTTTGTACGTAGTAGTTGGGAAAGCCTCTTTGGGAAGGTGACATTTGAGCAAGGATCTGAGAAAGTGAGAGGATAAGCCTTGCAGGTGAGAGGACTGGGGAGGAGAAGGTCGTGCAGGCACAACTGCACCTCTTGTGCCTCTAAGGAAAGTTGTTTCTGGTACAGGCAGCCTTTTGGAGAGAATGTTACACCTGCTATGAAATGGAATTTACAGAAGTGAAAGAGATGATGTATGTTAGCTCTAAATCAATCTTATGGGTTCCTACTTACACATCAAGCAACAAATAGATGGGCCACAGGAACCTATTCTCTAGCTACATTCAAGCTTCTAGAAAAGAAGTAATAAAAAATAAATAGTCTATAATTCTCATTAAATTAGCCTTCTCTTCTATTTGTCTGAATTTCAGAGATTTTGATGTGAGTATAAGTCTGCTCCTACTTATGAAAAATCTCATTTCCCTTTATTTTATAATATTAATAATATATGAGGCTATAAAAATATTTTGGTAAGCTATGTTATTGAAATTCAGACCATATCTGAAAAAAATATACAACTCTATTTAATAACATTTGGTGCTTCACACATTATATTAACATTTTAGGCAAATCAGCATTCACATGGTAGTCTCTAAATAACTTAGCATTCAAAGGGTATCCTTCACTCAGCTTCTTCACCTCACTCCCCTAACCAGCATGATCATCACTTCACAAGCCACGCAACAAGCATTTCCTGGGTGCCTGCTACTCACAGATAGTGCTGCCCTAGCTCCTGAGGGGAAAAAAATATGATCACCATCTGTCCAGCCCTGATCTCCCCTGAGTTGACACACAAAAGTAATTAAATGAAGTACGACATAGGACTGATTAAACGGAAAGAAAAAAATAGAGTGAAAACTTCAGAGAAACTGGAAACAGCAATCTGGTAAGACTTCCAGAATAAGTGAAATATGAACGGAGACCTGAAGGATGGGGAGAATTCAGACTGGATGGGGAAGAAAGTGAAAGAAGTTCCAACAGACCCAAATGCACAATATGGGAAACTAATTCATTCAAGCACCAAAACTTAGAAGTAGTTCAATTATCAAAGCAGGTATCAACTTTGCACTGCTGAGCAAGGTACCTTCGTCTTCATCTCAGCGGTAAGAGCCAATATAGGAAAGGGGCAGAGAAAGCCCTTGTTTGGCACCCTTTCTGTAACAGGATAGGAAACAGCCCACCTTAATATGCTCTAGCCAATGAGTAGATTCCAAGTTAGACAGCCAGTGGGTCTCCTCGATGTTGGGGTACACGATCTCCTTGAGTTTTCGCAAGGATTCTCTCATAACATGAATATTGTGGATATCTAGAAAAACTAATTCTGTATTCTGATAGGCATCTTCACTTTCATAACCTCCACCCTTTGCCTGGAAACAAAGCACACACCACAGAAATAAAAAATGAACGCACATCCATAATATATTGACACCCACGAAAAAGTGCCATAAAATATCCAATAGCATAAAAGAGAATACTTACTACTGATGAAAAGGACACCTCACAGGAAAATATGGACGATGCAGGGCTGCTTAACACCACTCAACTTGCTACCCCAAGTTTTCTTATAAAACAATATACACTCTCACCCTGACTTCCTTATATGGCTGTTATAAAAATTAAATGTGGTACGATATGTGAAGGTGCTTACACATTTTAAAGCACTAAATTTACCTACCCATATTTCAAGTCCTTATGCAAACAATTTCTTACAGAAGACTGAAATCACCAGACCAGTAAATTCCTTGTGCAGGAATTATGTCTACTTTACCACTGGCTCATGCTTCCTCACCTTATTCTAATCTAATATTTACAAAAGACTTTGCAATCATAAGGACTTGCTTTTATTTTAGCCACATAATTTTTTAAGTAAAAAGGCAGAATAAGTATAAAAGCACAAATACTATAGTGCATTACTATTACTATTCTCAGAGACTTAAATCTACATCTACAGAACAGATGGGAAATACATGCTTTGAATTAAACTGTGGCTGAAAAGGAGAATAATTTTTCTGGATTAATCTTTATTTTATGAATAAAATAATTCTTCTATCTCCTACTTATCTTAGGTATAAAAATCACACTTCTTAGAGCACTAATTAGGAAAAATTGGAAAAATAATGGAAGAGTCACTGCAATTATACACGTGTCTCTCATGTTGATGTTCCTCTCTCCCCCTCTCCCTCCTCCCTTCCAGTCTCTAAAATAAATAAATAAATAAATAAATCAACAGGAAAAATATTCTCCCATGAGGATTAACTACGAAACAAACCAAAAAATAAAATAAAAGGAAAAAAAGACTGAGGCAAAGAAAGACTAAATTAAGAGATACTTAAAAGACATATCCAACGCAATATTTAAAAAGGTAAAGACTAACCCTACAGTGTCTAGGTATGTACACTGCTGCAATAAAAGTAGAAAGAAATGCAAGAAGATGGTATTAAGTGAATTTGATTGGTTTAGGGCAGCAGTCGCCAACCTTTTGGACCTCACGAACCACCAGTGGTCCACGGACTACTGGTTGGCAACCGCTGCTCCAAAGGTATCCTTAAACCAGTGGTCTCCAACCTTTCGGACCTCATGGGCCACCAGTGGTCCACGGACTACCGATTGGCCATTGCTGGTGCAAGGCACACGTGGAAGACATAGTGGCTGACAAGGTGGGTTTTTTTGTTTATTAATCCTCACCCGAGGATATTTTTTCCATTGATTTTTAGACAGAGTGGAAGGGAGGGGAGACAGAGAAAGAGAAACATCAATGTGAGAAAGACACACAGGTTGGTTGCCTCCCACACATGCCCCGACTTCGAAACCAGGGAACAATGAACCTGCAACACAGGTATGTGCTCTTGACTGGGAATTGAACCCTCAATCCTTTAGTGCCGGCCAGGGATTGTTTATGTTTTTTATTTTTATATATTGATTTCAAAGAGAGAAAGAAATCAATTTTTGTTGTTTCACTTATTTATGAATTCATTGGCTGATTCTTGTATGTGCCCTGACCCAGGATCTATAACCCACAACCCTGGCATATCGGGACAATGCTCTAACCAACTGAGCTACCTGGCCAGAGCATGGCTAGCAAAGTTTTATTTATTTTTATTTATTTTTCTTTAAATATATTTTATTGATTTTTACAGAGAGGAAGGGAGAGGGATAGAGAGTTAGAAACATCGATGAGAGAGAAACATGGATCAGCTGCCTCCTGCACACTCCCCACTGGGGATGTGCCCACAACAAAGGTACATGCCCTTGACCGGAAATAAACCTGGGACCCTTCAATCCGCAGGCTGAGGCTCTATCCACTGAGCCAAACCAGTTAGGGCATTATTTATTTTTTAATGTATATTTTTGATTTCAGTGAGGAAGGGAGAGAGAGAGAGAGAGAGAGAAAGAAACATCAATGATGAGAAAGAATCATTGATTGGCTGTCTCCTGCATATCCCCCACAGTGATCAAGCCTGCAACCCAGGCATGTGCCCAGACCGGGAATCAAACCATGACTTCCTGGTTCATATGTCATGCTCAACCACTGAGCCACACCAGCCGGGCCCAGCAGAGTTTTCATTCTTTACATTGGCAAGAGCATTTGTCATATTAATATCGATTTTTCTTACTATGCAGGCAAAAAAAAAAAAATTTGTTCCAACAAGGTTATATACTTTTGCAAAAAGGGGGATAAGTGGGGGAGTTTGGTGAAGGTGGTCAAAAGGTACAAACTTCTAGTTATAAGATGAATAAGTTTTGGAGATCTAATGTACAGCATGGTGATTACAGTTAATACTTTACAGTATATGTGAAAGTTGCTAAGAGAGTAGACCTTAAGAGTTCACATCATAAGGAAAAAAAAAAGTTGTAACTATGTCAGATGATAGATGTTAAACTGGAATTATTGTGATAATCATTTCTTAATATATACATATATGAAATCATTACATTGTATGCCTTAAACTTTTACAATGTTAAATGTCAATTATATCTCAATACTAGAGGCCTGGTGCACAAAAATTTGTGCACTCAGCGGGGGGCAGGGGTCCTCAGCCCAGCCTGTGCCCTCTCGCAGTCTGGGACCCCTCGGGGGATGTCCACCAGCTGGCTTAGGCCCGCTCCCTAGGGGATCGGGCCTAAGCTGGCAGTCAGACATCCCTCTGGCAGCCTGGGAGCCCTCGGGGGATGTCTACTTGCCAGCGGAGAGCAGGCCTAAGCTGCAGTTGGACATCCTTAGCGCTGCTGAGGAGGCAGGATAGGCTCCTGCCACCACCACTGCACTCACAGCCATCAGCCTGGCTTGTGGCTGAGCAGAGCTCCCTCTGTGGAAGCGCCCTGACCACCAAGGGGCAGCTCCTGCGTTGAGCGTCTGTCCCCTGGTGGTCAGTGCATGTCAGAGTGACCAGTCATTCTGACGTTGGGGTCAATTTGCATATTATCCTTTTATTATATAGGACTAGAGGGCCAGTGCACGAAATCCGTGCATGGGGGGGGGGGTCCCTCAACCCGCCTGCACCCTCTCCAATCTGGGACCCCTCGGGGGATGTCCAACTGCTGGTTTAGGCCCAATCCCTGTGGGAACCTGGGACCCTGTGGGATCGGGCCTAAACCAGCAGTCAGACATCCCTCTTACAATCCGGGACCGCTAGCTCCTAGCTGCTCTCCTGCCTGCCTACCTGATCACCCCTAACCACCTATGCCTGCTGCCTGATCGCCGCCTAACTGCCCTCCCCTGCCGACCTGATCACCCCCAACTGTCCTCTCCTGCCGGGCTGATCGCCCCTAACTGCTTGCTCCCCCACACCAACCTGATCTTGCCCCTAACTGCTTGCTCCCCCGCGCTGGCATGATCACCCCAACCGCCTCTGCCTCTGCCCCACCACCATGGCTTTGTCCAGAAGGAAGTCGGACGTCCAGAAGATGTCTGGTTGATCCAGTCTAATTAGCATATTACCCTTTTATTAGTATAGATAGTGTGGAGCAGGGGGGACATCAAGTTAGTAAACTGGATCGACCATTCTGAAGAATATTTGCAATATGAAAATGTTAAAAAATATGCATATTTTAAATTTTAATATAGTAACTGTATATCTAGAAAATTATTTTAAGGAAATCAAAGATGCTAACAAAATATATCTATTTCAGCTATAGTTAAAATAGTAAATACTTAAATGCCCAATATTAGAAGAATGATTAAATGAATGATAATACACCTACATGATGAGTACTATTACTTTTCAAGAATATTTCATGAAAAGAAATGGTTCTTATAATACAATGGTAAGAGAAAAAAACAATGAAACAAAATAACCAACACTTCAATGAATAGAAAAAATAGTGAAGGAAAATATAAAAAATCTTAGTGACTATATGTGATTATCTTTTCTATTCCTTCCTAATTTTTTATACTGTCTACTACATATTTTGTAATGTAATAGATGAAATGTTATAGATGAATGTTTACTGTCATAGAAAGATACAGTGTCAATTTTTTTAAGTTACAATTATCCCATTCTGTTTCAGATATATGAGTGTATGCATACATACATAGGTCTGGAAGTAGAAGCACAATTTAATTATGGTTCTCTCCTAGTTACAGGATTAAGGGTGGTTTTAAATATTTTCTTTTTTTTTTTTCTCATCTGCATTAGGTAATTTTCTGTAATACATATATATTGTTTAGTGGGGATTTAAAAAGAGAAGTACCTTCTTAAAGCTAAGTTATATCTCTTCTCTCACCTTTTCCTATAGATTTTGTCAACTGAACCAGACTTTCTATTTCCACAGTGTAAATCTTTTTTTAAAAAATTTTATTTTCTTGTTTAAAGTATTACAAATAGTAGTACATAAGTCTCCTTTTTTTCCCCATTGACCTTCCCCTGGCCTCCCCTACCCCGCCGGCACATGCCCTTACCCCACCCCCCCAGTATCTTGTGTCCATTGGTTATGCTTATATGCATGCATATAAGCCACAATGCAAATTTTTATTCTATAGCAGCAATCAGGACGACTCCTCCAGCTAACTGCAAGTCTTCAGTGTGAACAGCTTGTACAGGGGCAGGGCTGTCAGGAGAGGGCACCGCTGGTCACTCAGAACACTGCTTCCTGATTCCTACAGCTGTGCTAGGCAGACCTGACTCGGGCATGAACTCAGGTGCGTTTGGAGGATGGAGAATGAATAATGATTCGTCCTGAACACCTACCTCTATGTAAGTACAGGGTTCTGCACTATTTTGTATTAGGTCCTGTTAGCTGTTGTTATTCTCATTTTACAGATGAACAATCAAGGTCTAAAATCCTATACTAATAAAAGAGAAAAATGGTAATTGGCGTACAACCGATACCTCTTTCATTGGCTAATCAGCGAGATATGCAAATTAACTGTCAGCCAAGATGGCGGCTGGCAGCCAGGCAGCTGAGAATAGGAGGCTTGGTTGCCCCAGCGATGGAGAAAGTCAAGGATCCCCGCAGCTGCGGGGCTCTGAGCTCCTGAAGCAACAACTCCAAAAGATACAATGTTTCAATTATAGAAGCTAAAAGATGGCGGTTAATTTGCATACTCAGGCTCCAAGCAGAGTGAAGCCAAACAGCCCTGAAGCAGCAGGGCAGAGAGGCCTCAGGGCCTGGGATCAGCAGAGTCGAGAGGCCTCCCGGCCCCGGTGATCAGCGGAGCCGAGAGGCCTCCCGGCCCCCGTGATCAGCGGAGCCGAGAGGCCCCCCGGCCCCGGTGATCAGCGGATCCGAGAGGCCCCCCGGCCCCGGTGATCAGCGGAGCCGAGAGGCCTCCCGGCCCCGGTGATCAGCGGAGCCGAGAGGCCTCCCGGCCCCGGTGATCAGCGGAGTCGGAGGCCCCGCGATCAGCGGAGCCGAGAGGCCTCCCGGCCCCCGTGATCAGTGGAGCCGAGAGGCCTCCCGGCCCCGGTGATCAGCGGAGCCGAGAGGCCTCCCGGCCCCTGTGATCAGCGGAGTCCAGAGGCCTCCCGGCCCGGTGATCAGCGGAGCCGAGAGGCCTCCCGCCCGTGATCAGCGGAGCCGAGAGGCCTCCCGGCCCCAGTGATCAGCGGAGCCGAGAGGCCTCCCGGCCCCGGGGATCAGCGGAGCCGAGAGGCCTCCCGGCCCCTGTGATCAGCGGAGTCCAGAGGCCTCCCGGCCCGGTGATCAGCGGAGCCGAGAGGCCTCCCGCCCGTGATCAGCGGAGCCGAGAGGCCTCCCGGCCCCAGTGATCAGCGGAGCCGAGAGGCCTCCCGGCCCCGGGGATCAGCGGAGTCGGAGGTCCCGCGATCAGCGGAGCCGAGAGGCCTCCCGGCCCCGGTGATCAGCGGAGCCGAGAGGCCTCCCGGCCCCTGTTATCAGCGGAGTCCAGAGGCCTCCCGGCCCGGTGATCAGCCGAGAGGCCTCCCAGCCCCGGTGATCAGCGGAGTCCAGAGGCCTCCCGGCCCGGTGATCAGCGGAGTCCATAGGCCTCCCGGCCCCGGTGATCAGCGGAGTCCAGAGGCCTCCCGGCCCCGTGATCAGCGGAGTCGGAGGCCCCGCGATCTGCGGAGCAGAGAGGCCTCCCGCCCCGGTGATCAGCGGAGCCGAGAGGCCTCCGGGCCAGGGATCAGGGGAGCCGAGAGGCGTCCTGGCCCTGGGATCAGCGGAGCAGGGAGGCTTCCCAGCACCGGGATCAGTGTGACAGGGTGCGGAGCTCCAACCCTCTGATTGGCCCTGCTCTGTGCATGACAGGAGTGGCGCTGCAACCTCCCTATGGACCCTGCCTTGAGTGTGCCAAGGGGTGGTGCCCCAACCCCCCAATCAGCCCTACCCTGAGCATGACTGAGGGTGGCATCGCAACCTCCCAATCCGCCCTGCTCTGTGCATGACAGGAGGCGGGGCCCCAACTCCCCAATGGGCCCTGCTCTGAGCCGGACCAGGGGTTACACCTAGGATTAGGCCTGCCCTCTGCCACCCGGGAGCAGGCCTAAACCAGCAGGTCCTTATCTCCTGATGGGTCCCAGACTGTGAGAGGGCACAGGCCAGGCTGAGGGACCTCCTCTCCCAACCCCGAGTGCACAAATTTTTGTGCACCGGGCCTCTAGTGATTAAATAATGAACTCAGAGTCATACCAGCAAGGGGAGCCAGGATCAGAATCTCCATCTTTATCACTGGAAAGCCTGAACTCTTTCTACTGCATTGTGGCTTCTGTCAAACTCAGCTGATTCGTGAAACTATAATATTAATTACTTACTTGAAAAGTAATCTCACCTTATTGGCAACAGCATTAACACTTGGCCGGGCATCGAATATAAAGATTTTATGAGATTGGGCATTAGAGTCCATGATGGCTTGAAGGTATTTCTCATCTTCTTTACTTCGCTTCCCACTCACTCCTACCATGGGCTGGCTGCATCGAGTGATTGTGGCCTGACTTTCAGGATGAATCCAGGATAAAACCTAAATGGGGGGAAATGGCAGCACACTCTTTATAAACTTGCCTGTTTATAATTCTCCTAAGAAAAAATTACTCTATAAAACTCTGCTTTCTAATTGGGTCCAAACCCTAGCCATGAAAAGATATATTGGAGCTGCTCTCAAATATCATCACCTTTCTTTCAAACCAACTCTGGGATGTGGAAAACTTGGTCTAATACCTTTATCAGATATTAACTTATAAAAGTCATTGATTATTGGGAAGTGTTGTCTCTACAAAACCTACCTTAAAAGGGGGCTAAGTCCCACTTTTAAAGTTTTATTACTATATCAGCAAACTGCCCAACTTATAAAATCTTGTGAATCTATGAATTTTGTACTTAAAATTATTTGAGCTGGTCTTTCTAGAACACAGTAATTCAAGATTTTGTAAAATTTTCTTGTTTCTAGGATTTAAAGGAAAAGAGCATGTATCACCAAGAATATGCAACAAAATAAAGAAATAGTGAAAATACAAAGAACCAACTTTGTTTTCAAGTTAAGAATCACGCAATTCTGTGCACCTAATACCCATGTCACACTCTTCAGACATTTCTTTAATCAGCTTTTACCCCATTTTTGGTTTATTAAATAACTCATTTTCTAATATCGCATAAACACCTTTAGCTATAGCTATTTTTATCCTGCATCCATTCTCCAAGTCCTTAATCTCAGTACAAAAGCATCTGCAAAGTCTCATCACAGCTTCATACTCACTGGGATTCGGCCCCTTGATCTGAAGGATGCCACCCTCTTTAATTCTTCATCAGGAATACTTGCTGGCACAACCAAGAGGGCAGGGTATGTATCACAAAGATCATAGCGTTCATTTATCTTTGTTATTCTCCAGCTTTCATTTGGAATTCCCTGTATGTGAAAAAACATAAGACAAATTACTACCTAACTAAAATATAAGACAAGAAAACTGAAGTCATCCTATTCAATCTCTCTCATCTCCACTGTCCAGCTCTTAAGTTGTTGGAATAGTTCTGTTCTGCCTGTGGTGATCAGCCTATTAGGTTGAGAGATTCTAACAGTGATATACATTCTTTCTGACATTCGATTTTATGTTAATAGGTTAAGTACTGTTTGTGTGCTGGGTCTGTGCTAAGCATATCCAATGGGAAGGAAGCAAATGGTGGGACTGCAAATATTCCCTGTCTTCAAAAAGAACAGTACCATTCAATTTCACTGGGTTATTGATTTTACTGCCATTCACCTACACAAAGAAATTTGAGAGGGAAGACACCAAGTGTCCACCACAATGCTATATATACATTTACCACTCCCATACGAAAGTTTTCACTCCTACATTATAGTACTAATGGAATACTTCTAATCTAAAACATATTAGAAAAGCAAGGATAACAGAAGGCAAAGCCAAAAAGAGTCAAGGGAAATACAACTTTTTTAAAAAATACACATCGATTATTAAGCTCTCATTGGGTCCTTCAATTTTCTCTCTCTCTCTCTCTCTCTCTCTCTCTCTCTCTCTCTCTCTCTCTCTATATATATATATATATATATATATATATAAATAAATAAAACTAGGGTACTACTTCACCTACAGGATTGCTTATTAAGACCTTAAGTTTTTTCACCCTCCGTTCTACAGAAAAAAAGGCCTTTATATTAAATGTTTGGAATTTAAAATATATATTTTTTTAAGTTTTCTGACCTCTGACAACTCATATCATCACAGAAAAAAATAAAAGAAACCAAATTATAGTAAAAAATGTATTTATTGAGCACCTACTATGTGCAGGCACTATGCCAGCAGCCTCTTTATATACATACATACACAGTGAAAAAGGCACAGAAAATGTGCAGAGAATGCTATCATCTGCTTAAAAATGTAATATACATAGATACACAAGCTCTGCAGGCATAAAATCTCTGAACTGACATATGGAGAACCAGTAACAATATTTCCTAAAGGGAGAGGAACTGGGATGGCAAGGGGAAAAAGCTGGCCTAGAAGATAACCAACCCTACCTTTCCATATACCCTTTTGTACCTTCTGAATTTTATGTAGTGTGCAATTACCACTTTCAATATTTTTCAATTAAAAAAAGAATACTCTGAAGCTTTATGTCTAATCTTAAGGTTTATATTAAGAGATTATCTTCATTTTCTTCCATAATATACATATATATATATTTTATAAACTGAGCCTTCTAATTATGAATACAGTGTCTTTTCTGTTAAGACTTTAGCTGGGTTTACTCAGAGACAAATTAAGTATCTGTAGAAAAAAAGTCAACAAATTCATCTAGTAGGTCAAAAACCATAAGCATATATTTATTGCAGAGTTCAATGCTCTATTCTGACTGCCATGTTTCCAAAACTCATAATTCTCTTTATGGGAATAGCTGTTCATTTACTCTTTAACTTATTTTTTCTTTTTAATAATAATTTATTTCTTTTCGCTAGACATGGTTATTCTCATCTGCTTTCCAAAGTTCTATTTTGAATGCTACAATAACAGATAGCAATTTCTACCCAGATTCCCAAAGAATATTTTTACTATTATAAAGACATTTGTTAGATATGCTGGTTGCTTTCCAAGATTTGGGTTAGCAAAAATCTTATAATGTCCAGGTTTAGTTGACCCACTTATTCTGTATTCTGCTTCATATTTGTCAGCAGATGGTTTTATAACTGAACGAGGAATTTCAAATTATACTTGCCACACGTGATTAAATGATAAACTTTGTAATTAAAATGCAATGTTTGAAATCTAAATATGAAAATCACAGCTTAATGATCTTCATACCTGAATTCTAGAATAATTTGGATACCAAATCTAATGATTACCAAAAAGCAATCAATGTGTCTGCACTTAATTTCTCAAGATAGCACCATGAACATGTGGAAAGTTGAAAATAAAGCCTATTTTAGGTAGTGTTTATTTTTTAAAAAATTTATTTTATGTTTAAAGTATTACAAATAGTAGTACATATGTCTCCTTTTTTCCCCCATTTACCTTCCCTGGCCTCCCCCACTCCCTACCCCCCCACCCCCTCCCGCCCGGGCACATGCTGTAGAACAGGAACTCTTGGTAAGTGGTGTACTGAGGAAAAATAGGGAGAATGATATACTCACTATAACACAGATTTCAAGATTGGATTCAGCTATATCTCTTATTATGGTAAATGAAATCACACTGATAAGCATTCAAATATTAAACCAACCCACCTTAGTCATGATACCAGATTTGATTTGTTAACATTTTATGTAAGTATGTAGCCTCGGTGAATATGTAAAACTTTCAAACTTTTAGGTGGAGCTACATTATAAACAGAACTATCTGAAATGTTTTCCAAATTAAATTACAGCATACCCAAAAGAGAAAAATTGAGTAAATAATGTTTAATGCTGTAAGCACATTAAAATTTAATGTATTTGCCTTTTTATTTTAAAAACTATTAAACATTTAAAAAAAACAAATCGATTTATCTGTGAACTCTTAGATAAGTAAAGATTCATTAAAAATCACTGGCACAGTCTGAAGAGCAGTTTAAGGAACTGAAAGACACCCCTAAAGCATATATCTGTTTACTTCTTCCCATAAAATGTTGTAATAAAAAGAATATAGTATATTAAAATTGAAAGAAAAAAGTACGTACCTGCCTTCTATATTCTAAAAGAGGGTCATATAGTTTCCATCCATTTTCAGGGAATACTTCTTTGTATTCAAAAGCAAAAAGAGGCTACAAAAAAGTAAACAGAGTTAAGAGCTAAAAAGACAGTTAAGGAGATAATGAATCAGAAATGTATCCTCATCAAATCCAATGTTTTCATTTACTTCTCTGCCAGGATATTTGTATTGGCATTCTTTTTTTATATTGCTCTTTTAGCTTTATTTTAAAATTTTGGAAACATATTGTTTTTTCATATTTTTCAAACAGAAAAGCACAGGTCAACCACCAAGATTTATTAAATGTTAACATGTCACCATAATTCCTTCAGATATCATAAGCAGCTGTGTTAGGTTTACCTCTAAATAATGAGACATTTAATAAAAAAGGTGTCTTCTGATATAATTAATTAGTGTGACATCACAGACATCAGGAGTTAAGCAGCTTTGATGAAAAACACAAAAACTAGAGTACTATTTCCAAATTTTACTCCCTACTAGCTAAGCCCTTGAGTTAATTACTTACCTGCTCCTGGTTTCAACTTTAAAATTGGGATAAATACTATTGACCACCATAGGGCTACTCTGGAAGTTAAATTATCCTATATAATAAAATGCTAATATGCAAATTGACCGAATAGTGGAATGACTGGTCGCTACGACATGCACTGACCACCAGGGGGCAGACACTCCATGCAAGAGCTGCCCTCCCCCACACGACTGGGGGCAGCTCCTGAGTTGAGTGTCCACCCCCTGAGAGGAAGGTGACCAGTGGGAGCGATCGGGGGGAGGAGCCAGCCAGCAGATGGCACCAGGCTGCCAGCCAAGGCGGGTGCCAGTAGGGGCCCCCAGATTGTCCCACCCAACAGTTGCTTCACAGATGGCCCTTCTCGCCAGCCAGACCTTGGGACCCTCCCCTATATATTGGGAACAGTCTCTTAGATTTAAAAATTAAAACCTAGCAAGGGTACTCGCACTGAAAAAAACACAGGATGACGCAGTGATGACATGCACATTTTGTGGTCAGCCCTGATTCTGACACTTATGTGAAAAAGCCAATCACTTAACTTCTCTCTGCTTCAGTTTTTCCACCCATAAGATGGGGAAAATAGTACTACTGCCTCAGAAGGATCACGTTATGTACTACTTTTTATAATCAGGGCAAAAAAATGTAACTGCCCATACAATAGCAAGATGACTTTTACCTGTATGAAAAGTATTGTCACACTAGTGCATGCAAGCGTTATGGATTGAGAGAGAGATGTCCGACTGCTGTTTTAGGCCCGACATCCCCCAAGGGGTCCCGGATTACGAGAGGACGAAGGCCGGGCTGAGGGACCCCCATTCCTGCCCTCTTCCTCCCCGCAGCCCTCCGCATGAATTTCATGCATCGGGCCTCTAGTGTAACATAAATGAGGGAGCCTAACACTGTTTAATAGCACGTTGTAGGGACTCAGTTAAGTATCTACCTTCTTAAAGTTGCTAAACTTAACTGTCAGCTCCCAATTAAAAAGGAGATTTCAAACCCTAATGAAGACTATATACTGCTCTTCATCATGGATACACTCTGGAAAGATCATATAATTATTGAATGTCAGTACCAAGAATGGATGTTGGAAATCAGCTAGTCCAGCTTCCTCACTTTACACTAAAAAATTTGTCCAAAAGATTATGCTAAAACCTTACACCCATCTGGTTGAATGGCAAAGCAGGATCATAAATGTAGAGATTCTAGATAGCCTAGACAAATTTCTTTATGCTACATCAATAATTATAATACAGTTTTTCCAAAGATAAGAAAACATCTTACCAGATTATTAGAGACAGGAAATGCATATTTCATTAGATTCTCAAATATGGATCTTCTCGTCCGCCCCTCAGGTTTATGAGCAAACCGTAAATTTCGAATATCCTAAAAAAGATTTCGGCTTCAAGTCATCTTTCATTGTTTGTTCACTTTTTATTTAATGAAAAGTTAGGTAACTTGGAACTATCTTGTAAAATATTAAGATCTGGTCCTGGCTGGGTAGTTCAGTTGGTTAGAGCATCATCCCAATCCCCAAGGTTGCAGTTCCAGCCCCTGTCAGGGCACATACAAAAAGCAACCACTAAATACATGGGTGGATGGAACAACAAATCAATGTTTGTCTTTTTCTCTCTCTCCAAAGTAATTTTTTTTTAATCCTCACCCGAGGATATTTTTCCTATTGATTTTTTTAAGGAGAGTGAAAGGGGGGGGGGGGGGGGGAGAGAAATACTGATGTGACAGAAACATGAATTTGGTCACTTCCTCCACAAGCCAGCAACCAAGGTATGCACCCTTGACTGGGAACTGAACCCGTAACCCTTTGGTCCTTGAGCCAGCACTCTAAGTGCTGAGCAAATGGGCCAGGGCCAAAATCAATTTTCTTTAAAAAGCTTTAAAGAACTGGGAAGAGGAGGAGGGGGGAGGGGGATAGGCAGGGGAGAAGGAGGAGAAGGAAGAAAATGTTAAGATCTGTAAATGTGGGGCACATTCAGACATCTTCTGAAGGCAGGGAAATTACAACACTTCACTGAGAAAAATAAAAAGGCAGAATTCAGAGGACAGAAAATTTACCACTGCTTATGGACTGAAGATAGGTCCATAAAAGTGGACACTGGAGATTAGAGATACTGTATTTGAAGCATAATGCTCTCCACTTTGTAAGTCTCCTGCTACTACACCGCTAGAACCAAACTCTGCCTAAACGTCTTTCTCCACTCCGTGTCCAAGTCCTTCAACCATCTACTGGCAGATCAACTCTGAACAGTTTGGTTGGTATCATCTGGGCACTATAGTTAGATCTAAAGACCAAGGTTCCCTTACATTATTTGTCTTCAATTCTTTGTCTTTTTTAAAATTTTTTTATTTCTTGATTTGCGAGAGAGAGAGACAGAGATAGAAACATCAATTTGTTGTTCCACTTATTTATGCATCATTGGTTGCTTCTTGTATGTACCCTGACTGGAAATCGAACCCACAACCTTAGCGTATCGGCACAATGCTCTGACTGAGCTACCTCAGCTAGTAAAAAATTTGGGATTAGAAATAATTTCAAGACTTCATTTTATTTAAGTGTTTTAATCTAGGCAGAACTCAAAATAGCTTTAATATACCCTGTTCTATAAAACCAAACACAAACGTCACACTACAATGTACATGAAAAAATAGAACATTTTATTACAAATCTGACCTAAAACTAGAATGTTAGCCCTACCATCCTATAAAACAAACATGTGCAGGAAGCTACGCTGATACCTTATTTTCTCTCAGTAAGTACCTTAACAACAGTAGCGATGTCCCTAAGCACTGTGTTAACCGCAGAGCACTCTCTAACTACCACAGCAAAAGCCCTGACAAATGTCTGGGCTTGTTAATGGTCTTGTCTATGAAAAAAACTGCACTTGAAATTATCGAGATTTGAGCCACCCTCGTTCATTTTCTCTTGGTGCCTATGCTCTATTTACTATTACACTCCAGAGGAGTGACGAGGAGGCAGTGCGCTTGACCCAGGGTTGACAGTTATTACACTCTTAGAGCTATTCTGACTATAATGGAAAAGCAAAAAATAATTACTAAGTCATTACCTTTAATGATAGATTCACAAAGATTAGCATATGAAAGAATCTTAAAAGTTATGCATGCACTGTTGCTTTTACTTTTGGCACAGGCAGACCAGAAAAAAGGACAACAGTGATCCAGAACTGAGATGAGCACTGACTAGGCCATAGTAAGCAGAACAGTGACCTGCAAAGTGGCATGTGGTATTAAGTATCTGTGACTGAGCGCTAAAATTGTAACAATCTAAGTTTAGTTCAAGTATCAATACATTTAAAGAATGCAAGTTTGATACGAAAACAGGAAAGGTCTAAATATCAAGTTTTCCCCATGATTGTTTCAGAAAAATTATGAAAACTAGGAGGAGGAAAGACTGTTGATGATGAATGTATCATAACCAGTTTTTCCACTACAAAGTGCCATATCTTCACTGCTCAGATCCTTGTGTTTCCTAATATGTAAGTTTAAGGTAATAATGTCTATCATGCCTATTTCAGGATTTTTATGAGGCTCAACATGAAACAATGAATGTTAAAGTACATTTTATTGGGTCCAAAAGAATTCATGTCTAATTCATGATAGAGCAGCTTTTTATTACTCTTAAATGTTGTTTTCCTCTACGAGAATAACATTTCCAAGATCCATTAGATATTTGGTAACCAGTTCTAATTAATAGAAAGTTTTCCATACTAAATAAAACTGCACATATATTATGAAATTTACCTTGCACACAGTTTCTAATCCATAAGAATTTTCACCTCGACTAGAAGCACCACCAATTTTTTCCACTCTACTTATCACACCAAGAGAAGCATCTAAAACAAATGGGGGATCCTAAAGGAAGGAAAGAGAAAAACAAAACTGAGCAATGAATATTGTACAATTATAGCTGAGAAAAATTTTAATTGGTAATGCTTTAATTAAAAATGATTAAAACTGTCTGCAAACAATACAGAAATGTACACATAAAAATCCAACCCAACAAGACTTACCTGTTCCATGCTTTTGAAATATAACCTGTAATTTGTGACAGTCAGAGTTCCTCGTACAGGAACAGTGAATGGACATATATAAGTTACATCTTTGGCTGAAAAGAGAAAGGTCCACAATTTACTATAGAGTATGCACCATTAAAAACTGCACTCTCATCTTTTCACAAGTAAAATGTAATAGAATTCTGACTGCTATTCTAACTTATGCTCAAAAATCACAGAATCAATGATTTAAAGTAAACACAGACACCAAATCCAAGCTTCCAAACATGCAGTAATCATGGGAAGAAATCGAAAATAAATGTGAAGGACTTGAAGAAGCAGAGGGGTGTCCCTTACCCTGAGACAGAACAGAAGGAAACAGAGAAGCCACTCCCCCTGTTGGATAGAATAGAGGTGGCAGTTGGAGCAGTGGGTGAAGGGGTGGTGGTAATGGTGGTTAACAGTAAATGTCTCATGTCACAGTCACCAATCATCTTATCACAGTTTCAACATCACTCTGCCAATCTGCTGGTCTTCTGGCCACAGTCTAGTCTGTCCACATATCTCTAAAAATACAGTAGCTGAAACATATTATACCAAAAACTTCCGACCTGATTATATTTATGGGAAAGTATTGTAGGGGAGAAGTGCATATGAAATATAATCTCTTAGAAAAATAATAGTGTAATAAGAGGATATTATATTCCTGACCAAGCAACTGATGTCCAACTTTGTGGAGAAATAATCACAAGTAATGCTTTATTAAATGATGTATGACAAATCTATACAGCATTAGGCTTTTAAAAACATGCATTACTTAACTCAGCTACCAACCAATACCTCAAAATAATATTTAATATGGTAAAATTCATAACGCCCAATATAAAGTTTTTTTATCTCTTAAAATATTCATAAATTCCTGCAATATCACTATTGTAACAATCAGCAAATAAAGAAATATCTTCACTGTGCCAAGGAAGTAGGGCACAATTAGGAGCAACAAATTCATAAGGACCTCTCAAGCAGTTTCTGGAAAAACTTAGGGACATGAAATGCATTTAATAAGGTATTGCAACTTCCTGACTTTGCTTTTTAGTTATTACTTTGAAGAAATGACTGCTTTGTATGGAATTCATGATAGAGTAGCTTTTTATTATTCTTAAATGAGACTGATTTTTTCTTCTTTTTAAACTTTATTGTTGGAAATATTACAAATATTCCTCCTTTTTTACCCATTAATCCCTTCCACTCCACTCCCACCCTCTCCCCAGGATTCCCTGCACTATTGTTTGTCCATGGGCTATGCATATATACATTTAAGTTCTTTGTTTAATCTCTTTCCATCCTCCCTTCTGAAATACATTAGTCTGTTGCATGTTTCAATGTCTCTGAATGCTTTTTTCATCATTTTATTTTTATTAGATTCCACATATAAGTGCTATCATGTGATACTTGTCTTTTTCTTTGACTTGTCTTTATCGCTTAGCATAATGCTCTCCAGGTCCCTCCATGCTGTCTCAAAGGGTAAGAGTGAAGTTTTTAGATGACTGGACAGGAAGTCATGATATGAGCATAACCAATGGACACAGATGGGGGTGGGGTGGGGTGAGGACATGCCCTGGGTGTTGGGGGCGACCAGGGAGAGGTCAATGAGGGAAAAAGGAGACTTATGTAATACATTAAACAATAAATAACTTAAATTTTTAAAAAATGTAAATGCCTGTGTGCTACAGGTCCTCTCTCTGTGCATTTGCCTACTCAGCTCAGGATCAAGAGACTAATCTAACCAACATTTCTAACATTTCAAAACAGTTCCTTTGGGAATGTTCAAGTATGAACAATATTTTTAAAATCATTGTTTCCAATGCATGTCATTTAGAGGAAAACTTTTAAAATTAAACAAACCTATCATTATAGAAAGATACACAAACTTGCCTTGCATACATTTTCTTAACTTTATGAATTTCTACCTCAACCATGAAAGCTTTATTCATGTTAGTAAAATCATTTCTGGATTCCCTGCAGAGCCATTTTCTTACACAAGTAAATCAACCTTATTATTCTATATTCCGATACAGAGTATGTCCCTCCTTGTCTGATGCTTTTGTTACACTTACCCCTTTATTCTAAAATTAGAGGCCCGGTGCACGAAATTCATGCCCTAGAGCAGGGGTGGGCAAACTTTTTGACTGGAGGGCCACAATGGGTTCTTAAACTGGACCGGAGGGCCGGAACAAAAGCATGGATGGAGTTTTTGTGTGAACTAATATAAATTCAAAGTAAACATCATTACATAAAAGGGTACGGTCTTTTTATTTATTTTTTTTTCCAATCAGCAGATAGCTTTATTTCAAAGCAATGTCTTTATAATTTTAGTAACATACAACATATATACTTATAGGTTTATAATAAAATTATGTTAGTAATAAGAAATTAAGAAGACTGGTATTGAAAATGTTTACCAGCTAAAAGAACATCCAGATAATTTCTACCTCAAATTTGACATTATCATCGCTATTGAGGGTTCACATCAAATTAATTTCTCCTTTGTACTTGATTTTCAATATTTTAAGTCATTTTTTTCATTTTTTTTTTGCTTTAGTTAGTTAGTTAGTTAGTTAGTTAGTTAGTTTTATTCATTTCAAATGGGCTGGATCCGGCCCGTAGGCCGTAGTTTGCCCACGGCTGCCCTAGGGGGTAGGAGGGGTCCTTCAGCCCAGGCTGCACCCTCTCGCAGTCCATGAGCCCTGGGGGATACAGTCGGACATCCTTAGCGCTATCACGGAGGCAGGAGAGGTTCTTGCCACTGCACTTACCAGCCATGAGCCCGGCTTCTGGCTGAGCGGTGCTCCTCCTGTGGGAGCGCACTGACCACCAGGGGGCAGCTCCTGCTTCAGCATCTACCTCCTGGTAGTCAGCGCATGTCATAGTGACTGTTCGTTCCACTGTGTGGCCGAAACCAGCTCTCCAACATCCCCCGAGGGGTGCTGGATTGCGAGAGGGCGCAGGCCAGGCCAAGAGACCCTACGGGTGCACGATTGGGGCCAGGGAGGGACACGGGAGGTTGGCCAGCCAGGAGGTAGGGGGGACCGCGGGAGGGCTCCAGGGCATGTCCAGCCTGTCTTGCTCAGTCCCGATCAACCAGACCTCAGCGGCAAGCTAACCTACTGGTCAGACCATTGACTGGTCGACCAACCAGTCAACTGTCTGCCCCCTGATGGTTAGTGCACGTCATAGCGAGCGGTTGAGCGGCCTTAGCATATCATTAGCATATTATGCTTTGATTGGTTAAACGGACAACCAGATGACCGGATACGTAGCATATCATGAGATAATACACGTGAAAGTGCTTTCAAAATTAAAAGTATTATACAAGGATTTATTCCCATGTTACTATTATCATCAATAGGCTCTGTGTTGTTCCGTCCACTTTACTCTTCCTCCTCAGGCTGGAGACAGCTAAGTCACTCTGAGAAAAGAGTTTACGTTTAGCAGGGCTTGTACCAAGTAAAAGGGAGACTGTGAGCAGGCACCTTTCCAGAGCAAATGACAGTAATAACAACCAGCACTGACAGCTTAGCACTTCAGAGTTTATAAAGTACTTTTCATCTGAGTACCTCCCTCCTTCAATCTTCATAACAACCCTTAACACATTAAGCGCCCAGTCACCGGTGACTGACACTATACTTTCTGTCCAGAAGACAAAACAGGCTGGGTGCTTAATGTGTTAAATGTAAGACCTAGAATTAACTACAAGTTTTAGATGAGAATACCGGGGCTCAGAGAAGTAAAATAAAATGCCTAATGTTTCAGAACCAGTAACTGCTAAGATTAAGACCTGAATGCAGTTCCTCTGTCTACAAATTCAAATCTCTCTCCAACCACATCGTGCAAAGAGGCCACTAGAGTAGCATAGTCTGTCTCCTGTGTCAAAGGTTGCAACACTGCAGCCTAGGCCACCTCTACTGTTGATGTGCCCAAGCCACAGTATCTGAGCTTGCTACTTCCCTAAAGCATTCTGTTCATGTTCCTACCACTACTCTAGCTTTTAAAAAAACATATAAACTACAGACTGACATTAGACCAACTAAAAATCAAACATCTTTTCTACATAAATTAACATATTCAACATTACTCTAGCTTTGTACTTCAATGTATTTAATTTTTGCACAATATTCAAGTCTATATAGATGATTCTGAATCAGAATTATTTTATTTAGTATATTAGATATTCCTCTAAACCTGCAATACTAATACTGCCTAATCATACCAAAAGAGCTTAGGTTTACTAATCTCAAATTTTCACTGAGTTCACAGAGGAAGAATCCATAATAATTTCCAGGAGACAGACTATAATGGCCTTGAGAATAAATACCTATAAGGATAAAAAATAGATCCAAATAAATGTAATACATGACAACATGCAATCTGTGCAGAAAGAGAGGCACAAAAGCGTGCTCTAGTACAGAGAAGAGGAAGTCCATTCAGCTATGAGATCAGAGAAGGTTCAAGGAACACAGGCTTGTGAATTGTGCCCCAATGATGGGTAGGGATAATAAGACAGAACTCAATGCAGAGAAAAAACCTATTCCAATATGCAGAAGTGGGAAAGTAAAGTACCTATTTAAAGGTAAGTATATAGTGTGGTTCTCTGTAATTTATATTCTATCACACTTTTCACTCCTCGATTTCCTTCCCTGGTTCCTTTTCTACCATATGATTCCAAAACATTTACCGAGCTATGTTCTTGGCCCTCTTCTCACTCCCTACACTCTCTGATTTATTTTCCTCCTCCCATTTTTCAACTAATATCCATGTTCTGATTATTTCAAAATATGGACTTCCAACCCTGATCTCTCTCCTAATCTCCTAAAATCTCTCTCCTAGATATCTCCGCTGGAAGATTCTCATAGGTACCTGACATTAAATACACATAAATATGATGCCAAGGGCTCATGAAACCCAAGAGGAAAAGGTAAATTCAAGAAATTCTTAGAGATCAACTCCTCTGGATCTGGTAATTGATTGGATAGCAGAGTTCAGAAAAAAGAGTTCTTGCCCTTAGCCTGTTTGTTCTGTGGTTAGAGCATCAGCCTGCGGACTGAAGGGTTGTGGGTTCAATATAGGGCCAGGGCACAAACCTATTACCTCGGTTGCAGGCACGATCTCCAGCCCCAGTCCAGGCACATGCGGGAAGGCAACCAGTTGATGTATCTCTCTCACATCAGAGTCAGTCCTCTCTCTCTCTCTCTCTCTCTCTCTCTCTCTCTCTCTCTCTCTCTCTCTCTCTCTCTCTCCACCCCACTTGGAGGTAGTTACCTTTTGGCTTGCTTAGTTTTACACAGGAAAATAACACCTGGAAAAGGAAAATTAAGCATTTACTAAGTCCTTTAAAAAAAATTTTTTTTGGTGGTTTTACTTAGGCTAAGAAACCATTTATTTTATTAAATACGTTTTAATTGATTTCAGAGAGAGGAAGAAAAAGGGAGGAAAAGAAACATTGATGAGAGAGAAACATCAATAGGCTGCCTCCTACATGCCTGCTACTGGGGATCGAGCCCACAACCCAGGCATGTGCCCTGACCCGGAATCAAATCGTGACTCCCTTGGTTCATGGGTCAACAGTCAACCCCTGAGCCACACTGGCCAGGTTAATAACCATTTACTTTATTCTCCTATTATATTACTTTCTCAAGAGCTATGGGTATTTTAAAGTAAAATCATGAAGATTGGGTAGGGGGGGTGGTTCCTTTTCTACCATATGATAGAAATGAGGGGGGGGGGGGGGGTAAAGGAGACATGTGTAATACTTTAAACAATAAAGAATTAAATAAATAAATAAATAAATAAATAAATAAAGTAAAATCATGAAGACAAAAGAAAAAAAGCTTAAATGCAAGTTTCTAGTTTCTAGTTCATGCAATAAGTTAATGCTTTGTTCTATAGGCTGGACAAAGAAAGGCACACACCCATATGCAAATGGCTTGCTTTGCAATGGAGATGAAATATTTTCACCCAAAAACTGAGCTGAGTTTAATCAGAGTAGAAAAAAATAAAGAAAGAGGACAGAAAGTGATTTCAGAAAAATTACTTGTACAAAGTGGCAATTCAATGTTTTTTATCAAGGCAACCCACTATCTTCCTGTGGCAATTCAAAATAATGACATTTTCTTTCACAGAATTCAGCAATGTATTTTTTCAAATCACTTATTTTCAATGAAAATAAAGCAAACCAGAGAAACAGCAGAATATTCTGTTTGTATGTTTCCCAGCAGTCCAAATACGAACAAAACCAACAGGTCTAAGCCTAGGCTATAGCTGGGAAGGCTAGCAGTAAAGAGTGCTACAGGACAGGAGGTGTTTCGGACAGTAAGCCTGCTCTCTGTATATTGAGAGTGAAAGGGGTGGAGGTGAAAGGTGTTCTGAATAGTCTTTATAGTCAGAAAGGAGAAGGAAATTCAGCAAAAAATACCATTACAGACCCATGTCTTTAATATTTTCTCCTGGAAGCAAGGGCGGTTCTTCCATTTCTGCTAATTTGTTAGACTCCCTCAGGACCTGGATTGGAAAGGGGAGGAGGGGACAAGAAAAGAAATATTTTTTACTTAAAGGTTAATTTTTTGCTGAATTTCAACTAAGTATACTTGCTCTTATGTAAAGTTATAACATTATATTACACATACTATTTTAAATTATAAAAACTGTAGTTTTGGCGTGTGTAACACATAAAGCTGCAATTTTTCTACAGAGCTTTTACTGAATGCCTACTTAGTATAAGGTATTATATACAAAACCCTTTACACATTTCCTCATTGAATCCTACACAACCCTTTAAGGTTAGGTGTTATTATCCTCAATCCTAGATGAGGAAGAAAAGGCCAGAAGTGACAATTAGTTCAAGATCACATAGCTAAAAAGTGTCAAAATCTAGATTTGAATTATAGTTTTTAGTGGACTACAAAGCCCAATTTCTTTCCAGTAAGGTAGGTCTAAAGGCCTTAATGTATTCTAACTCAGACAAAATCAAGCTTTTATGTAGATTTAACATTTAGAGAATTTAGAAATGATGTTGATAAAGAATCTTGTTGAAAAAGAGATATTAAGTTAATCAAAATCATGATCAATAATGTTTTACTAATTAGCTCCCTTAAGAAAGATGCTACACTGGATTCCAAGAATGTAAGTCCAGTTTTCTAGTGGATTTACAACAAGAGAAGGAACACACATACACACACACACACACATACACACACACACACACTCTCACATCACATATTAAACACAAGCTACCTCAAGCCACTCCACTCCACCCCTTATACTCCCAAACAATAAACTTCATTGTCAACAATTCTTTACCTCCCATTAATTCCTCAACCTTCTGCAATCTGGTTTTTCACATAACCCAACCCTTTCCAGGAGGGAGCCCACTTTCTTCCCAATAACCTCCTAATTATTAAAGACAATGGACATTTCCATCTTCACTTTTATTTCTTAGCTACTTTTGACACTATCTGCACATCTCCCTGGCCATTCTTTCTCAATGACCTTTACATTCCTTTTCCTTAACCCAGTGGTTCTCAACCTTCCTAATGCCGTGACCCTTTAATACAGTCCCTCATGTTGTGGTGACCCCCTATTTCATTGTTACAAATTGAACATAATTAAAGCATAGTGATTAATCACAAAAAACAATATGTAATTATATGTGTGTTTTCCGATGGTCTTAGGCGACCCCTGTGAAAGGGTCGTTCGACCCCCAAAGGGGTCGCAACCCACAGGTTGAGAACCGCTGCCTTAACCTTTCCTGTTCCTCAGAGGTTTGTCCATTTTTCACTTTACTCACTTCCTGATGATCTCATACTCTTTGACTTCATCTAATATCAATTACATTGTCAGCGGAAATTTTTCTTGGACTCTATTTCTACACATCCAACTGACTAATGTTCCTCCCCATCTATATGTCCCACAGACACCTTGAACTCAACAGATCTTAAATTGACCTGCGTTCCATACTTAACAAGTAGCACCACCATCCATTTCGTTGTCTCAGCCAGTTCTGAGCAGTGGTCTCTGTAAGCAGACATGCCTTCTACTTTAACCTTGGTTTGTTTCATTAGAGTGAGAACCAATACCACTAAAATAAATGATTCTCAAACATTTCTTAAAGCTTTTGACTTGTATTTACTTCAATCCAAAAAGTAGACTTAAAAATCCTCAATAGAAGGTTAAAAAGGAAGAAAACACAAGGTGCTAACTGCCCTAAAGGACACCTTCTGTAGACCCTCAAAACTGGGCTAGATCTCTCCTGGGCATGAGCTCCAAACTGGCAATTACCACCCACTTTAAGTGCCTATCTTCTTCCCCACCGGACTCCTAGGGAAGAGGTACCCTATCTTATACACTTTTAAATACTCATTAGAAATGTAACAAGGCAAAGGACCTAAATAGACACCTTTCAAAAGAGGACATTCAGAAAGCCAAGAGACATATGAAAACATGCTCAAAGTCACTAATCATCCGAGAGATGCAAATCAAAACAACAATGAGGTACCATCTCACACCTGTCAGACTGGCTATCATCAACAAATCAACAAACGACAAGTGCTGGAGAGGATGTGGAGAAAAAGGAACACTTGTGCACTGCTGCTGGGAATGCAGACTGGTGCAGCCACTATGGAAGACAGTA
This sequence comes from Myotis daubentonii, assembly GCF_963259705.1. Taxonomy (NCBI): domain Eukaryota; kingdom Metazoa; phylum Chordata; class Mammalia; order Chiroptera; family Vespertilionidae; genus Myotis; species Myotis daubentonii. Next base: position 23,211,185 of record NC_081848.1, on the reverse strand, counting down.
TGGAGTTTCCTCAAAAAACTGAAAATGGAACTCCCATTTGACCCTGTGATCCCACTTCTAGGAATATATCCCAAGAAGTCAGAAACACCAATCAGAAAGGATATATGCACCCCTATGTTCATAGCAGCACAATTCACCATAGCTAAGATCTGGAAACAGCCTAAGTGCCCATCAGTAGATGAATGGATTAGAAAACTGTGGTACATCTACACGATGGAATACTATGCTGCTCTAAAAAGGAAGGAACTCTTACCATTTGCAACGGCATGGATGGAACTGGAGAGCATTATGCTAAGTGAAATAAGCCAGTCAATGAAGGAAAAATACCACATGATCTCACTCATTCATGGATAATAGAGACCATTATAAACTTTTGAACAATAATAGATACAGAGGCAGAGCTGCCTCAAACAGATTGTCAAACTGCAGCGGGAAGGCCGGGGAGGGTTGGGGGGCAGGAGGTAAGGGGGTAAGAGATCAACCAAAGGACTTGTATGCATGCATATAAGCATAACCAATGGACATAAGACACTGGGGGATAGGGGAGGCTAGGGGACTGTCTAGGGGGGGGGGGGGAAAAATGGACACATATGTAATACCCTTTGTAATACTTTAAGCAATAAAAAAAAAGAAAAAAAGAAATGTAACAAGAGCTACATATGTACTTTTTAATTGTCTAGAAGCCATATTAGAAAAATAAAAACAGTACTAGCTAGTTTGGCTCAGTGGATAGAGCATCAGCCTGTGGACTGAAGGATCCCAGGTTCAATTCTGGTCAAGGGCACATGACCAGGTTTCGGGCTCAATCCCCAGTAGGGGGCATGCAGCAGGTAGCCAATCAATGATTCTCTCTCATCATTGACGTTTCTATCTCTCCCTCTCCCTTCTTCTCTGAAATCAATAAATATATATTTAAAAAAAGAAAGAAAAACAGGCAAAAGTGATTTAATATATTTCATTTAATCCAATAAATCCAAACTACTGTCATCTCAGCATGCAACAAATATTTTAAAAATATTAATGAGACATTCTATATTTTTTGTTTATACCAAGCCTTCAAAATCCAGAGTGTATTTTATATACACAACACATCTCAATCCAGACCAGCCACATTTCAAGTGCTCAACAGCCATATGTGTAGTGGTGCTTGGATTGAGCATAATCTAATTCTTCCTGAGAACCAAATTATTCCTTAGTTTGCCCTGGCCAGGTTGCTTACTTGGTTAGAGGGTCGTCCTGATACCCCAAGGTTGCAGGTTCAATCCCCAGTCAGGGCACATATAGAAGTCAGCCAGTGAATGCATAAATATGTGGAAAAACAAATCTTTCTCTCTCTCTCTCTCCCCCCCTCTCCCTCCCTCTCCTTTTTTTCTCTCTCTTCCCCTCCCGCCATTCCTTTCTCTCTAAAAATCATTCAATAAAAAAAAAATTATCCCTTAGTTTAAGTCAGGTGCTTAGGAAGGAGTAGGCATCACTACCATAGCTCAGTGCTCAACTAAGACCAATAAGCTAAGAACTACAAAGAACAAATTAATTCTGTTCAATAAATCTGCAATCTGAACAAATTCACACTTCTGAAAGTTTAATATTTTATCTCATAAAGTAATCTTACTGCAGTACCTAAAGAATTAAAATACATATGTGCCTTTTATATTCCAAATTCTAAAACTCAATAAGGTCATATGTTTTAATGACATCTAGTTGCCAGTTCCTAATATGTAACATAGTCATAGAAGAAAGGAAGAGACAGAAACAGGGAAGGAAGGAGAGAGGCAGGAAGAAAGGAAGCAGACTGAGTCTGTGAGGATGCAGAAAAACAAGATAAAAATGCAATTTGCAAATATATAAATTACCTGGACTCATATCCTGACTGTTCTACATGCTAGCTAGGTACTCTTACTCTGGGTGTCCAACTTTATTGCCTCATTTTCCCATCTATAAAATGATAATAATTATAGTATGCCACAAAAGGATTTTATAAAAATTAAATTAGTTAATAACTTAAAGCATTTATATCAGTGTTGACATAACATATACTCAATAAACATTTCCTAATACAAATAATAAAAATTGAGACTAAACTGATTACCAAACTCTGGTAAGAATTTCTACTGATTATGAAAACAACATAATTAGATTAAGAAAGATACAAATAATAACACAGTATCTTTTTTTAAAAAAAATCAAACAATGATCCCCATGTGAAAGTCTTTATCTTCTGCCCATCATCTACCACGTGATTTGGAAATACAAAGATTATATCCCTTATAAAGCTGGGCAGTAGTTCCTTTATTTCAGAGGTGTACTTTCTTGTAGCTGCTACAGTGTTGTTCCCCGTGACCGCCTTCCTCTCTTTCTGTATTTCTACTTTCAGAAGGAATTTGCATATCGAAGAATATATATGTATTGTATACAGGAGTGGAGAGGAAGGTAGTTCTGGAAGAGGCACATGGTAACATAAAAGGTCTAAGAAGTAAAGCTTTATAATGTGAGAAAAGAGACAGAGAACTCAGTGCATACTGAGAGCCACAGGCTCTCTTATACCAGTATACTTTCTGACCAAAATGTCAGAGAATAAGGGCAATGAAGAGAAGGCAAGACAAGATCCCATCTTTGTCCAGAAAAGCTACACTAGGTGACAGACTTTTAACAATAGGTATACACCAGAGGTTATATATAAACAAGTCACATTAGAGCCACAGATATAAAAAGAACTCAAACAAGTGAACAGAGCAAGGCGGAGGGCAACCCATACCCTACATATGTTGGCCATCACTGGTTTTGAACATGGCTATCTTTCATCAAACATAAAAAAAAGGGGGGGGACCTAGAAGAAAAGATTATTTGACAAGGAAAAGGAACTATCAGCCTGATGCTCAACAAAAGAGCAGTCTTCTGAAAATAATTTCCGATATACATTACAAGAAACATTAATAAACTAGCTGGCATACTCAAAAGGAAATCAGCCATATCTCCTAAGGAACAGGAACAAACGCCATAAGGATAGACACACTGAGACTAAGAAATGGGTCATATAAAGAATGACTGCAAAAAATTTAAAAATGTAATAGCAGAAACAAAATCTGTGTTGGAATTAAGAACTAAATTGATTATTCAGAAAACAGCATTTATGTTGAAGGGCAACCATAAAAATTGCTCCACAAATTTATAGAAAAAGAACAAGAGGTAAAAATCATGAGAGAAGATGATAAAGAACCAATGAAAGAATTATATTTCCTAAAGAAAAAAGTCAAAACACAATAGGAACAATAATCCAATACATAATGGAAGAACATGCTTTTGAAATAAATAATGACTTTCTAAGCTTGTTGATCAAAATAGCTTACCAGATTCCACATACTTAAAAAAATGAACAGAGATATACCTAGGTGCATTTTAGCAAATTCTTCTGAAATATAAGAATTAAAAGACAAACTTTGAGTACATAGGCAGAGAGAGAGAGAGAGAGAGAGAGAGAGAGAGAGAGAGAGAGAGAGAGATAGAGATAATGTACAACAGCAAGATCAGGCTGGCTTCAAATTTATCAACTATATTCTAGAAGACAACAAAATGTTATCAGATCTTTGAAGAAAAATGCTATGACCTCTCTAATATGATTGATGGTAACAGGAAGTAATTCTCAGATATGCCATGTCACCAAAAATATAATCCACATGTTCTGCTTTTGGGGAGGAAATTGCCTGAGGGCAATTAAGCTGAAAGGGGGAAATCAAAATTAAGAGTTCTATATAAGAAATTTGTGGTGTACAAGCAAAGACTTAAGTTATTATATCCTAATGACCCTACAGCCAAAAAAAAAAAAAAATTCCTGCCACCATACTAACATCTCTGAGTCTGACTTTCATATTTATATCAAGATAATAATATCCACCTTACAGGTTTGTATGAAATGAGACAGTTGAAACATAAAGGGATTTGCAAGCTGCTATATTAAAATGTAAGAAATACTTATCAATCACTTAACAGACACATCAACAGAAGTTTTCACCTCATCTCACAATATTCTATTCATGTGGTGTTTTGTTTCTCTGCTCTAAAACAAATAGGGATTAATGACACCTTACAATCTAATAGCAATAAACACAATATCTCCATAATTCCATAAAATTTGATATACTATACAAAATAACATACACAGAATTAATATTTGAGACCGCATGACATAAAGAGAACCACCACCTCACAAATTCTTCAACTACTGACTTCTAGATTTAGCTACAGAAAAAAGAGCACCTTATTCTAAAAAAAGCAATAAGAGGAATGATATCAGCATCATGGCATCATAAGATGTCCCTCATTCTGTTGCCTTTTAACTTCTAAAATTTGGCACCTCTCCATAAATAAAAGGGCCTCCGTGGGAGCCTTGAAATCCAGCACCATATGCCAAGGGAGCCGGAAAGGGTCTCTCCCACTAGTGCATCAGGTAATAGGCAGACAGACCCCAGACCCAGGTAAGGGCTGTGGAATCAGCAGGAGCCTGTGAATTGACTCCAACCCTCTTGATTGCAGGAAAATACTGACGTGACACATACAGATAAGAAAGCCTTGCCCTGACCGGTCTGGCTCAGAAGATAGAGCGTTGGCCTGCGGACTCAAGGATCCCAGGTTCGATTCCGGTCAAGGGCATGTACCTTGGTTTCGGGCACATACCCAGTAGGGAGTGTGCAGGAGGCAGCTGATCGATGTTTCTCTCTCATTGATGTTTCTAACTCTCTACCCCTCTCCCTTCCTCTCCGTAAAAAATCAGTAATTTATATATATAAAAGAAAGCCTTAATAGAAATCCAGGTTTCTGCAGAAGTTCCAGCACTCCACTGGGGCAAAAAATATATACAAGTTTTATGCATCAAAGTGGATAAGAGGAACTTTGTCAGCATCACCCTTGCCCAGGAGGCGGCACAGCTTAAGAGGAAGTCGGGGATCCCTCCCTGTGGGGGAAAGGGAGAGGAGTAAGCACCCAACTTCCCCAGTTGTGGGGCTGCTAAAGAAACCCATCTCTTGCCCACAGGATTCAGAGTATTAAAGCAAAAGTCCATTACTTGGAGAAGGAAGGGGTTCAGAAAAGTGGCAGATGAGAGTATCAGAAAGCATTAAAGAGATGCAGTTTTCTGTGTTCTAGACTCCAGCAAAAAGCCCATCCATAAGCTGTCAGAAAAAACCTCACCCAAGGATTCCTTCACCTGACCCACAGGAATGCCAAAATCCCCAAGTGCCAAACCCATACCTTCCTGACTCTGGAGCCAGCTCTTTTTACTAGTATGTGTTTCAGAGGGCTACAGCAAGAGCAAGCTCAGGTAGATAGAGAGTGCATGCAGAAAAGCTGGGGTCTGTGGGCAAGGGAGAAACCATAATTATGAGCTGTACTGCCACCTTTGTGACAATGAAAGAGAGGTTCCCACCATTTAGCCTGGTTTACTGTAAGATCAACTGCTTAAGAATCCACAAGAGGAAGCAAGAATTGTACAACAGGTGTATTCAATCATATAAGGTGAGAGACAGCTCCAGAATATAAGCTGACAAAAAAAAAAAAAATCCTTCATGAAGGCAGCTAGTACATATTGGAGGAGGGGACTGCTACTTCAAATGCCAAAACAGCAATGCAAAACTACAAGAAACATAAAGAGTCAAAGGAACATGATATCACCAAAAGGTCACAATAATACCCCAAAAATTGAACCCAAAGACAGAGATCTGTGATTTACCCAATAAAGAATTAAAAACAGCTGTTTTGAGGGACCTCAATGAACTAAAAAAATTTTTTTAATTAAATCAAGAAAACAATAAATGAACAAAATGAGAAATAAACTGAGATAGAAATCATAAAAACAACCAAACAGAAATTCTGTTGCTGAAGAATTCAATAAATGAAATGAACACAAGACAGAGTACCAACAGCAGAATAGAACAGGCAGAAGACAGACTCAGTGAATTAAAGGATAGGAACTTTGAAATAACCCAGTCAGAGGAGAACAAAGAAAAAAGAATGAAGAGTGAAGCAAACCTATGATTTATAAGACACCATCAAGAGAACCAATATCAGAATCACCAGAGTTCCAGAAGGTGAAGAAAGGGAAACGGGGCATAAAGTTTATTAGAACTTACAGACCAGGGGAGAGAATTGGACATCCAAGTGCTTAAACCAGCCGTGGGCAAACTACGGCCCGTGAAATGAATAAAACTAAAAAAAAAAAAAAAAAAAAGACCATACCCTTTTATGTAATGACTAGGGGCCCGGTGCACGAAATTCGTGCACTGGGTGTGTGTGGGCGGGGGGAGTGTCCCTCAGCCCAGCCTGCCCCCTCTCACATACTGGGAGCCCTCAGGCATTGACCCCCATCACCCTCCAATCGCAGGATCGGCCCCTTGCCCAGGCGTCAGGCCTGGGCAGGGGACCCTCATTTCCCCCCATCACTGGTTCTGCCCCCAGCCCAGGCCTGATGCCTCGGCCAGAGGCGTAGACGCCCAACACCCTCTGATCGCCTGATCGGCCCCTTGCCCAGGCCTGACGCCTCCGCCAGAGGTGTCAGGCTTGGACAGGGGACCCCCATCTCCCCCTGATCACTGGCTCTGGCCCCCGCCCAGGCCTGAGGCCTCTGGCCCAGGAATCATGCCTGGGCAGGGGACCCCCATCTCCCTCTGATCGCTTGCTCCACCCCCCACCCAAGCCTGACGCCTCTGACCCAGGCTTCAGGCCTGGGCAAGGGGACCATCATATCCCCCCAATCCCTGGCTCCGCCCCCCGCCCAGGCCTGATGCCTCGGCCAGAGGAGTTGACCCTCATCACCCTCCGATCACCAATCACCGGATCGGCCCCTTGACCAGGCCTGAGGCCTCTGGCAGAGATGTCAGGCCTGGACAGGGGACCCCCAGCTCCCCGCGGTTGCAGGCTCCGCCCCTGCCCAGGCCTAACACCTCTGGCCTAGGCGTCCGGCCCGGGCAGCGGGGACCCGCAGCTGCAGCGGCCCCGCGATCGTGGGCTTCGCTTTAGGCCCAGGCAAGGGACCCCTAGCTCCCGGGACTGCCAGCTTCGACTGTGCCCAGCTCCCATCGCTGGCTCCACCCCTACTTCCTGCTATCACTGGCCAGGGCGGCAAAGGCACCTGATTCTCCGATCATGGCTAGGGGGCAGGCCAAAGGCGGCCCCAGGGCCGCCTTTGCCCTGCCCCCCAGCTCTTAGGTCCCCCCTGGGTTTCTGATCACTGTCAGTGGCAGGGGGCTTCTTCCTGCTTTCCCTTTCGCCTCCCTGCATTGTGCCTACATATGCAAATTAACCGCCATCTTGTTGGCAGTTAACTGCCAATCTTAGTTGGCAGTTAACTGCCAATCTTAGTTGGCAGTTAATTTGCATATAGCCCTGATTAGCCAATGAAAAGGGTATCGTCGTACGCCAATTACCATTTTTCTCTTTTATTAGATAGGATGTTTACTCTGAATTTATATTAGTTCACACAAACACTCCATCCATGCTTTTGTTCTGGCCCTCTGGTCCAGTTTAAGAACCCACTGTGGCCCTCGAGTCAAAAAGTTTGCCCACCCCTGGCTTAAACTCATAGATCATCTCATTATTTCAATTCAAAACAATCCTCTCTAAGACACATTATAATAAAACTGTCAAAAATCACAGATAAAGAGGAAATACTGAAAGTAATAAAAGAAAATTTCTAACCTATAAACCCTCATTAGGCTATCTAGGCCAGTGGTTGACAATCGGTGGTCTGGGAACCACTGGTGGTCCATGAGGTCTGAAAGGTTGGCGACCGCTGATCTAGGCCCATGGTCGGCAAACTGTGGCTTGCAAGCCACATGCGGCTCTTTGGCCCCTTGAGTGTGGCTTTTCCTAAGCCTTAGGAGTATCCTAATTAAGTTAATAACAATGTACCTACCTATACAGTTTAAGTTTAAAAAAATTGGCTCTCAAAAGAAATTTCAATCGTTGTACTGTTGATATTTGGCTCTGTTGACTAATGAGTTTGCCGACCACTGATAGACCAGTGGTTCTCAACCTTGGCTGCACATTAGAATCACCTGGGAATCTTTTTAAAATCCTGATTTCTGGGCCTCATCCTCCAGAAATTCTGTTTCTTTGTTATGGGGTGGTGCCACAACATTAGTAACAAAGAAACAGAATTTCCTGAGGATGAGGCCCAGAAATCAGGATTTTAAAAAGATTCCCAGGTGATTCTAATGTGTAGCCAAGGTTGAGAACCACTGCTAAGGGCAGATTTCTCAGTAGGAACCTTACCACCTGGGAGAGAATGAATTGATATGCTGAAAGGAAAAAATGCCAGCCAAGAATACTCTATCTGGCAAAGGAATCCTTCAGAAATGAAATACTTTCCCAAACAAACAAAAGCTGAGTGAGTTCATCACCATTACATCTGCCTTACAAAAAATGCTAAAAGGAATTCTTCAAAACAAAAAGATGCTAATAGTAAAATGAAAATGTACAACTTGAAAGGACAGAGCAGGACTGATGGCTGTGTCCTTAACCCCTCTTCCAAGAAAAAGCTGCAGGGTGTATCAGTTACTCAGCCTGCCCTTATCTCGGCCAATGGGAAAGCGGGGGAAACTAGCCCAAGGCCAAAAGTATGCTGGCCCCCCCCCCCGCCCCCACCCCCGCGTCTTTGTGTAACCAGACCCTAGCTGCACCCTGCCCCAACCCCCGACCCCAAGCCCTGTAAATTCTTTGTTCTCTTGGGATTCGGGGCTCTCTCTTGCACCCAGTAATGGAGGCAAGGGGGGGACCAAGCGAGCTTGTATAAGAGACCCTCTGCTTTTGCATCGGACTGGCTCCCTGGCGTGGTTTTTTGGGGATCTTGAAATCTGGGCATAACATTTTGGGGGCTCGCCGGGATCCCCGACACCATTGAGGGACCCCCAGTCCGGAGGGCCTGACTGACCGCGGTAGGTGTTTGTGTGTCGCTGTATGTTTTGTATCTATCCTATGTGAGCTCACTTCTGAAATCTGTAATCGTAATCGCCCACATGATCTAGGGGATCAAGGGCAGGAGGAGTCGGGGGACACCTTGATCCTCCATCTGGAGGGGTATAGCTTTGCTTCCGCGGAGTCGGAAAGTCTGTAGAAACCCCCTCAATCTGGGACGGGCGGAGGAGTCGGGGGACGCCTCGATACTCCATCTGAAGAGGGAAAATTTTGCTTCCGCGGAGTCGGAAGGTCTGTAGAAACCCCCTCAATCTGAGAAAAGGCGGGTCGCTCCCGCTGGTTGGCACGCAGCCATCGTCTAGCTTTCGGTTTTTGCTTCCATGGAGTTGGAAGGCTGTACTTTTTTGGGCCCTTTAGTTGTTTGTGTTTCCGTTTTATTTTGTGGACTTGCTGGATGGACATTATGGTGGACTCAGACCGCTCCCTTGGGTATTGTGATTAATCATTTCAAGGAGATTGGGGGAGGCTTTAGAGCTCCCTCAGGAATGGGGAAGTTTTTAGGAATTGAATGGATTGTTTAAACTCTGAATGAATGTCTGGTGAAAGTGTATGAATGTGGAGGGAGGGGGACTGCTCTCACCCCTCCTTTGTGTGGCGGTCAGGCGGCCGCCTGAGTGAAGGTCTGTGGAAACAGGTCACCCCCTCCCCAAGTATTCTAAAATTAAAATCCTTCTTGTAATTGAAAAGCTTTTACAAATTTATAAATGCATCCGGGATTTCTGTGCACATGTAGAGGGAAAAGGCCAGTTTAAAAACGAGTGCACATAGTTTTGAGCTGAACTTGACTTTTTGCTGTGTACAGAATAAAAACCCGAGCCTGTTTTGGCCTTAAAAATGGCGAAGATGAACCTGAAAAAGAAATACAGGCTGGTTTCCCAAGGCCATTTAAAGTAGCTCTTTTGAAATTTCCCGCCCTGAGGCAAGTACCACCAGGAAGTTGATAGTCAAGTTTACATATGAATAGCTATGACTTCCCCAGCAGGAAAATTGTGACCATTTTGAAATTTAGCAGCTATGCCAGGCTTATTGGCTGGAAACTTAAAACTTTTAAGTTCAAATCATCTAAAAGCATTGAAATTTATAATACTGAAATGTTGATCTAAATATGCCTAGTATGAAGTCTAAATGATAGAAGTTAATCTATTAATTGAAAATGCCTTTGCTTATTGATCTGATTGACAAGAGAGGATTGATTTTGTGACCTCAACTGAAGATTTTTGATGCAAGGACCAGTTTAAATTTAATTGATATTCTTTAAAATGATTATAAAAGGTATAAACAGCTAATATATGCCTAAGTTTAACCTACGTTCTAGATAATGTGTTTACCCAAAGCTGTGGTTTAAATTGCATGCTGTCTCTGCTTAACTAGTGAAATTTCTGTGTCTCTTAAAATGTATTGCTAATCACCTAAGAATTAAGGCTAAGAGTTCTAGCTACCTGGAAAGCATGGCCTTGGTGTGATAGGAGGAAAAAAAGAAATGTTAACTGGATAATATACCAGTGAGCTGGGACTGGTCACTAATGATGGATTGTGAGAAGGGCTGAACATGGCCTAACTTCTCCTTCCTTGGTACCCCTGAAATGTCAGAGGATCCAATGTGTTTAATCCTCTTGAAGGACACTGAATGGTTCTTTCCTTCCTCTTTAACTTTTAGGGGATTGTATAAATGGATTACTGATGTAGATTATCAAGAATCTCTAAGGGACTTGTCCTGTATCTGGAGGAATGGCTTCTAGATGGTATTCACCATCTCTGGGACTTCCGGAGGGAAGTCGAAACTCGGACTGGCTAAGGGTTCGAATCTGGCCTATCTTTTAGAAAGATAGAAAAGAAGCATTCCTAGGCAGTTTTCTATCACCTCTGTTCAGGGACTTGTTCTGTATCTTGACACAACTGAAACTGATTTGTTGGTATTTTGTGGTATAAATGTGGCATGCACCTCAAAGTTCTTAATGGGGAATGTATCTAGTTATCATGTCTATTTAGTCTTGATCTCCTTGTTCAATATGAGTACCATTTCTATCTGGATGAGACATAGGTCAAGAATCCCATCCTGGGACGTGGGAAAGGGAGGCCCCCACATCTGTTCCTGTCAGGCCCCCATCAGGGGACTTGGGCGGTGTTCCTGTTACCTGCTCAAGATCCCAAGACTGTATTTGTTCATGTAAGTGTGGAAATATATTCTGTGCTAGGTTGGGATTTTGGAATTCTGGGGTAGATTTAAAAGGTATTTGTGGCTTTTCTAGTCTGATTGGGACATTTAAGGGTGGGGCTCACAGTTCCCCAGGGCAGAGATTCCATGGGCCCTTCCCCCTGCCTGTGCTGAATTAAATAATACAGGCCAGTGTCATTTAGCTTGCTGGTTAAAGGAAAACAATGGGCCTTAGAATCTGTAAAGGTGGGCGGGAATGAAGCTGGTCAAATGTACCTGTTGCTGCTAGCTAAGGAGGGGCTGATACCCACTTCTAGAGCACTCCCTTGAAAGAGGCCTGGTTGCTGCTCTGCCACAAAGGGAACTGGTAGAAAGACAAAAAAGCAGAGCGCTGTAACTGATAAACAGGGTTACCTAGAAGCCATCAGGACTTTGAAGTTCTCCAAGAGAGGAGGAATCTGACTCAGAGACTGGTGAGGACTGGGTAGCTTTTCTTTAACAATCTCTTTCCTTGAGAGGGCTCCAGACATTTGGCCGCGCCTCCGCGCCATCTACGGGACCAGCCCAACCCCAACTCCTCATCAGCACAGACCAGGAGATTGGGTCTACATCAGAAGGCACTGCTGGGAGACCCTAGAGCCACGTTGGAAGGGTCCCTACACTGTGGTGCTGAAGACCCCCACCGCTCTCGAGGTAGACGGCGTCACGACCTGGGTCCATCCGGAAAGACTTCATCACCAAATGGAGCATCGATTGATCGAGAGCAACGCAACCCGCTCAAGCTCAAGCTACGGAGTGCTTGACCTGCCTGATGCCGGTAACATGACTCGCGATCGCTCCTGTCATCAGGAGCCCCCACAATACTGTGTAATACACTTAGATAATGCCTGCATCTTCATGGACATGGCTCCAAAGAGACAAGGACCATTTATAGGATCACATGTTTAGTAGAAGATTTGGCTACCTGAAGCGGCCATGATGCCAATATTATGTTTCATTGTATTGATATGTTATATTAACCTTTGATTCTTTTGCAGGTTTGAATGTATGTTGGCTGTCCTGGAAGGGAGCTGTGTGGGGTGACCCCCAAAAGTAAAGGGTGTCTAGCTGCCAAGAGGGCAAGTGCCCAACTGGGCAGGGAAGGATGCCCATCAGGTTTTGGTCTCTGTTGAGAGACAGCTAACAGTTGACAGCCTGTAATACTGTCTTGCAGGCCTGAGTCACCATGCCCATGTCAGGGGTAGTAAAGCTGGAAAAAGCCTGTTTAGACTAGAAGGTCTGAGGCATGGTTATGCATAGAAAGAAGGTTTTATACCAACAATTACTGTTTTGTTTTAAATCCATGAAAAGGAATTAGCAAGGAAAGTCAGAAAATCTTAGAGTAGATTAGTATGTTTTTCTCCTTATGTAATTCCTCCCAAATCTGGCAATGCTAAATAAGTACGTTTCTTTGCATAGATCCAATAAGACTGATTCCTAATAGTGGTTTTATTAATGGAAAACTTTGACTGGAGTATCATGTTTTAAAGAGCCCTGTCTGAACTCTAAAGACTTGAAGCCACTAAGACCACGAAGAAAGCCTGGTATCCTGCTTGGGAGCCCTGAAGATGGCTGGCGCTGGAGCGTCAGGCCCATGCCCTACCATCACTGGCGGTTGGTAAGAGTAGAAGGGCAGCAGTAAAGATGTCTCTGCATCCCTGCGGAACCCCCACACACTCTGGGCCGCAACAAGTAGGAGGGCTACTGAGATGGGCCTTAAAGCCTGGAGCGTGGGCTCAGGTGGAGTTGCTACAGGTGAGGGATTCACCTAACTCAGCAGATACTGCAGGCTGGCTTGATGGCAGCTGGATGGCTTGGCTTCCTGGCCCTACGGGGCACATTAAGGTTCAACCATGAAATTCCAGCAAAGGTAGTCAGTTACCATTCTTGTTGTGTTTATGCAAACATCAGGACAGTAAATAAATTAATCTTGATTTGGCTTTTTAATAGCCATGGAGGAATTTTAAGAAGAAAAATCCTATTTCAATAGAAGTTGTTAAAGCTAAAATGATTTCTTTCCCTTCCACCGGACCATTTGTTAAGCTTATAAGAATAGTTCAATTGATAGTTCTGTGTGCCCAGTACGGGCCACTAGCAACAGTGGAATAGAAATGCAGTCCGTCTCATGATTGAGCCGGAAGTTCCAAGACAAGGGGGGAATGAAAGGACAGAGCAGGACTGATGGCTGTGTCCTTAACCCCTCTTCCAAGAAAAAGCCGCAGGGTCTATCAGTTACTCAGCCTGCCCTTATCTCGGCCAATGGGAAAGCGGGGGAAACTAGCCCAAGGCCAAAAGTATGCTGGCCACCTCCCCTGTCTTTGTGTAACCAGACCCTAGCTGCACCCTGCCCCAACCCCCGACCCCAAGCCCTGTAAATTCTTTGTTCTCTTGGGATTCGGGGCTCTCTCTTGCACCCAGTAATGGAGGCAAGGAGGGGACCAAGTGAGCTTGTATAAGAGACCCTCTGCTTTTGCATCGGACTGGCTCCCTGGCGTGGTTTTTTGGGGATCTTGAAATCTGGGCATAACACAACTCACTGGTAAATATATAGTCAGATTCAGAAAAGTCTAATTCTGTAATAGGATGCTGCGTTAACCAACTGACCGTGTTATAAACATTAACGGAAAGAGTATTAAAAATAATTATAGCCAGTATAATTTCTTCATGAACAATATAAAATGAGGTAAACTGTGACATTAAATACATAAAATGTTCAATGCAATCTCCTCAGAAATAGAAAAAAAATCCTAAAATTTATATGGGACCATAAAAGATTCCAAATAGCTAAAGTAATCTTGAGAAAGAACAAAACTGGAGGCATCATACTTCCTGCTTTCAAACTATATACAAAGTTATAGCTATCAAACCCATATGGTATTATCATACAAACAGACACACAGAATAATGGAACAGAATAAAGAGCATAGAAATAAACCTATGCATATATGATCAATTAATTTACAACAAGTTGCCAAGAATATACTAGGAAGAAAGGATAGTCTTTTCAATAGTGCTAGGAAAACTGAACAGCCAAGTGCAAAAGAGTGAAATTGGATCCCTATGTTGCACCATACACAAATATCAACTCAAAATGGATTAAAGACTTGGAAATAAGACCTGAAACCACAAAACTAGAATAAACCATGGAGGGTAAGCTCCCTGGCATCAGTGTTGGCAATGATTTTTTTGGTTTTCCCACCAAAAGGAAAGGGAATAAAAGGAAAAACAAACAAGTGGGACTACATAAAAAGCTGTGTAGGGGAAAGGAAACCATCAACAAAATGAAAAGACAAACTACTGATCTAGAGAAAATATTTGTAAAGCATGTATCTGGCAAGACATTAATATCCAGAATACACAAAGAACTCATAAAACTCAGTAGTGTGTTTGGAAATTTTTATAATATTGGGAAGGGGATTAAGAATTTTAAACTTGACTAGTCATGTAAAGGAAAATCACTGCAGACCTCTGATGAGATTAATAGCATGGTCAAAGAGGTATACAAAACTGGATATAATAAAGACAAAATGATAATAATCTAGGAGAGAAATAGCAAAATCCTGGATTAGTAGAAATAAAGTGGTATTAGAAGCAAAGAGAAATATTTGATACTTGTTGAAAAAAGTAGTTAAATGTGACCAGAGGCTTAATAAACAAATACAATCAATTAATTTTTACTTGAGAAGAACTGCATTTAAGATATGTCAGTAATGGAAGAAGAAATGCAAATATAACAAAGAAAGGAGGTAAGATCAAAACAAGAGGACAACTCAGAAATGCCAGGAGCCTACAAAAGGGCTTGTGGAATTAAAGCAGCAAAGCCAGACTGATTCATCAGGTTTTTCTGCATTCACACGGAAATACCTTTAGTGGAAAAAAGTTATATAACTCTCCCCCGTCTGAAAGGAGGAGAAAAATCCCCTCCTGGAGAAATCCCCTTAACACATAAAACACTTTTCTCTTACTGGGTCAAAATAATGTTATTAAATGACTATCCAACCTGTTTCCCATCAGATTCATTAGAACTGCCTGCTTCCGGAGTTCTGGTTATATCAAAGATAAGATTATATAAGGTCTGCTCTTTGAATACAATACAATACTTAATCCTTTTCTTATTATCAAGAAGTCTATAAATCACATTAAAATCTTACTGGTGAAAAAAACACACAGATAGAAATTTCTAATACTTTTTATATTCCTAAAATCAATTCAGTTTTGCTCTCTCCCCAACCATGTTTTTCCCCATTGTCTTCCATGCCCTCTTTATCAAGCTCTGTAAATTTCCGTGTGATTTTAACCTACCTCCCAATCTCTCCTTCTCTCCCTGATCAGGAAATTATTATAAAGGATCTGCAAGTGGTAAGTTTATGGATCAGTTTTCACATGGAATGTCAGATGACAGATAAACAGGCAAGAAATTTTTTGAAATCTGCAGAACACTAAATTAAAATCATCTGAAAGGGAGAAATGAGTCTGTAGAAGTTACAAACTATCCGCCACAGTTTCTTTATGTGCTAAAACAGTAGAGGAAAAAATAATGAACTTATTCTTCATTGAATAATTCTATAAAAGAAAATTGTTTACATCAATTTTACTTTAGTCTATTTTTTTATACAACTTGACTGTGTCGACATAAGAAACTTCCAAACCTGTAAAGAATCTTTATGTGTTTATTTGAGCCAAACTGACAAGTTATGCCAGGGAGCAAGATCTCAAAGGCTCCAGAAGATAATAGTTTTGCAGTTACTTTTCTGCACTTAAAATCAAAGCAAGGGAAGGAAGGTTACATGAAGGTAGGAGAAAGCAAGGCAGGAGACTCTCATGCTTCAGAAGGAGGGATCTGCAAGGGGCATTTAAAAGGTATGTTATTTGGATGCACAGAAACAATGAACAGGGCTTAAGGCAAAAATAAGCCTTTATAAAGTTATATTCCTGGAGCATCACTCCCCACCATGACCAGCCCAGTTAGGAATTTATAATCAGATCACCGTATGAGGTTACTTTCCATAGAACCCCTTTTTTCCTCCACAACTGACAAACCACAAAGTAAGCAAATGAATCATACAAATAAAATCTGAACAGGGTAGAGTCAAAGACTGGCATCTGGGATGGATCTTATTGGTTATACATTTGAAAGCACATCCAAATTCAAGCACAGGAAGCCCTTTCTTTTCATAACACTGCCAAGAACAATTTGGTTTTGAGCTGAAACCACAATTAGCAAACATTGGATAACATTACATCACCATCAACGATTCAACAACAAAGGGTATCTAAGAGGTACAGTCTGAAAAGCATCATTTCATGCTACAGGTTGAATTGTGCCCTCCCATAGATAAAGATAGGTTGAAGTCCTGGTTGACAGTACCTCAGAATGTGACCTTATCTGGAAAGGTGGGGTGCCCTCAGTGTCCCCAGCTGTTGCCAGTGGAAGTGGAATTCTTGCAATGTTGCAAGGAAAGTAATTTCCTGAAACTCGCACTGGAGAATGAGTGATATTTATTTCTGTGGAATTAAACCCCTGGGTTTCCAATGTTGCATTTCCCCATCCCACCATGGAGGAAGTCCAATCTTATCTTCAGCAAGGCTAGGATTAAAGCCACTGCCCAGAGTTTCCACACTGTATTAAAGCACAGTCTAGGCCAGCATCTGGCTAGCTTAGCTTGTGCTCCCAAGAGCAGTCCATTGCATCTGGGGTCTGCACGGACATAACGCTGCTTAAGGTCACATGAAGGGCTAGCGTACGGGCGAGTACAGGTCACTGAGCAAGAGAGTGCAAGGGAGCAGGAGCAAAGCCAGAGGCAAGAGAGAGAGAATTCTTTGCCCAGAGATTTTTAACCTTCCAAGATTTCACAGCTTGCAGTAGCTTCAGCCCCTAGGCAATTACCTTTGTCCCAGGTAAGACTGACAGACAAGCACCTTCCCTAGTCATCCTGACTTCACTGCGCCTGTGCCCATTTCTCTCTTTGTTTGATCCCTTTCCCCAGTGATCTGCAGGAACTGATCAGTGTTCCCTGGGGAGTGTGCAACTATAGCTTACTGGTGAAGCTGCCCAGATGACCATGCTTATAATGATGTCTGGCCTCACCTTTGCTTTCTTCGTATTATTATTAGCTAGTTAATTATGACAATGAGAGAAATGGGATCACTGCAGATAGGGTCATGGTAATTAGTTAAGATAAGGATACAGTGGAGTAGGGCGGGCCCCTAACCCAACATGACTGTTGTCTTTATTACAAGACAGCTCTGTGAAGACACAGAGATATAATATTGCCTTAATTACTTTCATTTTGCCTCAAACCAAGGAATCTATCATCATGCACTGGCCCAGTTAATGCACTGTTTTCAGAAGATCGTTATTCATTTAGCTCATAATACCCCTGAATTAGAAGTAGTACTCTAATGGTAAACACAGTAAATAATAAACAACATAAAGCACATACGGATTACATCGGACTCGACGTACATCGTTTCGTGGTTACGTCGCCATCTCCCACTTATTTACAAAACAAAAAAGTTCCGTCATTTCGACGTATGTACATATGTGCTTTATGTTTTTTGTTATTTATTTACCACAAGGTCAGGAATTGTTATCTTTCTTTTAAATTTTTTTTACCATTTCACTTCATTACTGCTGTGCCTGTGCTCCATGTGAGTGACATAGGTGCTTATGTGGGTGGGTTCCGACTGATGGCAAAATCACCTTACGTCGCACGGTAGGAACGGATCTCCCGTAACCCGAGGGCCTACTGTATGTACATACATCAAAATGACGGAACTTTTCTTTATAAATAAATGGGAGATGGCGATGTAATCGCGAAACGACACACACTGAGTCCGATATAACCCGAGGACTGCCTATACTACCATTTTATGGCCAATAAAGGTATACATACTAAAAGCAAAATAACATTCACAAAATTGGGGAGGAGGGAGATCAGGTTTTATTACAAACACTCTCGTTTTCTGATTATTTAGAAAAGCAACTCCCATTTATTAGGTAATATTAAAAATTGCTCTATCGCCCTAACCCAGTGGTCGGCAAACTGCGGCCCCTTGAGTGCAGTTCTTCCACAAAATACCACGTGCGGGTGCACACGTAGAGTGTGATTGAAACTTCGTAGCCACACTCAAGGGGCCAAAGAGCCGCATGTGGCTCACGAGCCGCAGTTTGCCGACCACTGCCCTAACCGATTTGGTTCATTGGATAGAGCATCAGCCTGCAGACTGAAGGGTCCATGGTTGGTTCCGGTCAAGGGCATGTAACTTGGTTGCAGGCACATCCCCAGTAGGGGGTGTGCAGGAGGCAGCTGATTGATGTTTCTCTCTCATTGATGTTTCTAACTCTCTATCCCTCTCCCTTTTCCTCTCTGTAAAAAATCAATAAAATATCCAATCTAATAAAAGAAAAACATGGTAATTAGCCGTACCTCCACTACCCTTCCCATGGGCTAATCAGGACAATATGCAAATTAACTGCCAGCCAAGATGGCGGCCGGCAGCCAGGCAGCTTGAAGCAAACATGAGGCTTGCTTGCTTCAGTGACGGAGGACTCCAACATTCTCCGCCTGTCTTGCCAGCCTCTGAGCTTGCAGTTTGAAACATTGTTACAAATATAGAAGCTAAACAAAACCCCAGAAACCTGCTTTCAGCCAGCCGGGATCTCAGAGCTGGAGTTGAAACAGTGTTTCGATTATAGAACCCCCTGATTGGCCCTGCTCTGTGCGTGACAGGGGGGAGCTCCCCAACACCCTGATCAACCCTGCTCTGTGCGTGACAGGGTATGGAGCCCCAACCCCCTGATGGGCCCTGCTCTGTGACAGGGGGCAGCACCCCAACCCCAATTGGCCCTGCTCTGTGCGTGACAGGGGGTGGCACCGCAACCTCCCCATCGACCCTGCCTTGAGTGTGACAGGGGGTGGTGGCCCAACCCCACAAGCGGCCCCACCCTGAGCGTGACTGAGGGTGGCATCACAACCTCCCAATCTGCCCTGCTCTGTGCATGACAGGGGGCGGCGCCCAACTCCCCAATCGGCCCTGCTCTGAGCCCGACCAGGGGCTGCACCTAGGGATTGGGCCTGCCCTCTGCCACCCAGGAGCAGGCCTAAGCCAGCAGGTCATTATCTCCCGAGGGGTCCCAGACTGCGAGAGGGCACAGGCCGGGCTAAGGGACCCCCCCTTCCCCCCAAGTGCACAAATTTTTTTGTACCAGGCTGCTAGTATTTTTAAAAAATTGCTATGTCTACCTCAAAAGTGTATTAAAGATACTCTTGTTAATAATAAAAAATATCACTTCGCATTTCAAGAAACAGGACTACATGGAAAGATAGTCTTTCTGGGTAATGTGCTGTATAGAAATATGACCAACCTGAGACCACATAAGGGCAACACCTGTGTGCCTATTTAAGCACATGAGTTAATTCACCTCTTCTGAATATCAGGTTTCTCTTATCAGTCAAATGAAGTAATAGCCCTGGCTGGTTTGGCTCAGAGGATAGAGCGTCCACTTCCGGGAGTGAAGGGTCCCAGTTTGAGTACAATCAAGGGGCACATGCCCAGTTTGTAGGCTCAATCCCCAGTAGGGTCATGCAGGAGGCAGCCTATCAATGATTCTCTCTCATCACTGATGTTTCTATCTCTCTCTCCCTTTCCCTTCATCTCTGAAATCAATAAAAATATATTTTTTAAAAAAATAAATAAATGAGGTAATGTCTGTTTCACAGGATTGTTGCGAAAGCTAAATGGGTTATGTATAAATGTTTATTACAACAGCTGGCTACGTGGTTTTTTTCAATTATTAGAAGCACATCCATCCCCCCCACCCCGCCTGTAAAACATATATAATGGGGCCTTGACTTACGAGTTTAATTCGTTCAAGACCGAGCTCCTTAAGGAGCTCGTTAACTCAAATTACTCTGTCAACTCAATGCAAAAAAATCGGCCGAGAGACAGCTGGTATCTCAAAAAACTCGTTAGTCGGGACACTCGTAAGTCAAGGCCCCACTGTATTTGAAATAGGCTGCATTTTTAAAAAATATATTTCTTTATTGATTTCAGAGAGGAAGGGAGAGGGAGAGAGAGATAGAAACATCAATGATGAGAGAGAATCATCCGTCAGCTTTAGGCTGCATTTTTTAAATGATACTAACATTTAACATAATGTTATTCATTCATCTCTCTCCCACAATTGACAAAAAGACCGATTCAAGCAACAATATATCTAACAATCAAAGATGTCCTTAAAAATGACAAAACAGGTAACAGGCAGGCTATCATATTAATTTCCTTTTTTTATTTCTGTCACTTTAGGCACTCTACTATGGAAAGTACAGTTAACCTTTGTTAATCAAAGCCATCTTCTCCTTAGTTTAACATTTAACAACTGTCTCTTCATTCATCGAGTAAAAACATTCTGAGAACCCCACAAAGTTGTGAAAGATGCTGAATATGGCACTAATGAAGCTAATTCCTGCAGTCATGGAGCTGGTACATAAATTTAACAGATTCCCTTGGTACTCTTGTGCTAAGAGAATCAATAATTCAGGCTATTTTTGCACCTAATGTTAAACCTGAAGGGACAACAGGCATAAAATAAAATAAGATATTCTCAATATGAGCTCACAAGCAAATTACTTCATTAATGAAAATAATGTTTTAGTTAAAATTATGAAAGTGTAACACTGAGAAAACAGTTACTAAACCAGAATAAAAAGATTCTGAGATAAGTTTAAGGGTTAGCACTAAAAATGAAATTCATTTTGTTCATTATTCATAGACAAGCAGTTATAGAAAAGGAGATGAATCCAAAAATGTACAAAGTGCTTCAGGATATTCCCAATGTGGTTAGGTTCAAAGCAACAAAGCCTATAATAAACAGAGAATACTTAAAAACTATAATGAGATGTATAGCAAATATAGCACAGTATTTAAGTGATTTAGTTCCAGAACTAGAACACATGAGCTGGAATACCGGCACTAAAACTTAGTAGCTATGAGACCTTGGGCAGGTTACTAATTTTAGTTATTATCAGGTGTAGAATATAGACTGATAATAGTCTCTACCTCACAGAAGTGGTAGAAATATCATAAGAGATATTTCATACAGCACTTAGAACAATGCTTGGCACATGAAAAGTACTCAATAAATGTTAGCCATTACTGGCCATCATTATGGGAGTAATCATGAAAATATTTTATACCACAATGAAATTCATTACTTATCTTTTGGCTAAGAACTTAAAAGTTATCACACATAGAGATGAATTACACATTTCTTTTTCAACTAAATAAGACTTCCCAATTTGCTGGCCTATTCTGAGATATTTTATAAAGACTGAGTGAGGTCTTTTGAGAATATTTCATGAATATCTCCTGCTTACTCAGTTAAAGGTTACATTGATAGTGTTGGCCACAAATAGCTAACAGAGAATACTTCTTCAGAACTTAGAAACAGTATACATACCCTCAAATCAGGAGAAAAGTTGTCTGCAGAAGTTGAAATGGAATCCGATGACACAACAGAAGCAGATTTTGTATGCACTGAATTCTCTGAATGAGTAGAAGCACTGCAAAATAAAAACAACAGTATGTTTGAAAAATGGGGCTTTCCGATTTGAGAAATTTTCATTAGAACTCCATTATTTATCAAAACTTCCACTGCCAACTAGTCCTACTTTGCCCACTCAATCTTATCTCCAAATATGGATTAACTGCAAACTGTGTATTCCTGCATGGGTAAGTATTCTTACCATCCACACGCCCTCTGGAAGACTTCCCCAATACTCATGAAAATATTCCCAGCTAATTCTTTTTATCAAATTCGTCCATTCTTTCATCCAGTGAACATTCACTGAATAATCATGTGCAAACCCATTACACACGAGGCACTATCATCTGGAGATAAATATGTTATCATCCCAGTGTTCATGAAGTTCACAAGAATATGGCTGAGACAGACAATAAATAAATGCAATGTAATGATAGAGATGAGATAAAGATAGAGCTAGAGCTAGAGCTACAGATGCAGATACAGATGGATAGACAGGACAAATACACACTCTCTGGGAGAAGAGAAAAGGAAGCACCTAACTCTACCTAGGAAGTTCAGAGAGGATTTCACAGAGGAGATGATATTTCAACTGAGTCTTAAAAGAAGAAATTGCAAGGCTGACAAACAAGGGAATTTCAAAGCAAACAAAAGGCACTGCAAAGTTACGAATCATCATAGAGCACAGACTATTTGAGAAACCACACAGACTATTTGAGAAACCACAAATAGTTCAACAGGGCTGGACAAGCAGAACAGCAGAAGATAAAGATAGAAAGATAAGCCTGTCTTTGTACCTTGTACCTTTCCACCAAATCAAATTCTACATTTTATTAAAAAATATTTTTTTATTGATTTCAGAGAGGAAGGGAGAGGGAGAAAGATAGAAACATCAATGATGAGAAGGAATCATTGATTGGCTTCCTCCTGCTCACTGCACAATGGGGATTGAGCCCACAATCCAGGCATGTGCCCTGACGGGGAATCAAACCATGACCTCCTAGTTCATAGGTCAATGCTCAACCACTGAGACACGCAGGCAGGTATCAAATTCTATACTTCTGATATGCCTATCTTAAATGTCCACCTATCTTAAACATCCACCTATCTTAAACATCCACTTCTTCTACTAAACTAAGTACTCACACTCTACAGTTACTTTTATTCTCTGAAATTCCTATAAATGAGCTCTGTATTTTCCTGAATTCATACCTTTGCTCAAGCCATTCCAAAACAGAATGCCTCTTTATCCCAATCTGTTTATTAAAATCCTACCTACTCTTTAAAACCCAGTAAAAAGCTAGCTTTTCCAAGAAGTCTTGCCCAGGACTTTTAGCTGGAACTAAGTTTTTCTATACTTTCGTAGACTTCTGTCTATACTCTACAATGGCACTTAACACTTTTCACATTAGACTTCAGCTTTTTGGTAACATGACCACCTCCTTATTAAGAATCTTCTAACAACTGGCAAGGCATTTAAATGCAAGCAAAGACTGCAGTTTGCTAATATAATCAAGTAAACAATACCAACTCGGTCCTGTTTTCCTAGGCCCATAAACTTCACTAAAATCAATCCAAACATCGCTGTTATCCTTGTCATCCTAAGTTTCTCTTCAAAAATGCCAGAGCTTCTATAACTATATGTTTCTTCCTCCATCTATTTTCCCTGTCCAAGTCTTCCTTCCACTACTAACTCATCCTAACATTTATACTGGAATCTTTATTCCATAGTGAATAAATTCCCTCACAATCTCAACAGAATTCTCCTCTCACAGCTCTGGTCAGGTGGAGCACTTTGTTAGAGCATCGTCCAGATACACCACGGTTGTGGGTTCAATCCCCAGTCAGGGCACATACAACAATCAATGAATGCATAAGTAAGTGGAACAACAAATCCATGTCTCTCTCTGTTCTCTCTTTTTCTCTCCCTTTGTCCGTCCTCCTAACTCTCTAAAAAAAAGAATTCTTCCCTCACCTCTTCACCTCAACTAATACTTTCGACCAGGAATCCACTTCCTGCAGCCATTTCTAGAGGAGACTCTCTTCTCCTACATCTACCAAAGCCCAAAGGTGAAACCAGCACTCCCCCAGCTCCACTATCATGCTCATACACTAGTATTAATTTTTCCATTTTCATATGTAAAATCCTTCTTCCTCTGAGGTTAATAGCATCTGGGTATCCAGCCTCTTATTGTCATCCACCTACCTTTTAATTACTCCTCCTAGTTCACTAAAGACTTTTCAACTGGCTTACTTTCTTCTCCAAAACTTCTTTCTCCTCCAAAGCTGCATCATTGTGGGAATTTAAATGTCCCTAAGAATAAACTAGCAACAACCTACCTCAAATTTCCTCAATTCCCACAACCCTCATCCACATTCCCACTTTAGCTATGAGCTTCTGTAGTCATACCCTGGACTTTATCATTTCTCAGCCTCTATAATATTAAATTCAAAAAAACAACAACAACAGAAAAAAATCTCTGACTACAGATGCTATCCTTTCCAAATGTCTCACTTTCTTACCTTGTCCTTCATCTAATCTCCAACCTGATGGAGAGAACTCATCCTTCAACCCTTCCATTTGTCAGGCATTATTGCTCCTTTTTCCCATTCACTTTCTCCTTACCCAGCCTGGAATGTATAGTGTAACACTTCATATTCTCTTGGCAAATCCTATCTTTACCCACCAGCCACCACTGCCCTGCTAATCCCTACCTTGTCCTGTGCTAAATCTTGGCTATTAATGAAAAAAAATATTCACATTGGGGCCACTGAGGACTCATGGTTAGAAATATCAGCTAAGCCCAAGGCAGTGCTCAGCAAACCGATCACATCCAATCAATCCAAAGTCCTGTAGAGTCTACTTCCCTATCATCTTTTGACTGCAGCCCTTTTTCTATCATAATTTTTACTGTCTTAACTAGACACCTCTTCCCTGGACTACTGCCAAGTCACCTGCCTCCTTTCTCCTACTTATCCAATATATCATCCCAAATCAATACTAAAGTGATCTTTCAGAAACAGATCTGATCATATCATTCGTCTTCAGTGATTCCTCATTGCCTACAGAATTGAGCCCAAAATCCTTAACATATACTTGAAGTCTTCCAAGATCTAGCCCTTAGTCTACATAACTAGCTATAGCTCCTATTCCTCTTAAGCCATTGGGAATGGCTTGTAGATTCCCTAAATTTGTAGCCATGTCATGGCTCTGTCATTTGCTAAGCCTGCTTCTTTTGTCTGTAATGTCCTCTATACACTTCCATGCCCTCTTTGCTGCTAGCCATCTTACAGGAGTGACTACTTCCTCCATTATGTACACTGTATGTATTTCTATCATAATACCTGTCACACTGCATTGCATTTATTGATCGACAAGCTCCTCCTCTCAGAGAGTTTGATTATTGTATACTATTCCAATATTTTTCTTTACTACAGATCATTTCTCCACCTTGCTCTCAATAAAAAATGTAAAGTGTCTAAAAAAGAATAGCTGACATACTGTTAGCTATTATTACTTATGTGCAATAACTGAGTGTTATTGCACACATATTACCCCAAGTCCAATCAGCTGCCATCATCATCAACACTAATAAAAGAGAAAAATGGTAATTGGTGTACAAGCTACCCTTTTCATTGGCTAATCAGGGCTATATGCAAATTAACTGCCAACTAAGATTGGCAGTTAACTGCCAACTAAGATTGGCAGTTAACTGCCAACAAGATGGCGGTTAATTTGCATATGTAGGCACAATGCAGGGAGGCGAAAGGGAAAGCAGGAAGAAGCCCCCTGCCACTGACAGTGATCGGAAACCCAGGGGGGAGCTAAGAGCTGGGGGGCAGGGCAAAGGCGGCCCTGGGAATCGGAGAATCAGGTGCCTTTTCCGCCCTGGCCAGTGATAGCAGGAAGCAGGGGTGGAGCCAGCGATGGGAGCTGGGCACGGTCGAAGCTGGCAGTCCCAGGAGCTAGGGGTCCCTTGCCTGGGCCTAAAGCGAAGCCCACGATCGTGGGGCCGCTGCAGCTGCGGGTCCCCGCTGCCCCTGCCGGACGCCTAGGCCAGAGGCGTCAGGCCTGGGCAAGGGGCCGATCCTGCGATTGGAGGGTGATGGGGGTCAACGCCTGAGGGCTCCCAGTATGTGAGAGGGGGCAGGCTGGGCTGAGGGACACTCCCCCACACACACACCCAGTGTACGAATTTTGTGCACCGGGCCCCTAGTTATAAATAAAATTACAATGGAAAGCTACTGTTTCACCTCTCATTAGTACTACTTTCAGCTGTAACATATTACAAGTAAGAATACAAATTTCCCCCAGTAACTGTAACTAAAGATTTACTGGAAGGAATAAAACAGCAAGAACTACAATTAAAGACCTTGTATTTAAAAAACAAGGAATTATGTGTCCTGGACAGTATTATGTTAGAGGTATTAAAAAACATTATTCCTACTGAAAAAGCATTTGTGTTGGCATTGTGAATGCCATTTAAAAATTAAAGTTGTCATTCATTACCAGGGAATAAATTTAAATTGTCTGCCCCACCCCCTTCCCCTGAAAAAATTGTATGTTGAAGCTCCAACCCCCTAATGTGATTGTAATTGGAAATCAGGGCTTTTAGGAGGTAACTAAGGTTAAATGAAGTCGGGGGGGGGGGGGGGGGTGGAGACTGGGAAGTTAATCTGATAACATTAGTGACTTTATAAGAAGAGGAAGAGAACCCCTAGGGGTTCATTTATATTCTCTTCCTCTCCCTGTCCCGCCTTCTCTCTGCAAGCACCTAGGAAAGGCCATGTGAGGACACAATGAGAAGGCAGCCATCTGCAAGCCAGTTAAAGAGAGCCCTCACCAAGAATCAAATCAGCAAACACCTTGATCTTAGACTTCCCAGACACCAGAACTGTGAGAAACAAACTTCTATTATTTAAGCCACCCAGTCCATAGAATTTTAGCAAGCCCAAGCAGACTAGTAGTCATAGAAGATGAATGTCATCAAAGGAATTTCTCTTGGCTTTTGAAGTGAAAAATTTCCTATTTGAAATTATAATTTAAAAATATTTTCTTCCTAAAAATAAAAAATATTTTCTTATGTAAAAAAGGCTTGCAAGGGAGAAACCAAGATGGCAGCATAGGTAAACACCTGAAATTGCTGCCTCGCACAACCACTTCAAAACTACAATTAAAAGACAAAACAGACATCACCCAGAGCCACAGGAAGGCTGGCTGAGTGGAAATTCTACAACTAGAAGGAAAGAGAAAAGCACACTGAGACTCAGAGGAGGTGCGGAAGTAAGTGCAGAGGTACGGAGGCGTGCGCGGAAAAGGCTGGCAACTGAGGACGCAGTTGTCTTTTTCAATCGGGAGGGAGACACAAGCTCCCGGGCAAGTCTCTGGGGGCCCAGACTCATACGGGGAGAAACCGGACTGTCTGGCAGCAGGCTGAAATCGAGGGCGGCTTTCAGAGGTGCTTGCAGCAATTACCCAGACACTGAGACACGGGGCTTCTTAGGGTAGGACTGAGGATCAGCCATAGCTGTTTGCTCCACCCTGTTGATTCCCTGAGACCCCACCCCACCCAAGCTGTGCGCAGAGGCTTTTGCATATGAATGGCCTGGCCCTTTGCAATCTAAAATTACCCAACAAACTGCAGCTGGGTCAGAGAGACCCAGAACATCCAAAAGAAGGCCCAAGGCCCCACAGCAGCTTGCACTGTTTCACAGCTGGGCCTCATCTGGGCACCTCCAAACCCCAAACAAAGAAGAGGAATCTGCAGACCTCTCCGTAGCTCCTGCTGGGTAGCCTCAGGCAGAGGCTAAATTAGCACCTCCTTCGACATCTAAGAGCCAGTGTACCCAGTGGAAGGAGTGGGACCATCCAGATTACAACTCCTCAGATCCATAAGGGACACACTCAGGGGGCAGACTCAGAGAGCACCAAAGCCCCACTGAAGCAAGTTTTGCCCCAGAAGGGTGTCTCCAGCACAGATGTTCTCCCACCATAGACACAGCTGATTCTCACAGACAACTGGCCTGGAGGTCAATTCCTCCCAGTGATACCTACAACAATCAAGGCTTAACTACAACAAGACTGTGCACAAAGCCCACAAGGGGGTGCACCAAGAGTGTCCACCTCAGGTAATTGGGGAGGCTGAGCCACTGGGCCCTATAGGACACCTAACACAGAAAGCCACTCTATCAACACAGGGAAGCAGCCAAAATGCGGAGACAAAGAAACAGGTCACAAATGACAGAAATGGAGGAAAGCAAACTACTGGATATAGAGTTCAAAACCACGGTTATAAGGTTTTTCAAGAATTTTCTAGAAACCGCCAATAAATTTAGTGAGACCCTCAAGAAATCTAGTGAGACCCTCGAGGATATGAACAAGGACCAGAAATTTTGCATACACTGACTGAAATAAAGAATATTATACAGACTCCCAACAGCAGACCAGAGGATCGCAAGAATCAAGTCAAAGATCTGAAATACTAAGAAGCAAAAAACACCCAACCGGAAAAACAAAAAGAAAAAAGAATCCAAAAATATGAAGATAGTGTAAGGAGCCTCTGGGACAACTTCAAGCGTACCAACATCCGAATTATAGGGGTGCCAGAAGAAGAGAGAGTGCAAGATATTGAAAACCTATTTGAAGAAATAATGACTGAAAATTTCCCCTACCTGGTGTTATAGACCTACACGTCCAGGAAGCACAGAGAACCCCAAACAAAAGGAATCCAAAGAGGACCACACCAAGACACATCATAATTAAAATGCCAAGAACAAAAGACAAAGAGAGAATCTTAAAAGCAGCAAGAGAAAAACAGTCTGTTACCTAGAAGGGAGTACCCATATGACTGTCAGCTGATTTCTCAACAGAAACTTTGCAGGCCAGTAGGGAGTGGCAAGAAATATTCAAAGTGATGAATACCAAGAACCTACAACCAAGATTACTTTATC
The DNA here is from genome assembly GCF_963259705.1 of Myotis daubentonii. Taxonomy (NCBI): domain Eukaryota; kingdom Metazoa; phylum Chordata; class Mammalia; order Chiroptera; family Vespertilionidae; genus Myotis; species Myotis daubentonii. The sequence continues at coordinate 23,182,530 of NC_081848.1, read as the reverse complement.
CAGCAAAACTATCATTCAGAATTGAAGGTCAGATAGAGAGCTTCACAGATAAGAAAAAGCTAAAGGAGTTCATCACCACCAAACCAATATTATATGAAATGCTGAAAGGTCTTCTTTAAGAAGAGGAAGAAGAAGAAAAAGGTAAAGATAAAAATTATGAATAACAAATACATATCTATCAACAAGTGAATCTAAAAATCAAGTGAATAAAAAATATGATGAACAGAATAAACTGGTGAATATAATAGAATCAGGGGCATAGAAAGGGAGTGGACTGACAATTCTTGGGGGGGAAAAGGGTGTGGGAGATGTGGGAAGAGACTGAACAAAAATCGTACACCTATGGATGAGGACAGTGGGGGTGGGGAGGTAAGGGCAGAGGGTGGGGTGGGAACTGGGTGGAGGGGAGCTCTGGGGGGGGAAAAAGAGGAACAACTGTAATAATCTGAACAATAAAGATTTAATAAAAAATAAATTTAAAAAAAAGGCTTGCAAGTTCTATAAAGTTTAAAAAGCAACAGGACAGTCCCAATGGAAAACTATTTTGTTGTCATCAATAATAACCTTTCTCTATCCTTTTAACATGTCAATATAAAAAGTTATTAATGAAAAAATATATTGATATTTTTATTCTTTATTTCGTACTATCTGGTATGAATTTTACACTTACAGCACATCTCAGTTTAGATAGCCATATTTCAAGTGCTCAAAAGCCACATACATGTGCTAATGTATTGGATAGCACAAGTATACAAGAACAATAAAATAAACCACAAAGAATCAATCCAGAATGCTGGACCTTCTAAAGGAAAAATCTGCAGATATGCAATGACATGAAAAGTAAAAGTGGGGGGAAACTGCTCTAAATTAAGAGGTTAACTATATATAATATATTACTGAATCCTAATTCAAAAAAATCATCTACAAAGAGTTTTTTTTTAGACATATGGGGAAATTCGATATGAGTGAGCAACCTATATAATAAAAGCGTAGTATGCAAATTGTCCCCTCGACCAGGAGTTCCTCCAGGAGTTTGAACAGAGGGTGGGGCAGGCTGGGGAAAGAGAGGGAGGCCCTGGCTGGCAGCCGGCAGCTGCTAGGGACCCTACCAATGCATGAATTTCTCTCTCTCCCCCCGCCCCCCCCCCCCCCCTTGCTCTCCTGAGTCAAACCACACCATCCTTCTTTGAAATCCTTAAATAAGCTGGCTCCTCTGCAGGGAGCATGGGTCTACCAAACTCCTTCCTGACTTAAGTTCTCAACTGAACACCATTTCCTCAACTGAAATCTGACCCAATGTCCCAGACCAGTGCTCCTAGCAGTTCTTCTCAAAGCCCTGTGTGCTTCTCATTCTTTCCACTGTTCTTACATTTCTTTGTAAATGTCTGATTAACATCTATGTCCCTGAAGAATACAAACTTTACCAAGGAAACATGTCAACTGTGCTCACCATTCTATTCCTAGGACCTAGCATGGTGCCTGGCATAGCACACTCAAGAAATATTTGTTGAATTAATTAATGAGTGAAAGAATGATCAAAAGATTGGGTTATTCTAATCAAATTCATCAGAGGCAATGATCAGAACATCCAATACAGAATGAAAAACAAGGGAAGGGGTAAAACAAGGGTAAGGGAAGATAAAATCTCATTTTTCTTTTATGAGTTATTGTGTATATATTATTTTATATACCACATATAGGGTCCCATTTCCATTTTAAAACTTTTTATCACACTGGGGAAAATATTTCTTTAGATACTATGTCTTAAGTGAATGACAAATAATCGTTACACAACTGGTAGGAATCTGTTATTTCCAGTGGGACGATTAAAGTAGTAGTTGGGAACTGAAAAACCAGGTTTTTAGTCCTATGAAGCTAACAGCAGTATCCTTGGCCATGTGACTTAATTCCCATTCCTCATTACAGTTTCATTATCTATGAAAAGTAATGACTAGACTACTTTAGTGGTTAGTTTTTTGGTGATTATATACCTTCTTAAGACTCTCATGAAACCTATTCTATGAATTGCTTATAACATCAGGGAATTTAAAATTAAGAACCCTGGCCCAAATGATACCTTTTAGTTCTAATGAAATGACTATTCTATAATTTGTAATGATCATACAATATCTAGATAAATATTGAAAAATTAAATTGCCAAAAAATAAATGTATATGTGTTTGTGTCTATATTTACAGGGTGGGGCAAAAGTAGGTTTCTAGTTCTATGCAAAATAATATGACAAATAATAATACAAGAATAAACTCTGTTCTGCATACTCACAACTGTAAACCTATTTTGCCTCACACTGTATTTTCTAATTATGTAATCACAGACTTAGTCTTGAATATGAAGTTAAGACTCATAGACTAAATAGAAATATTCCGATATTGTATTTTTTACAATAAAGTCTGTAAGAGAAGTTTATGTACAACAGAATCACAGGAAAATTAAATCCAATAGCTACACTTATTTCAGGAGCTCTGGGCTATCACTCTATAAATATATACAACACCCCTGCTATGGCATCCTATCAAGAAATGTAAGCCATGTTTCTTTAAATATTTTTACTGTTCTCATATTAAGTGATTTTAGCAGAAACTATAATTATCTTTTAAAATACATTTCAAAAATATTCTAATTTAGCTAAGTAATGGTTTATTTTAAATGTCTTACATTTCAAAATATACCTGTCATAATAAAAGGGATAGAGCCCCTAAATATCTATATACACTTGTCTCAGTAACTCTCCTCCCTAAATAATTTCATCAGAATGAACTGGAACAGAGGAATATAAACTCAATTGACTCAGAACATCACCCTTGCCAGCACCCAACAGGGTTATGCTTACAAGACTTCTGACGCTGTGATTTGCACACTTACTCTAACCTTGTGACCTCAGTACACTGGAACCCATAATTAGCTTCAGTGGCCTGGCTCATGTGGAGTACTTCTCTGCTGCCAAGGTGAAAAATGAAAACACATGACTTGGGAATAAACTTGGCACTTGCATTTCCGACAGCACACTCATTTTTCTTTCAAACACTACACAAAGAGTCTTGTGGTTTTCTTTCACAAGTCTTTCCAAATCTGCAGACCATATTCCATTTCTTCAGAGTTTAGCCACCTTCCACATTACCACAAACTGTCTATCCTCACTGGCTCCATTTTCTCAGTGCCCAACTCACTCCTTAATCCTTTGCAATCTAGCTTTTGCCTTTATCAACCCCCTAAAATGGCTCTTTCTATAATTATTAATGACCTGATTATAATAATGGTCTTTTCTCTGTTCTGATACTATAAATGTTCATCTCCCTTCACTAGCATATTCTTTTGGTTATCCCATATCTCAGTTTAACCAATGCTCCTGAGTACCCACTGTATGCAAGATACAACTGTTCTAGGAACTCCTAGAGAAACAGAGATAAATATTTAACACGGGGTTGCTGCCTCTAATGAGCCTTCATTCCAAGGTACTAAATTCAAGTGCACTAAAAATACAACACAATGTAGAACATGAAATATGAATGAGAGAGAAATAAAACACCTGGAAGTTTGGATACTGAAAAGCTCATATACAGCTTTAATTTAGGGGCTTAAGAAAGAGACAGCATTTGAGGTTAGCCAAAATATAGTAAAGGTGTTTTAACACCTTCTCAACCATTTCACTAAACAAATGAATAGCAAGGGGAAGGGGAAGTGGAAAATTCAGGGCATGTTAAAAGCTATTTTAAGAGGCAGACCACTTTGGTTGAAATATAGGTTACTTAAAACACACAGAGATAAACCTGAAAAGGTAGGTTTTGATTAAACTGAGGCAGGTCCTACAAAATTGGTGGGCAGTTCTTAAAACAGTGAGAAGCTACTGAAAGTTTCTGTGCTTGAGGAAGATTATTTTAACAATAGGCCAAAGAGTGAATGATAATAGCAGGAAATCTGCTAGCAGTAAAAATTAAATAGGAGTGGATACAAGAGACACTGTAGAGATAAAATCAACAGAACTTGGCAACTGACTTGACATGATGAGAAAGGGAGAGAAAAGGGACAAAATATGACCCAAATCTTATTGATGAAGAAACCAGTGTGCCAAATTAGAGAGCAAAAAAAGGAAAGTAGGTGCCCAGCCGGTGTGCCTCAGTGGTTGAGTATCAACATATGAACCAGTAGGTCATGGGAAGGTTTGATTCCCGATCAGGGCATACGCCTGGCTGCAGGCTGTATCTCCAGTGTGGGGCATGCAGGAGGCAGCCAATCAATGATTCTCTATCATCACTGATGTTTCTATCTCTCTCTCCCTCCCCCTTCCTCTCCAAAATCAATAAAAATGTATTTTAAAAAGAAAAGAAGGTAGTTTGAAGAGGGATGAATTCTACCTTGGAATTCTTAAGTCTGAGCTGGTATCAAGACATCAACGGGGAAATGTGCAGCACACCATATATACACTAGTAGGCCAAAGCATTTTAGATTTTACCTGACCATTCATTCATTCATTCATTCAGGCAATGTTGATTTACTAATTACTCTATTTTGGATGAGTGGCACTGTGAAGATACATGTGATAAGCAACATTAGATGCGTTCCCAAATGATGTCTCATGGGAGAGGCAGACTCCTATTTAACTGTCTACAAATCTGACTATATAAGAGTTGTTTAAACAATACTATGGGAAGACAGAGGAGGAAAAGATTGGATATGACTGAGATACATGAAAAGATGTGTCAGTTTTGATGGACATTGGCCTGTTAGTAAGATTTGGTGGTAGAGTGGAAGAGTAAAAATATTCTAGACAGAACAGCATAAGTAAAAAATTTGGGGAAACCAATGTGACTGGCCTTTGTGAATCATGGCAGGTTGAAAGCAAGAAAGGTTGAGCTGTGTTCTATAAATAAACCATGATAAGATTGTATTCTGTAGGCAACAGGAAGCCATCAAACATTTCTGAACAGAAGTGTCATATATGCTGCTAGGGTTATGAAGTATCAATTGGGGGAGTAGGGGATTCTAGAGGAAGATATATTAGTTAACAGGCTACTGAATTAGGCTATTTAGACTATTGTAATAGATCACATAATGATATAAGAAATAAAGAAGAGTTTGAATAGATATGTAGAATAAACTAGATTTTAATGTTGAATTTGAGCTTCTTGCAAAATATCCAAGTGGATGTATTCATCATGTAAGTGGAAATATGAAACTTGTCCAGTTTGGGCACTCCCTGGAGAGATTATAGCTAAGTGATAGCTAAATCTATGAGACTGAATCATGTAGCCCAGGAACAGCATATAAAGCAAGAAGAGATGTGAGAATTAGTGAATGGAACTACATTCATTTTCATAAAATAAAGACTGGAGGTAGGTGTGAAGAAAAAATAGAAAGAGGGGAGAATCAAGAGAAACATTGTGAAAGCCAAGAAGAGTGTTTCAAAATAGGCAGCCAATATTATGTAATGCTAAATAAAAGTAAAAGAAGAGAAAAATCCAATGGATTTATTTTTTTTTAATATATTTTATTGATTTTTTACAGAGAGGAAGGGAGAGAGATAGAGAGTTAGAAACATCGATGAGAGAGAAACATCAATCAGCTGCCTCCTGCACATCTCCTACTGGGGATATGCCCGCAACCCAGGTACATGCCCTTGACCGGAATCGAACCTGGGACCTTTCAGTCCGCAGGCCGACGCTCTATCCACTGAGCCAAGCCGGTTTCGGCGGATTTATTAAATAGATATGTCAAACCAATGATTATGTCAACACTCTATATAATGTTTTAGAAACAATAATCTAATTTGAATTTAAAAATTGAGGCAATGAGGCATGGTCGTCTTCAACTTCTGGCTTCCCTCTCTTTCTTCCTGTCTTAGGTGACAGCATGACGCTTTTCGTGTTCAAGGACAGTCCTTCCTTCTATGCTCTCTATCCTGTCCCATCCAGTCTCCTTTGGGTGTGTGTTAGTATACATACAGACATCCACTTTACACAACACTGGACATTTAGGAGGAATTCAACAATGATTTGTCAGAAACATTAATGGCACATTGAATTCAACCTTCAACTACTCTATTGATATTACTTTCTGGATGTCATTAATGACCTCCAGTGTCATTTCTCAGTGCTTGTCTTCCATAACTTCTTCTCTGCAATATGTGACATTACTGTCACTGCCTCCCTGTTGGGATTTTCTCTCTAAACTTCCACTGTCATTAAAATGTACTAGCTTTCTTTAATATTCTCTCAACTTCTCTAGGTTCTTTTCTTCCAGCTGCTCTCTAAATATAGATTCTCTTAAAAGTTCTGACCTTGGTTCTGTTCTCTGTACTCAATCTCTCTCAGAAATATCATGGATTCTCAAAGCTTCAGTTATCACCTCAGAACAGACCATTTTCAAACATATATTTAGTGTTCTTGGTCCCAAATACTTGCTGCTAGTACCATCTGACTCACCTCTCTCCGGCCCTATTTCTCTCTGATCCTGCTTGGCTACAGACCACATCTTACAATGTCATTAAGCTGTATGGTAAGTAACTAGAATTACACCAAATAATATTTTTTAAATTGTCCCTTTCAAATGCAAATACAGGCATTAGTTAACCAATTATTCTGCTAACCAGTTAGTAAATTATCCTATATAATAAAAGGCTAATATGCAAATTGTCCCCTTGGGAGTTTAACCGACCGCTATGACATGTGCTGACCACCAGGGGGCGGCACTGAATGAAGGAAGGCCCCAGGGAAGAAAGGCCCGCGGCCTGCAGCCCGAAGGCCCCCATCGGCCCTGATCACCAGCCAGTCCTGGGAACCCTACCTGTGCTCATGCACGGGGCCTCTAGTAGATTATAACTTTCAAGGACCTTGGAGATCATGATAGTGAAACCTCCCTCATTTACAAATAAAGTACAGCCCAGAAAAGTGAAGTAAATGGTTTCAAATATAATATCAAATTAGTGGCAGAACCAGCTATAGAAGAAGGTCCCCTTTTGATTATATCACATTGCTTCTGACAGGAGTGCAGAACCAAAAGGAGAAATACCCTCAGGGTGCTTATTATCTAACTGGGGAGATAAAATAAGTGCATGCGCGTGAGCACACACACACTCCTCCCACATACTTCTATCACACATGCTCACTGTATGAAGACAAAGTTCAGTTAAGAATAATCAGGGAATGCTCCCTCAGAAGATAAAGCTAAACTGGATTTAGAAGTGGGTTAAGAACAGGCCAGCAGAAAACAGTGCATTTAGGACTGTTTCCCATAATTTTTTTAAAGTTTTTGGACAAAAAACACAGGAAACATTCTATATGAAAAACTCAATTGTTAATTAAATCCCACATTTAGAATTCAGCATGAATCCAAGTGTTACCGTAGGATCTCAAAGTAAATGACAATTTATCTCATAGAATGTTACTGTTCCCTGACTAGTTTAAGACTAGTTCATTTCCTTACTCCACTACTCAGTAGTCATGAGACGTTGGGCGGGATGCTCTACATCTCTGAGTCTGTTTCTTCATGTATAAAATGGAGATGATAAAATCTACTTCATAATTGGTCATTTATTCAGCTCCTTGTGTTCCAAATAAGGCCATTCATTACCCCAGTGTCTAGCTTCCATCAGTAGAAGTTAAGAAAGGGCATCAGAAATCCAAATCTCTGGAGTATGAATGTCCCTCCATTTCTCCTTCAGCCGCCCCAATACCATTGATGAAGCGAAGGAGATCCCAGAATTGTGAGTGGACCTTACAGAATCTCACCCTTACCTACCACTCAACTCTTACAGCCTCACCACATGCCATTCTAAAAACTGTAAGAACTAACTTCATTATACCCTTTATCTCTGTTTTCAGCAGTTCCCATAAGAGATCAGAACTACCAGACTCTAATTGCCTCTTCTGATCCCATCTTCAAGTAACCATCTCCCTCCCCCAATTCCTGTGCTTCTGGATTTTAAAGTCAATCTTTAACAAAAGTCCCTCTACTTTCTCTCTCTTTCTTAAATGGTCTCTTTACCTTTTACTCTAACTAAAGCCTGGTTTTCCCAAGGACACTGCTCTCACTACAGCTCTTTCAAATGGGAAAATAAGCTCTCATTTTTTCTCATACACCACTCTCCAACCACTGGGTCTGGAAATTGGGTCTTTTTCCTCTTTACTACTTTTCAGACTATTCTTCCTTTCTCTGTCTAAAGACCCCAAGTATTCAATCTCTTCATCTCATGTCATCACAGTATTCTACACACTATCCCTCCTCCTTATTGAAGTTATCTACCAATCTACGTCACTCTCCTTGATTCTTTGAAGAATTAACTTCAGGCTCACCATCATTCTTTCTAATATTTATACAATTGCCATAATTCTTAATGATTTCAGTATTCATATAAATTAGCATCTGCCAAAACCGGTTTGGCTCAGTGGATAGAGCGTCGGCCTGCGGACTGAAAGGTCCCAGGTTCGATTCCAGTCAAGGGCATGTACCTGGGTTGCGGGCACATCCCCAGTGGGAGATGTGCAGGAGGCAGCTGATCGATGTTTCTCGCTCATCGATGTTTCTAACTCTCTATCTCTCTCCCTTCCTCTCTGAAAAAATCAATAAAATATATTTTTAAAAAAAATAAAAATAAAAAAAATAAATAAATTAGCATCTAACACCTCGCCTCTCAGCTCCTTGATCTCCTCTGCTCCAATGATCTCCTCTGCTCCTCTGCTCCACTGTATCTCAGATCATGATCATCCCCTTAACACTGGCATTACTAATTAACTGTAAGCCCTCCTTAATTTAAATTTCAAACCACCAGCTCATTCTCTCTAGTACACCAGCCAACATCTTCAATTGTTCAATCATATGAAGACCTCCATTGTTCCTACTATCTTTCATTGACTCTATTTCATGTCTTCACTTCTCTCTTTCCCCAATTTATGAAACTCCATGGCCTGTCATTACAGTAAATCCCTTGCTTTGTGGTACTTACCTGGCAACACCAAAATGCTAGTCAAAGCCAACTCTCTGCCTACTCCAGACCTGCATCCATACAGTTGAATAGTCTCGAGAAAAAAATACACCCATCTGCCCTGGATTTACTTTGAATTGATGATCACTTACCTCAACTAGACCCAGCAATACTGCCCAGCAATCACACATTCTCCTCATCCATATATCCTCATTCTTCTAGACTACTATTTCAGATTTTTTTTTCTTTCCTAACCCTCTCCATCCTGAATTTTAATAATCTGTTACTATTTCACTGAAAAATACAGAAGGAATCAAGACCTTCCACAAGTTCCCCGAACCACAAGTTATGTACACTTATGCATATGTACTGTGCCTTCCTTTCTCTTACTAGGGAAAAATTGTACATACTCCCATCTCAAGCCAGCTCTCCATTAAACTTCATCTTCTCTCATCTACACAAGAAACTCTATCAGTTCTTCCCTCTGGTTCAAAATTTTCCCTCTCTACTCAATCATTCCAACCAATATAGAAACATGCTATTATTTCTCTCAACCCCTCCAACTACCACTTCATTTCTCTGAGCTTATTTACAGCAAGTGTTGAAAGAGATGTTTATGTTCACTGCTTCCAATTCCTCACATCTCACTTTCTCTTGAACTCACTCCCATCAGGCCAGCAAAAATGTTTTTTTAAAGGTCATCAAGAACCTCCACTTTGCTATACTCCATTGTCAACACTTATGCCTCGTCCATAAGTAGCATTTGACATAGTTGATCCTTCCTCTTTGAAACACTTTCTACCCTGGGATTCCAAAACACTTATGGCTACCTCACTAGTCACTAGACACTCTCTCTCAAGTCTCCTGTAATGATTGCTTCTTACCTTCTTATATCGTAACACTCGAACACCCCTTAACACTCAGTCCTTGAACCTCTTATCTTCATTATGTACACTTCCCCTTGCTTAATAATCTCGTCCAGGCTTATAGCTTGAACATCCTTAACTTGATAAACCAAAATTTATAATGCTATCCCACACTTCTCTCTGGAACTGCAGATTCCAATAACTTTTTTAACATCTATTCTGGATGTCTAATACCAAACTCCTGCTCTTCTTCTGGAAACCAGCTCTATACCTTAGTAAGTGGTAATTCTATCCTAAACTTTCTTCAGCCAAAAACTTTAGAGTCATCTTGGGAGCTTCTTATTACATGACATGTTTAGTCAGGAAATAAGGTTGGTTGCACCTACAAAACATGTCCAGTATCCAATCATTTCTCTCTGCCTCTTCAGCCACCACTATCATCTCCCTCCTGATGATTCCAATTGTCTATAACCAGTCTCCAAGCTTCTGCATCACAGTCTGTTAACACAGCAACCAGAGTGATCCTTTTGAAACAGCTGATAGTGTCACTCCTCTGCAAAAAAACTGCCACTATCTTCCCATCTCACTCAGAATAAAAACAAAGTCCTTAAAATAGCTAAAAGGCCTTTCATGATCTGCCCCCACCCTTATCTCCCTGATCTCATCTTCTCCTATCTTCCCTCCTGTGCCCTTGCACCTCACAGGACTCCTGCTCTTCCTCAAACACACCAGACAAGTTCCCACTTCAAGAATTTTATACCATTGGTCATCTCTATCTAGAATTCTCTTCTCACAAATATTCCCAATTTTCCTTCACTTCGTTCAGCTTTTTTGCTGAAATGCTGCCTTCTTGATATGATCTTTCCTGGTCCTTTTATTTAAAACTAGAGGCCCGATGCACGAAATTCATGTAAGAGTAGGCCTTCCTTCCCCTGGCTGCCGGCACCAGGTTCCCTCTGGCACCCAGACCCCGGCTTTCCTCCAGCCGCCAGCAGTCACCCAGGACCCGGACTTCCCTTGCAGCCCTGGCTTTGTCTGGAGGGTCATCTGGAAGGTCGTCTGGTCTAACTAGCATATTACGCTTTTATTATTATAGATTATTACTATAGATTATAAGTAAGCCGCACCAAACCTACCCACTCATTATCTATTCCCTTCCTCCTTTATTTTTCTTAGAATATGTATTATCATCTGACATATTTTTTTGATTTTAAAATATTCTGACTCCTCCACTTAGTTAATACTTACTGAGTGCTAACTATATACCAGAAACAGTTCATATACTTATAAAAATAAAATAATAAAGTTAATGTATTACCTGACAAACAGAAACACCAAAACAATGTAAACAACTCTAACAATCTGATCCTTAAAGGCGGTGGTAAGTCATCCATAATCAGATAATCTCTGCCAGAGAAAAGTTAATACAGTTTGTTTAAAACAAGACAAGTAAACAAAATAATCTCTAGAAAAGGAAATTTTGTATCTCCCCTCTAGCAACCAATTCTAATTATTAAATCACTAGAGACCTGGTGCACAAAATTTGTGCACAGGTAGGATCCCTAGGCCTGGCCAGTGATCAGGGCCAATCTGTGGGGCGACCAGCGGGGCAATCAGGGCCCCCTGCTCACACACGCCTTCGCTGGCCCGGTGCCGCCTGCTCGCCAGCCTCACTCCCCACAGCTAGAGTCCTGCGGGTTGGGGGCAGCTCCTGCATTGAGCGTCTGACCCCTGTTGGTCAGTGTGCATCATAGTGACCAGTCGTTCTACCGTTCAGTCGATTTGCATATTAGGGTTCTATTATATAGGATTGTTAGAAAAACAGACCCTGTCCATTTTCATGGTAAGTGCTGTGTATTATTTTATTTCATGACCAAAAAGTTAAGCATTTAATAGGGACACTATTAAATGTAGCCATACTAAAATTTATCTTCACAATGATGCAAGGGACACTTTGGCAAATCCTAAAACATAGATAAACTACTCTCCCACTGCAACCAGGACATGTAAGTTTAAGGTAGGAGAAGAGAAAGAAAATTATGTCTCATAAGTCATGGAAAGTAATATATAGCCTCTCAGAGCTTCAATTTCATATTGTAAAATAAGGATAAAAACAATGGCTCTCCTTATTTCATTGGGTAGTTATAAAAATCAAGTGAAAATGCTGTTTAAACTCTAAGATTCTTTTATATATAAATACCACTGTTTACAAAAAATCCAGAGGGCAGGAAGGGGAAGGAGCCAGCATCCTGCAATCGACAATGTAATAAATGTGGAAAATGGAAGTTACTGTTAAAATGACTTAAGTTTAAAGCAAAAAGCAAATATGTATGGAGCTATCTAAGGAACAAGGCACCGCCGCAGGAAGACTTTCCAGATTCACATCCTTCCTCCTGGTTGACCCTGGATAGATGTCCCCTCAGCACATTAGTATTTAATTCACAGCTATTTCTTATTAGTTCTTTGTTAAGTTTTCAAGCAAATCTGTGTGTTCTAGTTTGATAAAATGAAAAAACTCAATAAATGTTTATTTACCAACAAAGCTTCCCAAATAAAAATCAGAACTCTTTAGAGATTAGCATTTACAACATATTCATAAAATATAGAGGCCAGGTCTATTTTCACTAAAATAATTTAAAGGGATAACTGACTTATAGAGAAAAACATTAAATAAAGAAATATTTGAGATTATCAAATCCATCATTACAAAGGAAAAAGTGACTTGTGGAAAAGTCACAAAGTCACATCACTTATTTTTTGACAAAAGCCAAATTGGATAAAATTTGGCCACAAAAATGAAACAATGACATATAAACATTCAGTTTCATGTTCCAAATACATTTTTAAATGGTTCTTAGTTTCATAAGTTTCACATAGAGATTTCAAACAAATTTTTAAAACTGTAGTATTACTATATTAAATTATTGCCTTTCCATAGTATCTGCTTTAATCACTAAATGCCACATCCCCTAAATCTCTGCCCTCAGCCACCAAAAATAAAAACTTTGCAGCATATGCTTAATTGAAACACACAGCTATGATTCCAAACCAAGCAATCATTCTCTATTATCCATATTCCTTCTAATTGGCAGGCTACAAAAAGGGTCATCTTCTGTATCCAAGGCCTTTTATCATGAATAGTATCCAAAATGGAGCGGGAAGTGTTGGCTTTGTGAATGATGACATCAATGACATTCAATGAATTCAATTCCATGATGATATTCAAAGTCATAAGGAAGACCTGAGGGATGAAACTGCTATACAAGATGGTCTTGAAGTTCAAAGCTAAGACTGTATGATTCAGAGCACAGACATAAAATTCTAGTATCACAAATGAACTGAAGAGCTATAGTTCTAAATATTGGAAATATTTGCTAAACTAGCTGATAGATCCTCCCTTCCCCCAACTGGTAAGTATGACGTAATCTGCAGCCCGGAAATACCTGAGTGACTAACCATGTACCTTATATGGACTATACATTGAACCACCAATCCACACCTGCCAAATACCCTAAACCCTTGTTCCTATATGGACCATACAGTAAGCCACCAATCAGTGTGTGCCGAGTACACTAAGTCCCTACCCCTTCCCATTCCGCCCCTCAAAAGGCGTGCCCACCTCTGCACCTGCTGCTGTCCTCCCCTTGCCAGACAGCCCGGCAGGTCCTTCTCCTCTAATAAAGCCTGTAGTCCTAGTTTTCAGCCTCTGTCTGATCTTTCACTAGCTTTTACAAATTTTAACATATCTTTTATCTTGAATCAAAATGCCCCCAACTTTTCCCTCCCACACAAACAAACTATTGTCCCATTTGAAATATGAATCAAAGATTTGTCCTTCAACATCATTTCTTAGGTTTGGCACAGAAATTTTCCTCACAGAAAGGTCCTAGCACAGCTGCAGCATCATGACATTTTGTTCTCATTTTTACTTAGCATGGGCACTTCTCTGCCCAAACCTTTAATCAGAGTTGTTATTAAAAAAATAAAATTATAATCGTGATTCCCTTCTGTTCCTTTAAATATTTTTTTGAAAGTACACACACACACACACACACACACACACACATACAACAAAAAAACACTGACAAGGTTCAAATAGCTAAGCCAGTGATGGCAAACCTTTTGAGCTCGGTGTGTCAGCATTTTGAAAAACCCTAACTTAACTCTGGTGCCATGTCACATATAGAAATTTTTTGATATTTGCAACCATAGTAAAACAAAGATTTATATTTTTGATATTTATTTTATATATTTAAATGCCATTTAACAAAGAAAAAGCAACCAAAAAAATGAGTTCACGTGTCACCTCTGACACGCGTGTCACAGGTTCGCCATCACTGAGCTCAGCCATAAATACACAGAAAATTCCCAGGCCCTCGATAACCTGAAAGTAATTAATAAGAATGGAGAGTTAAGTGTGCTTTGAAACAAAAACAATAATAATTCCTCAAGGGTAGGTAAAACATAATTTCTGCCTTCAAGAGCATTAATATTTTTATTTGTTTTAGTTGAGTGTGCTATGTCAAAAAATCATAAACACATTTTAGAAATTAATGAAGTTGTTACAGAGAGGATATTTTCTCAAAAGCAACAAAATTGATCAAAATATAATTAGCACTGTGGGATACTCTTAATAATGTAAATTATTCTTTATATTTATACTTATTCATATGTAGACTCCTTTTTCCAAGAGGCTCAAAATACCTTTCAGAGTAAAACTGCAATTATAGTCTAATGTACTAAATTTTTATTATCAACCCTTAGGAAGAGCAATTAAAGCAGGTGAGCATGCGGACAATTTACAATCACAAATGCATTTACATATCTAAATTTGCAGAGCCATGACCCCTGTAAATGGGAAGTCACTCTCACTAGAATTCCCCTTTCTTTAACCAACTCCTCATTCCACCCTAAACTATATTACTTTGTTTATTCCTATTTAAAAAATCAAGTCCATATTATTTAAATGTTAACTTCTGGTTCCACAAAATAACCAAATGAATATACAAATACATGCTTACATATGAAAGAACACAACTTAGGCTGACAATAAGAAAGGCCAGCACTAGTCATAATCTGTTTTTCAATAGCCCTGCCATTATCTCAGCCAGAGTGACACAGTTTTCTTTCCACCACAAGATCAAAACACAAATCCCATCATCTCTTAGTCATTCCCACTCATTTACTGGCCTGCTGTTATTATAACAGAATGTCTTTTTCCTCTGCTCACTATTCCTAAGAGCAATGTTCCACCCTTTTGGTCTCAAAAGTTCTATTATGTTAAAGTGTAGTATTTAGGTGAACAGTTATACAAAAAAATAATTGGTAAGGGGATAGAAATGGCTCTATATGCTTTTCAAAATAGTATCATTTAATAAGATAAAGTACTCTCTACTTTTCTATTTATTTTGTTTCAGTTTTTGGGGGGGGGTTTTTTGGTTATGCTTATTCCTGAGAATTATTCAAGCTAAATACTTGCAAATTAAGAAAGTTATGTCTTAATAAATGAATTTGGGAACCTACTACAGATTACTTCTTGCCTCAATACCACTGAATTTACAAGCATCCCTGTTAAAGCTGCAAAGGCAGAGAAATTTGTTTCCAGATAGCAGGGGTTCCCTTATCACCTCCAAATATGCCTCATGGCACCCCTCAGCTGCCTTGAAAGGATGGAGACTAAGAACCTCTATCACCAACTAAAGGCCTCTTAGGCACCTTCCCTCCTGTTCTTCCCACCCTCCCCTTCCATTTGGGAAGCAGGAACTTCCTAAATCTCCTTTTTCTTACTCTTGCACAGACATTTACTAATATCATCAATGTATTATGTACTGGGGATAGTGTTAAAACGGATTCATTTTCTTCAGGGACCTACAGTCTAATGAAAGTGCTGAGTATGTGAAGTACCTCCTAACAGTGGAGTGTAGGAATGAAGGATATAAAGGATGCAACAGAAACCAAGAAGAGAACACAAAGCTCAGAACCGGTCAGTGGCTGAAAACATGAGCTTTAGCATCAGAGACTTGGTTTCACCAGTCAGTAAATAATAATTCAGACAAGTTACGTAATCTCTCTAAATTCTTTCTTATAAAATATGATAACAAAACCTTATAAGACTGTAATAAGGATCAAAAAGCATGATTTATAGAAAATAATTAGTGCTAAATGCTTAGCTGGTAGAAAGTGTTCAAATAGCATTGGGGAAATACAAGAGCACCCTCTTCAGAAGGGAAAAAAGGATGAAATCAGAAATAAAGGTCTCCCATTAAGGAATTCATTAATTAAATTTAAATGAAGAAAGAAAGCACTTGGCCCTAGAAGCACTTCTCACTGAAATCTGCACTGTAAATTGTCCTGCTTTGACTAAGATGACTGAATGTACAACATTTTTAATTTTAAAGAAGTTTTAGTTAATAGGTGAATCACTTAATACAAAGTACAAAAATCAGGAGCAAAATTTTTAAAAATATATTACACATATACTCTCATGCACATACATTCACACATCTTATGTAACTTTTGATATGTTCAAGCAGAAGGTTGGCCCAAAGCTTCAATCCCAAAAGCAGTCTATCACTAGTATTTTTCAATGTAACCATTATCAAAGCATAGGCTCTCTCTGGTTCTGCTGGTTTGTCAGATGGTTAGTGGAATCATCATTACTTTATTGTCGGTCCCATTAACACTTGGAGGTATTTTACAGTAATAAACAGTCATAAATGTTTTGATATTCCTCTTCTCCTGACATATTTCAAAACCCAGTAAAAACATTTCCAGTGAAAGTAAAAAAGTATTTCTGAAAAAGAGAAATACAGATAAACAATTCATACTAATTTTAATTCAAAACGATCTGGAAATAAGTCACATGCATTTCATATTGTAGTTAACAAATGCCTCCATAGGACTTGGGAGAGGCTGCATTTCTCTAATTTACAGTCATTACTGACCACAGTCATTACAATAAGGTCTAGACCACTTGCCTTATTTAAAGCGCTTCACTCCAATTTCATTTTTCATCAGTACTCCATGGAAAGTATACTCCGTAGTAATGTCCTGAGCACACACATAGTACATTTGCCAGAGGACATTAAAGAATGCGTTCTGTATCCTGACTGTGAAAAACCTTTTCTAGGAATGCAAATTTTACTCTCAACACTTACACAATGGACTACAGTGTCACAAGCACTGTTCATATTCTATTAGTCATTCTGCAGAACATTTTATTTAAAAAATAATAAAAGGCCTTTAGTGTGTATAAAGAATTTGGGACACAAAAGACTCATTGTCAGACTATTTGCAGTCCCCAAAATAGAAAAATAACCCCCCAAAACAAAATTATTTGCAGCTCATAATTATTTTTAAAATGCTACCCCAGAACCCTGCACTTTTTAATTTAACCAATCTTTAGTATAAAAGAGATGGCATAAGTGATCTTATCATAATGGCATCTGATTGACAAAGATCAGAGACTACACTTTGTATTCTTCAGAGAAACAAAGGGGATTTGAGCTCTGGGACAGCTGGTGCCTGTTGGCATTTAGTTTAGAAAACCCCAAGGTTCTAAGGTACATGTGACCTTGGATACAGTTTAATTTGTATTATTTTATTTTAAGGTCTATCAACTATACTTCCTGAACTGAAAGTCAGGGTGTGTATTATTTGGTAATCCAACAGCAAGTCTGAAAAACCAGGTTGTATAAAAAATGGTGTACATATATCTTTTTTCCTGCAGAGTACTGCTTCTCCAAAGATCGTATCTGGAAATACAAATAAATAAAACAGGCAAAAGCCAAGTATGCTAGCCAAAATTTATGTGTCCATAGGGGATCCAGTAAGAACTGGAGAGAAGGAGGGACCTTGGGTTCCAGCACCAATCAATCTCAACACCCTCAGCACTCTCTTAAAAGAGCTTCTCAGAACTTCTTCAAAAATCTCTGACAAACAAACTAGAGCAAAAATGAAAATTCATTTGGATTCATAAGTAGCCTAGAGGGGAAAGTTACTTACATACCAGTTTAACTGAGAAAATGTCATACTAAACTGAAGACCAGTCAGATCATTAGAGCTCCAAGCACACTATGTTAGCACAGGTAACAGGTACTTTATTTTGTTTGCAGAAACTAAATTAAAAAATTCAGTAGGAAAAGAAGAGCATTTAATGTCTCTTTCTCTTTCAAGTCTGGAAAGGTTAGTTAAAATGCAAAGTATTGGCATCATTCAGTGATTTATCCCTCCATAATTTTGAGTACTGTTCCCTATTTACCAGATTAGTTAGTACAAATCATAAGATACTATCTTCTTGCTTATTTTTGTCTTTTCTCGCTATCTGTATAAAGATGAAGAAAATACCTTTTTAAATATCATTTTAAAGTATTAATACTTAATATTAGCATGGCTTTTTAAAACAGCAAAAATGCTCTCATACAAATTATCTTCCATACATATTGCCAATTCTGGGGTTAGACTGCCTGGTACTAAATTCTAGTTCAATCACCTGTGTGACCTTGAGGAAGTTACTTAACCTCTCTGTGCTTGAGTTCCTCATCTATAAAGTGGGATACCAATAATTCTTATACCTCACAGGATTGTTATAACAATATATGTAAAATACTTAAACCAGTGCCAACTACATAGTACACACTACATAGCTGTTAACTTTTTAAATTATTATAAGCAATCATTATGTTTGGGTCTAATAATCCTATATAATAAAAGCCTAATATGTAAATTGTCCCCTTGACTGGGAGTTCCACCAGGAGGCAGGGCCATCCAGCCAACCTTGGGAAGGGAGGCCCCGGCTGGCAGCCAGCAGCCACTAGGGACCCTAACCATGCACGAATTTCATGCACTGGGCCTCTAGTAATTCTATAAAGATAAGACAATCATTTTAAAACCCCTTTTCCAGATAAGGGAATCAGGATCAGCGAAATCAAGTGGCGAATCCAGAGTCAGAGTTAAGAAGTAAAACCAGAACTAAAAACCCAAGACAAAGAAATAACCAAGACTTCTCACTACACTGTGCTATATCATATCACACAGTATATTTTCTGAGTTAATATAGTTCAGTATACTTCTAAAGACCTGCTCTTTTAAACATTTAAACACTCAAATAATTTTAGGCAGCATTCAATGGTAGCCACACTAAGAATGAGTCTGTTATCCAAAAGATACCTGCTTCTCTTTTAAGTATTTTTTGAGTAGCAAAATGAGTCAGACTTCTCAAGAGAAGTACACACCAAATAATTAGGCTGGCTGGACAAGATGAACCTGTCATAAGTTTTCCAATATCTAGAGTTTCTTTTAAATAGCAAAACGTATATCCCAAGATACTTCCATGTTATGATTTATGCTGCACAGTGGAAACAAGATGGCATTTAAGAGTCAAAATTTCGGTTCCATCTTTTCAAGCAGGGGACACAGGACAATAGTGTCACTCCCCTGAGCTTCATTTACCCATCTGACAAATGAAGTCCTACCTCACAAGACTGTTATAGAAATAACTGAGGTGATATAGGTTAAACAGCTTTGTAACTATAAAAATCAAACCAAAATGTGTTAACATTACAATTAGCTACTCTGATTACACTGATAATACTTAACATTCAGTTATTCATTCATTAATCACTTTTTTCTTAGAAAATTGCTGACAAAACTCTTCTAAAAATAGAAGTATCATCCTGGGCATCCTATCTAATAAAAGAGAAAAATGGTAATTGGCATACAACGATACCCTTTTCATTGGCTAATCAGGGCTATATGCAAATTAACTGCCAACTAAGATTGGCAGTTAACTGCCAACAAGATGGCGGCTAATTTGCATATGTAGGCACAATGCAGGGAGGCGAAAGGGAAAGCAGGAAGAAGCCCCCTGCCACTGACAATGATCGGAAACCCAGCGGGGAGCTAAGAGCTGGGGGGCAGGGCAAAGGCGGCCCTGGGGCCGCCTTTGCCCTGCCCCCTAGCCATGATCGGAGAATCAGGCGCCTTTGCCGCCCTGGCCAGTGATAGCAGGAAGTAGGGGTGGGGCCAGCGATGGGAGCTGGGCACGGTCGAAGCTGGCAGTCCCGGGAGCTAGGGGTCCCTTGCCTGGGCCTAAAGCGAAGCCCATGATCGCGGGGCCGCTGCAGCTGCGGGTCCCCGCTGCCCGGGCCGGACGCCTAGGCCAGAGATGTTAGGCCTGGGCAGTGGCGGAGCCTGCAACCACAGGGAGCTGGGGGTCCCTTGCCCAGGCCTGACACCTCTGCCGGAGGCCTCAGGCCTGGTCAAGGGGCCGATCCGGTGATTGGTGATCAGAGGGTGATGAGGGTTAACTCCTCTGGCCGAGGCATCAGGCCTGGGTGGGGGGCGGAACTGGGGATTGGGGGGATATGATGGTCCCCTTGCCCAGGCCTGAAGCCTGGGTCAGAGGCGTCAGGCTTGGGCGGGGGGTGGAGCAAGCGATCAGAGGGAGATGGGGGTCCCCTGCCCAGGCATGATTCCTGGGCCAGAGGCCTCAGGCCTGGGCGGGGGCCAGAGCCAGTGATCAGGGGGAGATGGGGGTCCCCTGTCCAAGCCTGACACCTCTGGCAGAGGCGTCAGGCCTGGGCAAGGGGCCGATCAGGCGATCGGAGGGTGATGGGGGTCTATGCCTCTGGCCGAGGCATCAGGCCTGGGCTGGGGGCAGAACCAGTGATGGGGGGAAATGAGGGTCCCCTGCCCAGGTCTGACGCCTCTGTCAGAGGCATCAGGCCTGGGCAAGGGGCCAATCCTGCGATTGGAGGGTGATGGGGGTCAACGCCTGAGGGCTCCCAGTATGTGAGAGGGGGCAGGCTGGGCTGAGGGACACTCCCCCACACACACACACACACACACCCCCAGTGCACGAATTTCGTGCACCGGGCCCCTAGTCTACACTAATAAAAGAGAAACATGCAAACTGGTGTCACTCCACTATGCCACCAGCCAATCAAAGCGACTATGCAAATGAGCCCAACAAAGATAACGGTTAATTTGCATAAGCAGGTGCTGAGTGAAGACTGAAGAGGCTTGGTTTGCAGCGGAGAAGCCAAGCCTCGCTGCGGCCAGAAGGGAAAAGCCTAGCCTCGAGGCTTGGCTTCTCTGCTGCGGCCGGACCAAAGGCGTGGGTCCCAGGTGCCAGAGGAAACCCGTGCCGGCAGCCAGGGGAAGGAAGGCCTATTGCGCGAATCTTCGTGCAACGGGCTTCTAGTTTTGTATAATAACAGTATATTAAGTGACAATCTGGATTAGATTAGCACAGTGAAAGAACTTCAGGTGATCTATGAAGTATCTACTCTAGTACCATGTGCTTAAAGGAGACTCAGTAAAATCTGATAAAAGAACAAGCCAAGTGACAAGCATATGTATTTTTTTTCTTATTTTACATTAAATAGTAAACATTTTCAATTAAATCACAAGGAAACTCAGTGGACATATTATCATCATAGCAGTAATCATAACACATTATATTTGTGTGACACTACAGTTTTCAAAGCATCTCACACGTCATCATAGAAATACAATGTTATTCTGCTTTTTCTCAAGTGTATTTTAAAAATTCATAAAACTTCCACGTTTAGGCAAGTCTCTAACTATTAATATACTATGCAAAATAAAATACAAAATACACACACCAAAATTTATTCACACTTATAGTTCAGAAAATACCTTAGAATATTTCAGTCCCTCAGATACTGTGAATATCAACCACAACAATGTAGTAATAAAAATATAAAATAACTTCAATCATTTAAGGTCTCTGGCTCGGTATATAAAGCATCAGATTCTGTACCAAGCAAATAAAACTACTCCTAATAGTATTTCATAGAATCCAAAGGAAAAAAAAAAGTTTTTTCATACTACCTATGTTCAAACTACATACTATTCATACTACAATTTACCAAGCACCTATTTGCAAAGCACTATGCTAGTTACTATCATCATTCAAAAATGAATTCAGACCCCTCTTTTTCAGAAGCATAAAATATAAAGGTCAAAAGTAGAGATAGAGTCCAGCCAGCATAGCTCAGTGGCTGAGCATCGATCTATGAACCAAAAAGTCCCAGTTCAATTCCTGGTCAGGGCACATGCCCAGGTTGCAGGCTTGATCCCCTGTGTGGGGTGTGCAGGAGGCAACCGATCAATGATTCTCTCTCATCATTGATGTTTCTATCTCTCCCTCTCCCTTCCTGTCTGAACTCAATAAAAATATATTAAAAAAAAAAAAAAAAAAGTAGGGATAGTGCAATGGGGAAAAAAAGAACAAGTATTTTTCCTCTACCTAGACCACCACGGTTTTTCCACCCAATGATTTCAAAATCAAAATCAGTGGCATAACTGACTAAAGATGAAGAAAGAGTCCATGTATCTCATGTACATAATCAATATGTGCTTTTAGTTATTTTTTTAGGAACAATGACAGATGTTATGATTTCATATATACACAGTGAAGCTGTCAGACCCAACAAAAATCACTAAGTGACAGTGAAGTCTAGAACTGGAAGTCAGGAGATCACTAAATAGCACTAAATAGCCCTGTGACTTTGGAGGAAACAATACCAATCTTTCCTGGCCTTCTAACACTTACTGTGCCGTAGGGTAGGTTATTAGATTTCTCTAGATCTGTTCCCTCATCGACAAACTTACAGAGTTGGACTAGAATACACTTACTAAAAACTTTAAGTGAAAATTTGGGGGCCCACTCCCAGTGATTCACAATGTCTGGGCTGGAATCTAGGAAGCTCAATGCTCACCAAGCACCACAGGTGATTGAAATAAGCAGGAGAGCTTCAGCCACACTAAGGACATTACAAGTCCTAGACACAGTAAAGAATCTCCTATGCCCCTAACTGTATAAAAAGATGACATAATTTGTTTCAGTGCCAAGGTCTTAGGAATTCTGGATCTAGCATACGTGCAGAACACAGTAGATGCTAAACAAATATTTATAAAGAGGAAGAAGGGAGGAAGGGAGGGGATAGAGAAAGAAGGGAAGGAAGGGAGGAGGCAGCTAACTAACTGGTCATAGTTTTGGCTAAGAAACATAAAAAACTGTAGTAAAATTAAAATTGGGTAAAACATACATCAGCAGCTAGAAGGCAAAGATTTCAGTCTCTATACACAATTTTTTTTTTTTTTGCACACAATTTTAAATATAGCATGAGCCCTTGTCAAACTGCAAAGTACTACGGAGGAAAAGGGGAAAAAACACTACATGGAAGCCAAAGAATTCTAATGAAAAATTACCAATGACTAAAACTTAGTCATAGTTTTCACCAGGTAGAATACAGAATTTTAAGAACTGGGACTTGTAACTGGAACTAAAGTTTGTAGTTACTGTTTATTTATATGCATAAATTTCATGTAGGATAATATATGGATTCCAGAAATACTGTTGGCAATATTAATTTTGTCCATTTTTTATTTTCATTTTCTGATTCACTTACATTATAATTTTTGAGATGTTTTATCTTCACTTCTGATGATCTTCAAATTCAAATGTCAATGGCTCTTAACACATTAACTGTAAACAAACACAAAGGAACTTAGGGGAATTCAGATATTTAAGGAACCCTACAATAAAATATTCTAAATTACTCTGTAAATCCTGTGGGGGAGGGAGAAGTGGAGGTGGGATGAAACTTGAGCACCTTGTTTATTTCTTGCTTCACAATTTATCTGATGGTTCATGTAAAACTCTTCTTTTAAATGGCAATGAGACTATCCTCTTAATCATCAAGCAAAGGAAACAAAATCAACCTATTTTCTGTAGGAAGAATAAAACATTCAAAGTTAGAGAAAATTCTCTCCAAATATGGACACTCTGAACTCACTAACGTACTGTGTGCGTTATCCTTCTCCTCCTCAGCAGTGGTCAAGGAAATTCACTTTCTTGTCACTACCACCCAATCAACCTGCCCTGGGATAGCCCTCTTACTACCAACTATTAGCCTAGACCTGGGCACCAGATCTTCAGGTTCTCTACAGCACATAGAGCCTGGAGTTAAACAGATTTGGGGTCAAACATCAAACTCTTCACCCTAATTTTCAGTTTTCTGATCTGTAAAATGGAAACAATAATACTGTTTATTTTATATAATTATAAGGATTATATGAGAAAATATGTATTAAGGGATTTAGAAGCATGCCCATCATATAGCAAGCACTCAGTAAATGTTACGTGCTGTCATTTTTATTATTGTTGATTAATTAATATGAATATTAATTTATTACTACAACTATCTACTCCTTGAAAAGCAAAGCTTATCTCAGGTGCTTTTATTTTTAGGTACTGCCTTTGGTTATAATTGAAGACTTATCCAATACCAGTAACAGAGGACATCTATCTGATATAAAATCTTATTTTTGAACTGTGCTGAGCATCTTGGTTCAGCTCAAGAAAATTAAGGCTTATAATCACTAGTCTATCATCAGTCAAAGTTAGTATCTTTTTTTTTTTGCTAACATACAACCATCTAACAAAGTCCTACTTGAACTGCTCACTTGCAGTTATCAATAACAGCAACTCTTGTTAACAAAGGAGATGGATATATTTGTAGACCCTCTGAGCAGATGAATAATAATGCTATATCAATTCAGAGGAGATTTCTCTATCCTCTTCTACTCACTCTCAAATGTTAAACTCTTCATGTATGACATTATATGCTTAAAATATTAATATTTATGTTAGGTGACACAAAAATGCATGAAACACTGATTTCTCTGAATTTTTCAATCAAATTCTTAGGTCAAAGATATAAAAACAAGTACAAAAGCATTCATAAAGTAACATGGCCCAGGCCCTAGCCAGGTGACTCAGTTGATTAGAGCATCATCCCAATATGTAAAGGTGGAGAGTTCCATTTCCAGTCAGGGTACATCTAGGAGGCAACCAATGAATGCATAAATAAGTGGAACAACAAATTTAAGGCTGTCTCTTTCCCGCCCCCCCCCCCCAAAAAAAAATCAATTAAAAATACACAAACAGCCCTGACTGGTTTGGCTCAATGGATAGAGCATCACCCTGCGGACTCAAGGGTCCCAGGTTCGATTCTGGTCAAGGGCATGTACCTTGGTTAGGGTACATCCCCAGTAGGGAGGTGTGCAGGAGGCAGCTGATCGATGTTTCTCTCTCATCGATGTTTCTAACTCTCTATCTCTCCCCCTTCCTCTCTGTAAAAAATCAGTAAAATATATTTAAAAACAAACAAACAAACACGGTCCCAAATGACCAGCTTCATTTCCCTTATGGCGACCAAACCTCCTGAATTAAAATGAGAGAAGATATCTAAGTAGAACTTGAGGCGTATTCTGGGAGAAATAAAACAAATGGATACATGGCTTGGAAATGAACATCAAACTACCCAGGAATAAGGAGTGTAAGCCATCATCCTCACCACCACCACTACTTTACCATGCAATGCCTTGAGCTCTTCAAATGAAATAAATGAACAGCACAGTTGCTCATTCTTCATTTGCTTTCTACTTGCCTTTCACCTAATGATCTAGCAATGATTAAGTGTCTTCCTTTTATTTTATGGTCCTAGATTAGGATCATAAAAATCTGGCCCAAGATAATACATACAAAAAGGTAGAAAGTTAAAAATGCTCCAAGTTTAGAGTGTTCCAAAAGACAGTTCTCTTTTTCTGTCTGCTACAATATATCATCTCTCTCTTTCAGTGTATTTTCTATTTTGGTCCTTGCATTTGCAAAACAAAGATTGTCTCTGGCTTAAGTGTTGTAGGCCTAACTGGAAAATGCCTTTCTTGTTTTAAAATGATTCGTTTCGTATACAATGGGAGAAGCTGTGGATTACCTCCAATACTCAAGTCACTCCTATTCTTAACCTCTAACTCGTACCTCAGCACAAGGCCTCCCAGAAAAAGCTACATATCCTAGTCCCCCTTATGGCTAGGTATGGCCATGGGACCAACTGTACATAAGCTTCAAAGACTGTGTGACTTCAAAAAAGTATCCTTTCAAGGGAGAGATCATGCCTTTCTTCTTCCCATTCTTCCTTTAGACTAGAAAGAAGATGCAGCGGTTAGAATTTCAACAGCAATTTTGGTTCATGAAATAACACTGGAATGTAAAATCTTACCTAATAATAGACAAACATGTAAATTGACCATACCTTCGCTACACTAACCAGCCAATCAGGAGTATGCAAATTAACCCAACAAAGATGGCGGTTAATTTGCATACGTAGGCTCCAAGCGGCGGAGTGGAGCAGCAAGGCTGACAGCCCCAGGGCCGGCGGAGCGAAGCCTGACGACTCCGGGGCCGACTCCGGCCAGAGCCCGGCCAGAGCGAAGGCCTGGGTCCCGGGTGCCAGAGGCAAACCAGTGCCAGCAGCCAAGGGAAGGGAAGGCCTATTGCACGAATCTCTTCGGGCAACAGGCCTCTAGTAAGATATATTAAGTTAGAAAGAATCTGTGTCTTGATACTTCAGATCTATATCAGACCTATACTGACTACATCTTTGGGCTTTTATGTGCTAAAAAAAATGATCTCTATTTTAAGCTACAGTTAGTTTGGATTTTCTGTTATACTCTGCTAAACCTAAACCCTAACTTAAAATAAAATGAAAAAAAAAAAAGTTTTCCAAGTATCAGTATTTAGGTTTCTTTGAAATCTACAGATTAAAACATATTTTAAGTTAACTTTTATTATATTAAAAATGCATTGCCCTTATTTAATCTAAACTAAAAGTATTTAATGAACCTACAAGTTAATCACATCCAGTAAGAATCTTTGAAAGAATGAAAATTTATCAGCAATTACTGCCATGGGTACTATGTACCTGAGCAGGGGAAGAATTACAGAGCTTGCTCATTAATGGTCTACAGTGATGACAATGTTGATGCATATACAGAAACACATTAAGAGAGATAAACACAATTAGTTCTGTGTAATAAAGTTACAGGGAAGGGAATTGAGGTTATTTTCATTACGAGGGCATCTTCTCTAATCACTTCAATTTTAATAACCTTGTACCAATCTTTTCTGTTTTTAATAGTTCCATTTTTAACCTGACTTCCTGTGGACAGCAGCTTATAAAATCACTCCCAACCCTGATTATAGCCTCTCAATAGCTTTTAATCCAGCGGTTCTCAACCTGTGGGTCGCAACCCCTTTGGGGGTTGAACGACCCTTTCACAGGGGTCGCCTAAATACATCCTGCATATCAGATATTTACATTACGATTCATAACAGTAGCAAAATTACAGTTATGAAGTAGCAACGAAAATAATTTTATAGTTAGGGGTCACCACAACATGAGGAACTGTATTAAAGGGTCGCGGCATTAGGAAGGTTGAGAACCACTGTAACTGATTTAACTAAATCATACAGTAGGCACAAAGTGCTTTACTTAATCAAAACTAATTTCCTTAAAAGGGGAAAATATTCTATTCTAAAATCTAGAGAATTTCCACTGGTCAACTCCTGAATCCCATGCCACCTTTGGCCCTGGAGATTCTGAATACAATAGCATTAACCTGATAGCTTTCCAAAACAAACTTAGTGCTTTCTGGACATCTGTATCTGGGCTATTTCCTTCCCTTGGGCATAATCCAAGCTTTACTAGTTCAGGTGATGTCCTGAATTACCTCTTCATAACACTTTTTTTCAAATGCATGTTACAACTAATGTATGTCACCAACGATCTATTTTTAAGAAAAAGCCCAATACATGTATTCTTGCTTTGTGTTATCTGTGGCTGAGAAAGAAAAGAGCTAGGGAAATTCCCTAACAATCAGATATAATTAATCTACAAGAGATGACTTTTACTTTCTACTACTTCAGTCAATATTTTACAACAATACTCTCACGTAATAGGCTTATAGTAGTGAGTTCTAACATAGATCTTAGTCCATTTCCACTAATATTGATGGAGTTACTAGGCAACAATTAGTAACAGATTGAAGGCAGTGGTTCTCAAAATTGCCATGCATCAGTATCACCTGGAGGGCTTGCTAAAACAAACTGTGGGCTCCAGAGTTTCTGATTCAGTTAGATCTGAGGTGGGACCAGGGAATTTATATTATTAACAAATTCCCAAGAAATGCTGACACTGCTGGTCAAGGGACTATGGATCTACATTAATAGAAAACTACTGATGATAGCAGAGGAGGAAAAAAAAATGTATATGGGTCCCAATCTCAGCTTTAGTATTAATTTATATACTTTTGACTAGCAATTAATCTCTTTAAATGTGCTTTCAAGAAATCTACACAATACTGATTAGCTCATAGTAATACTGGACTTTGAAGTTCTGTTAGAGTCCTGGAATAATGAAATACAAAATAAATAATTTTTAGGCTACCAGTATGTTCAATGTCTGGCTCAAGGTGCTAAGAATAAGAGCAAGATTGGAGGGTCAACCTGTTAGCTTCACTTCGTTCTGTAGCTATAGACAGTTTCTACCACTAATCCTAGCCAGCTGCCTCAGAAGACACACCAACGGTCAGTCACAAGGGAAATGTAAGAATGTTTGAATGGACACAAATCCATCACCACTACTGGAAAACAACCCAAAAGCACATTTCCTACTGATGACATATCTCTAAGTGACCTTGAAGATAAAACTAGAGATGAGACCTTACAACAAAATGTGTTTTAGAAATCTTAAAACCTCTTCTACCTCTTTAAGACTATAGGTACAATCAAAATTAATGCAAACAAATTCAGGATTTGCCGGTTTCAAATGATGATAATTTTAAGGAAGATGTGCCACTTAAAAATATAAACAGCTGGAGGCTACTATTTTTGGTATAGCTACCTCTCCTTTGATCCTTTTAATCTAAGTTAAATGTAAATAGGGGTGCTCATAAATGCTAATGAATTTATAAACTAAAAATCAGCTGATAAACCAAAACAATCTGAAACAAACCAGTGGCGCCGAGAATAGCTGCATGAGGATATATAAAGGATGAAAGAAATACACATTAAATAAAATGCCTGACGATGTTAAGTTAGAGAGAAAAAGAACAAAGTAGTCAAGAGTAGCAAATGGAAAAACAAGTAGGCCAAGAGAAGGTAATATCATGAAGATACGTAGGTCTAGACACCGAAAACATAATGCAGCAAATAAAATCAGCTCAGGAAGTCGAGAGGCTTCATGGGAGAATAATTCAGCTTGCACCTGACGATGTGACTTTATAGGTCAAACACAACAGAGAAAAAAGGAAAAAAAAATTCAACCGAGAGAAACCCCTTTTGTCTTAATATATTTTTATTGATTTCAGAGAGGAAGGGAGAGGGAGAGAGAGAGAGAAACATTAATGATGACAGAGAACCATTGATCGGCCGCCTCCTGCACGGCCCCTGCACGGGGATGGAGCCCGCAACCCGGGCATGTGCCCTTGACCGGAATCCAACCTGGGACCCTTCAGTCCACAGGCCAATGCACTATCCACTGAGCCAAACCAGCTAAGGCTAGAGAAACCCATTTTAATCCTTTGAATGGAAACAACAAATAAGAAAAGTGATGAACATTGAGTCAACATTTCTTTATTCAAATGTTCCCTGGATACGTATCTGGCACTAGATATAATACAGCTGACCCTTGAACAATGCAGGGGGTTGGGATGCCGACCATCAAGCAGTTGAAAATTCAAGCATAACTTTTGACTTCCCAAAAACTTAGCTGTTCCTCAGTATTTGTGGGGGACTGATTCCAGGAACCCCCGCAAATACCAAAATCTAGGGATACGTAAGTCCCCTATATAAAGCATTGTAGATAAATACATACAGTGGCCCTCTACATCTGAAACAGTACAGGCATTTATGGAAAAAACCCACATAAAAGTGTTCCAGTGCACTTCAAACTGTTATGTTCAAGGGTCAGCTGTATTAGTATTTGATTATGCATAGTAAAAAGTAAAGAACACATTCAAGCAGTAAATTTTATAACAGTGTACAAACTGAAAAATAGAAAACCAGACGAAGGCAGAAGAGTACCAATACAGTGTTCAATTCAATTTTCGTACAATTCTGAGGCTCTCATAGATAGCTATCATCTCTAGCCTACATTACTGTTTTATCTACAGCCTGTGTAAGTCACACTTATATCAAGAATCAGAGCAAGACCAACAAGAATAGAATTATGGAATACAGCCAGATTATCACTGTGCTGAAGCGAATATTTTCACAACTCTCTGTGGGGCTTAATATGTTGGAGAATGGATAATAAGTAGCAGGATATACAAGAGCTGCTGAACAGCTCACTGAAGCAGAGCAGATACCAAGCAGGACTCACAAAAGAAACTGATTTTTTTTAAGGATACTAACTACAAAACTGCTATCTGGATATCATATAAAGAATGAAATGCATGAGGATGTAAAGTACAGCGTAAGGAATGTAGTCAATAATATTGTCATAACTATGTATGGAACAGGTGGGTCCTAGACCTATCAGAGATTAGTTCGTAAGTTATGTAAATATCTAACCATTATGTTGTATGCCTGAAACATTGTATGTCAACTGTAATTGACTTTTTTTTAATCAAAGGAAAAAAGGAAATTGCTCTTTTGTGACCAAGCATCAGGCCTGTGACAACTTGGAAGGCAATAACAAGTCGAGATAGAGATAGAGACAGATAGATGAGAGAGATAGAGAGATAAGAGAGATGAGATGAGATGAGAGAGAGAGAGAGAGAGAGAGTGTGTCTACATATGTTTACTGTGAACTACAGATTCCACAAGAGTCAGTCATCCAACTTCAATGGAGGGTGTCATTAAAAAAAAAAAAAAGGCAACCAGATGAGTTTGTGTATTATTTTTCAGATTTATATACTTCCCAAAACATCTTACAAACGAGCATATTTAAACATAACATAGTATTTAAACTTAATCCATCTAATATAAGTATTTGAAGAAATCAGAGATAAGTATATTATCAACTTCACTTACAAATCTGACTTAAGTCTTTTTGCTAAACTGAAGAGGACAATGCAGTTACATAGTTTTCATTTTCAAACAAACAGAAAGCATACTTAATTTTTTGCACAATTTTCCTTGGAACTAAACTGAGCAGAAATTTATGTCAACCTGGTGTGTAAAAGTCAATCTGTAACACATGGAACAGTATTATTAACTATATTTTCCAGGGGATATCAAGACAAATTCATAAGGCAATTTCCTAACTGAAAATTTGAAATTAAAAATTTCCTAATTATATAAAACAGAAGGTATAAAAATAAGCTACAATTTAAGTGCAACATTTCTGCAAAAGGCCAAGATAACATAATTCAAACATGGATATTTTGGTTAACCATAGGCTAACAAAAGTAAAAACTTAGTCTGGATAGCTACTTAACATAGGTATAACCATGGTTGTCCACTGCCTTTGTATTAGAATCACCTGTGATTGTTAGCTTAGATTAAAAGCCTTCCAACAAGTGTCTGAAACGCAGCCGTTCTATATTGTTGATTAAAGAGTGCCACCAATAGGTGTGATTCATGAACTAAAAGATATAATTTAGTAAGGGTGAATTCTATACAGTAGATTCAGTAAATGTTATCTTTCTACCTTCCAGAGGAGAGAAATGAAAGCTGGCATTATCATGTGGAAAGTAGAGCGTCATACTTATCTTTTTGTCCAGAGAGGATGAGGCTAACATGACAGTCAAAATTCTTTCAAGCAGTTCTTAATTTTTTGAAATCATTCAGTCAGTAACATCATTTTTTATTAAGTTAAAATAGATATATAAAGTCTAACTACAGTAGCGAGGCGGTCTCTTTAGGAAATAAATGTGCTTCAAAGCGGCACAATTAGTTAGGTACATTAATTTCTAATAACCAACAGCATTTATTTAGTATAATTTCAGAAACCCATAATAAAGGCTACTTGTAAAGGGAATATTTGATAAGAATGCCCTCATCTTAATAACTGACAAGAATGTGTTCATAATTGACAAGAATGATAATAATTGATAAGAATGCATTTCTCTTGTATTACCAAAATGATGACAGAATTTTGAGTTCCAAAAGAACCTACAGATTTGCTAGATCAATCCCCTTATTTTAAAAGATGAGAAAACTGCACACCTGCGAAGTTACATGATACAGCCCAAACCAGGGCCTGAGACAAGACCTTGAGAGCCTGGGCCTCCGGACTTGAGTACTTTTCCTTTTTCTACCGGACTCTGCTGCCTCCGGTGGTTCTAAATCCTCTGGCTTGGATGACACTACTGGTCTCCTCACTGGTTTTCTTTACCTTCTATGCTGAACCACAGTTGTCATTTGTGACTTTCGCATAAAATGAATTTCCAATCTGTTCTCTTAATGGTTTTATACTGAGCATGTCAATCCTCAGCTTTCTAAATGCCAGACTAATAAACACAAAATGCTTGAAACAAATGCAGAATATACATAATCACACCAAAGAAAAATTCTCTCCTGGATAATTTGATCTCCAAATTAAAAACAAAGAGGGCTGGTTTGGGTCAGTGGATAGAGCGTCGGCCTGCGGACTCAAGGGTCCCAGGTTCAATTCCGATCAAGGGCATGTACCTTGGTTGCGGGCACATCCCCAGTGGGGAGTGTGCAGGAGGCGGCTAATCGATGTTTCTCTCTCATTGATGTTTCTAACTCTCTATCCCTCTCCCTTCCTCTCTGTAAAAAAATCAATAAAAACAAAGAAATATTTAATGAGCAACTCTGCTATGCAAGGTCTCTGTTAATTGCAGGGACCTGAAGCTGAGTAAGCTATGGTCCTGGTGCCTAGTGGAGTATAGCCTAGTGAAGACAATTAAACCAACCATTACAGGCGCTTGTTAAGGACTCCAAACAAGGGATGGGCAGGTGCCTGGAAGAGGGAATCTAATTTAGAACGGTGGGATCAGCGAATAATTTCCCAAACAGGCCCTGAACAGCAACAGGAAAAAATGCCAGCATCCCCCATATTTACCCGGGTCCAACATGAATTAAAAGAGACACAGCAACTTCGATTTATTCAGGGATTTAAAAAAAAAAAGAAAGAAAGAAAGAAAACTGTGTGTGCACTATTTTCCAACGGAAAAGAACCAGCTTTCGCCCTGGCCAGGCGGCTCAGTTGGTTGGCGCATCATAACGTTGCTGGCTCAATCGGGCCGGTTCGGGAGGCAACAGACCCAGGTGGAAGTTTCTCTCTCACATCGATGTCTTCCCCCCTCTCTCTAAAAGTCAATAAAAATATATCCTTGGGTGAAGATTAAAAAGGAAAACAACCTGATCTCATTGTGGCTACATAACAAATACAGATCTCCAATTACTTAATGAAATGCTAAATCACTATTTTAAAACCAAAGGGGAAAAAAAAAACACGCACCTAAAACCTGTCTAGTGAACACCCCTTCGCAAGCGCTCTCTCCAAAGCTGCCCCCTAAATTCTCAAGATGACGGGAGGGGAAGCCCATGGGGAGAAGGGAAAGAACCGGGGGGACCGAGCGCGACCGAGGAGGAAACTGCTCCCTTCCCTCCGGGGCGTGGAGGCTCAGAGTCCCCGACGGCGCCTTTCGGCGGGAAGACCGGCCAGAGGAGCACTGCTGCGGGCTTTTATATTTACATCTTTAAGCAAAAAAAAAAAAAAAAAGGGGGGGGGGGGGTCCGGAGAGCAGGGAAAATCGTGGGAAAGATAAGTGAAGGGACGGAAAAGAGAGGAAAGGGGTGGACCAGAACCCAAAGGCAAACGGGCGGATGGAAGAGAGACCGGAGGGGAGTTGGGGAAAGAGAAGCGGAGACAGGGAGGCAGGAGGGAGGGATGGGAGGGAGGCAGGAGGGAGGGATGGGAGGGAGGCAGGAGGGAGGGCGGAGGGGATGAAGGGGGGAGGGGAGGGGATGAAGGGGGGAGGGGAGGGGATGAAGGGGGGAGGGGAGGGGAGGGCTGCCTAAGAAAATGATGAGAGAGGAAATGCGGGAGCGGAGCGAGCAGGGGCTGGGGAGGGGACACCGGGGCGGCGGGGTGCCCCCTCTTTACCAGCCTCCGAGCCCCAGAGAGGGAGGACGTGGCTCCGAGTCCCGGGGACGGCAGTCGGCGCCGCCGGGGGAACCGAGCCCGCGAGCGGACACGGTGCCGCGGCCGGGCCTCGCCTCCCCCGGGCGCTGGGCGGGGCGGGCGGCGGCCGGTTACCTGGACAGGGAGCCCGCGCTGGGCGGCCGCGCCGCCGCGGGCGGGGAGTCCAGGCTCTCGCAGCTCGAGCTCCTCTCCATGGCGCGGCGGGCGGCGGGCGGAGCGGCGGCCGGGCGGAGGGCGGGGGGCGGAGTGCCCGCGGGACCCGCGGTCAGGCCGGCGCCGGCCCGGGAGGGAGACCGGAAGCGGCCATGTTCCCCCAGAGTGCACCGCGCGGGCTGCCGGGCGGAGGACCACGCGCGCCCCTCGGACCCGGGGAGGGGCGGCTCCGGGCGCGGGGGGAGCCGGGAGCCTGTGGACGGAGGGCTCCTGCTAGGAACACAGAGGACGGAGGGAACTCTAGTGGCGAGGGTCTCAAGAAAAGCCAGTCGTGGGCCCGAGGGAGGAGGAGAGCAGGGGGAGGGGAGCGGGGAGGACAGGTTAAGGGAGGGACCGGCGATCGGTAGGATGTTGGGGGGGGGCGGGGGGGACAGGATGGGCTCCGAGAAGTTAAATGGCCAGATGTTCGCCAGAGGCGGGCCTGAGAAGAATGCTTACAGCAGCGGTTCTCAACCTGTGGGTCGCGGCCCCTTTGCGGGTGGAATGACCCTTTCACAGGGGTCGCCTAAGACCATCGGAAAACACATATATAATTACAGATTGTTTTTGTGATTAATCACGATGCTTTAATTATGTTCAATCTGTAACAATGAAAATACATCCTGCATGTCAGATATTTACATGACGATTCATAACTAGCAAAATTACAGTGATGAAGTAGCAACGAAAATAATTTGATGGTTGGAGGTCACCACAACATGGGGAGCTGTATTAAAGGGTCGCGGCGTTAGGAAGGTTGAGAACCACTGGCTTAGAGAATGAAGTGATTGAAGGCGGCTTTGGAGCCGTCAGACTTGAATGCACACCCGCCTCACTGGCAGCATCACCCAGGACACTGAGCATCAGAGAAGGAACGGCAGCTCTGTGGTCCCTAAACCTGGAAAAAGAGCCGCTTCGCGTTTAGATGAGTCAATGCATGAAAATGCCTAGAACAAGGCTTAGCACACAGGCACGCGAAGGTTAGCTGTTGGCCTCACGACCCACCCCCTAAGGGTTGCTAAGGTGGGATGGACTAACATTTACATTTTAACATATTTACATTTTACAACATAAACAGTTGCTGCTGACACAGCTTCAAAAGAATGGTAGTCGCAGGAGGGAAGATGTAGGGAGGGTGGCAGGGGAGTGAGAAGTGACTGGGAGGGGAAGGGTAATGGGGGGAGCATGGGAGGGGAGGGCGAAGGGTAACGATGCTCATCTCTCCATTTGCACCCCACCCCTGGCCAGCACTGTGGAAAGGGCACTCGGACAGAAGCTGAAACTTGCAGTTCTCCTGTGCTCTGGACGGAAGTCTGCGGGGTCGCGTAGTGCCTGTGGGAGAAAAGCACTCTGCCGTTCATCTATTGCTACACAAAGAGGTTTGGAAAAGGACAAAACTGATAAGGATGCACAAGAATTAGACACATTCTACTGCATGTGGTGGTGGTGGGTAGAGGGCAGACTTTTCGCCATCCTTCCCTGCCCTGTCAGATTCCCCCCCGCAGAGCAGGAAGGGAGGGCAGAGGATAGAACTGTGATAAGAGAACAGGAACTGAGGGGGGAGGAAATGCTTCTGCTGGTAATTTTCTGTAACAGAGGACACAGGAAGGACATGGACAGGATACCACAAAGGAATTTTTCTGATTGAGGCTGAGCCCCAATCACTTCATGCACGGTATAGAAAATGGGCAAATATGATTTCTGCGAAAAAGTAGACAATCGCTTTAAAAAAAAAAAAAACTTCCTTGCTAGGATAAATAGGATTATGTTGATTTAAACTAGATTAAATTTATACTGAAAACATGTTTTTAAGAAAATCTTAACGTATAGGACCAGTGAATTATTAACTTGCAAATATTTTCCCCAAAAGAACATCCTAGCCTAGTGGTGTTCAGCATAAGCTAGAGCACTTATTAAAATGGATTAATGTATGTGAAAGCATAAAAGGCTTAGCCTTTCTGTCCCATTCTGCAGCTGGGCAAGGACAAGGTGACAGCTGATGTTTTTTATTTTTTAATTTTTTGAGAAAATTTAACTGCACTCCTCTGATAGGCAAAGAGAGTAGGTAGTCAGAAACACTTAAGCATAAACATCTACATTGATTGATTAATAATTTGCTTGTTACTTCCCCATCTCTACCTGCCTTCCAAGATGCGGATTCACTGTCTCTTGATACTTTGGCAGATTTTCCAAGCTAAGTTTGGTGAAGACTGATGAAGCCTTGAATAGAAGACCCACGTGCTCTCTACTACCCAATTCATTCCTGGCGCTGTATCAATAGAGTACTTGAAACTGTAACCGGACAATCAGTGGGTCCGCGCTGCCTGTCACTACTCGAGCCAATTAAGCAGAGACAGAGTTGAATCATAAAAGCATTTATTCCAATACTGACGACAGTATGGGAGAGCAGCAGGTCATCCACAAAAACCTGCTCTGCACCCCACCATAAGCAGGCTGCTTATATTGGGTAGAAGGACAGAGATTACAGGAGAAGTAGGCAGAAGGTAATGCCAAATGGGCAACTTACAGGTAATGCAGGCTGGAGATTTGTAAAGGCCTGCGGGTACGTAAAGGGCTGAATGTCTTCAAAGGGCTGACAGCTCTGGTTTCTGCAACAAGGTTGTTAATCTTTCCGTGATAACAGGCAGCTCCTAAATGAGGAGGATGGGCCATATTTCCAGGTGAGGTCCCAGGTGCATGCAACTCCCAGCCAGGTTAGAATGTGCTTTCTTTAATCAGAACAAAACAATCATGGTTAACAGAACATGATTAATATTTCTTACAATTATAGTTGGTCCCCAATATACTATTTCTGCTCCTATCAAAACCATCTTCCTGATGATGTAATGATTTATATATGGGCCAATCTGGTGGTTAATAAAGAACACCAGTGTTAAGTGAAGATACTTTTGAACCAATCTAAATTGGAATCCTGCTTCGTCATATATTTGCTCTATGATTTTTATTAAGTTGCTTCTCCAAGACTCAGTTCTCTTATCTATAAAATGGAAATTAAAATGCCACATAATGAGTTGTTTTTCTGTACCCAAAGTTGGTTGAACAGTAGGCTTTCAGTGCGGGAAGCCACCTCTTGCCAATACTGTCAGTGAACCAAGGAACACAGAAGGCTGATGGACCTTGGGTGTTAGCAGGGCTGACGCTAAGCACCTCGTCTTTTGAGATAGTGATGTTCCTAACCTGATGATCCTTTTTCTGTTTACCAAACTTTACCTTTGATATGTCTGTATGCATTGCTAAAGGGCAAATGTGTATTCAAGTAAATAAATAGTGGACTAGGCCAGAAGTCGGTGTGTCTCTTCAAGAAAGAGGCTCCACCTGGCTCCCAATGCCTTCTAAATTCATATTTCCTGTATAGCATTTTCATTTATGCGTCAGCCCCACCTTCAGATTCTGAACCTCACCGCAAAGGTCACGGCATCTCAGTAACTAGATTTGTTACTATTATTGTTCTTCCTCTAAACTTACTGTTTTACTTCTCACCTAAATGGTAAGACAATAACTTCTCAGATTGACCAGGAAGCAAATACTTCAATCTCAGCTGAAAGTTAAAGTCTTACTGAATTATTTTTCTGACATATTGGCTGCTATATGTCATATGACATATATCTCCAAGAGAAATCAACTTGATTAGGACTTTCTGTACTTAAAGAAGAATATTTTAGCCTACTCAGGTCATTCAGAAACTATTGCTATAATCAAATTACAGTCTAGCCTCCTCATAGAACTTCCCAAAGTTATTTTCTTATTTGCAATCTCGACCAGTGCTTCTCAAATTATGTGTGGGAAGAACCAGTGTCTTTTTTTAAATTTTTAAACCATCACCAACCAATTGTTTTTAAATATAAGAAAAAATAGTTGCTATAAAAAAGAAATTTAAGGAAAATCAAAGGCATGCAACATAATTTTGATTCATTCACACCGGAAGGCTGTTATTGTGTTGGCTGTTGTCATTTTTTCTTAAATTTGACTATCTAAGGGAAAAGAGGTCCATGCCCCTGACTAAATAGTCAGGTATTGCATGTTTTAAAAATTCTGTGGCATACTAACTGAAAATCACTGCCACAGACAGATAATTTTGAAGAAAACCAAGGTAATTAGAATGTTCTTAGGACATTGATGTAATCAAATAAAATATGACTTTATAAGCAAAAAAAATACTATAAATAATAATAAAAGCATAATATGCTAATTAGACCAGACAGCCGAATAACCTTCCAGACGAAGTCAAGGCAGTGGCAGCCGCTGTGGCTGTGAGGGCCAAGGCAGCGGCAGCCACCGTGGCTGTAAGGGCTGAGCCCCTTGCAAGATTTTCATGCATCGGGCCTCTAGTACAAGTAGTAATTATTATAGTGGCCTCTGTTGATAGCAGATGGTTTATAAGGCTAGAAACTCTTGATCAGAATCCTGGCTGTAATACTTCCTATGTATGTAAATTTAGAGCAGTTATCTCTGAGCTTCTGTAAAATGTAGCTAGTATTCCAGCTCCCCCCCACATCTTCCTACATTATGTTCACATACACATACACATACACATACATGTCAGAATGTGAGATGACACATGCAAAAGCATCTAATATGGCACTTGACACATTATACATGTTCTACAAGTGGTAGTTCTCTTTAATTCATTAAAGGAATAAAGATACATACAGTAGAGGCCAGACCAAAGGACTGAGCATGGCTGAAATTTTGGCAGTAAATGAAGACCCCAGCATCTGCTTTTTTTTTTCTAGTGACCTTGGGCACATGTTAACATCAACAGACTGAATTATCTGAAATGCATTTTTAAAAATCTCTGTGTTTGAATCAATCTCATAGTTTCAGGTCATATGATTTCATGATTGTGATTTAATCTAACAACTGTCACTTTTACATTGAGTGAGTTAAATTGTCTCCATTTGATCATAGTTCCTAAACTACACATCTGTGGACATGGTGCCTACCTTTTTTGATTCATTAAAATTACCTTCACATTCATGACATTTTCATGACTACTTGATATATCACCTCAGGTATTGGGAAGTAGATAAAAGATTTCTGGCATCTTGGGGAGGATGAATTTGTCCTGGAAGAGATTATATCTTGATGTATTGTTATTGAGTCTCCAGGAAAGTGTTGTATGAACTGTCAAGCTTTGGTACCTGCTTTCAGTGTCTAATGTTGGGTATCTAATATATATTGCACTTATATGGTGTGAGTTGCTTATACTTGCAAGGTCATCTACTGCATTTTGCTCTAATTCATGATAACTAAAGTGGGTATAAAAGGCAATCGCCTCTCCTTGACCTTAAATGAAGTTTGTGTTTTGGACTGAAAATTAATAAAAAACATAGCTGCCTTCACCTAGGGATGCAATAACTTAGAAGCATTCAGAATTGAAGTTAAAATTGAGTCAAAATAACTTGAAGTTCCTTTTTGCCTTTTTCTCTCTTGTCATAGCCAGATGATATTGACACGTTTGCTAACAACTTTTCTATCCCAATATTAAAGTTCTCACACCTCCTTCAAAATTTTGCTCAAATGTCTCTTTTTCGAGTCCTACCTTGAATACCCCATTTAAAATTTCTCATGCACCCCTGTACTTATATCTCCTTTATTCTCCTCTATTTTTTCCATACTACTTATCACTTTATGCTTATCATGTACTTTACTTATTTATCTATATATTGTTATTATCTGTTGCTTTCAGCTAGGAATTCTTGTGGGTTTTGCCCACTAATATGTTCTAAGTAGCTAGAAGAGTGCTTGGAACAAAGTGGACATTCAATAAATATATATTTGAATGAATGAATATGTCTCGTAGATGCCTCCAAGAAAATTGTTGACCTGATTTGAGAGTGCTCATGAGAACTAATCACAGGGGATGTGGGTATTTGCTGCCAACAATGTTTTGGGTGAGTTAGGACTTCCTGAAAAATATGTTCTTTGGCAGAACATGTTTGTATTTTTTCCCTTTCCAGTGAAAGTGTTGTAGCTTATTTTATGTGATTGTTTCTTATAATAATTTAAAAAATAAAAATGGATGACATGAGCAGAAACAAATACAAGGTCCTTTGGGAACACTGAATAGGGATAATTAGCTCAATTTAGGAGTCTAGGAAAGGCTTCCTGAGGGAGATGATACATAAACTGAGATGTGTGAATTAGTGAAGAAAGGAAGGAGAGCATCGCAACAGAGTAAACAGTATGTCAGTCCTTGCTGTTAAATACTTTGATGTTCATACAGTTACTAGAGGCCTGGTGCACAAAATTCGTGCAGGGGGGTGGGGTGGGGGGGTGGTCCCTCAGCCTGGCCTGCACCCTCTTCAATCCAGGACATCCCTCTCGCAATCTGGGACCACTGCCACTGGCTCCTAACCACTCACCTGCCTGCCTGCCTGATCGTCCCTAACCACTCTGCCTGTCTGATCACTCCTAACCCCTCTGCCTGCCTGCCTGATAACCCCTAACCCCTCTGCCTGCCTGCCTGATCGCCCCTAAATGCCTCTGCCTGCCTGCCTGCCTGCCTGATGCCCCTAACTGCTCCCCTGCTGGCCTGATCAACCCTAACTACTTTCCCCTGCCAGCCTGATCACCCCTAACCGCCTCTGCCTGCCTCTGCCTGCTGCCCTAATTGCCCCTAACTGCCTCTACCTTGGCCCCCCTCCCCCCACCGTGGCTTTGTCCAGAAGGACGCCCGGAAGACGTTGGGTCTATCTAATCTAATTAGCATATTATCCTTTTATTAGTATAAATGAGTGTTAAATTTCTTGTTTATATCAATAAGCAGCTTCCTCCCTTATATTAGTTGCTTGACATTTAATAAGTTTCAAGAGCAGAAATAAAATACAATGAACCAATAAAAAGATGATGCAGCCCTGGCCAGGTAGCTCAGTTGGTTGGAGCTTCATCATGATGTGCCAAGGTTGCAAGTTTCATCTCCAGTCAGGGCACATACAGGAGACTAGTGAATGCATTGGTGAGTGGGACAGCAAATCTCTCTCTCTCTCAAATCAATAAATTTTAAAAAAATCCTTAAAAAATGATGCAAGCTCAAATAAAATTTAAAACATTTATTGAGCAATAGAAAAGATAAATATAAAAGTAGAGACTGAGAACAATGCAACTATATGATCAAGTGGGATAAAGGAAATAAAATGGAAAGAACAAAGAAGGATTAAGAATTATTGATATATGCAGCAAAATAATCATACCCAGAGACTAAGAGATGAAATAGTTAAAATAATAAAACAGGCTGAAATGACATGAATACCACTAATGT
This sequence comes from Myotis daubentonii, assembly GCF_963259705.1. NCBI lineage: Eukaryota > Metazoa > Chordata > Mammalia > Chiroptera > Vespertilionidae > Myotis > Myotis daubentonii. Next base: position 23,141,259 of record NC_081848.1, on the reverse strand, counting down.
ATGGCTTTACGTAGAGCTGATGAAGACATAAAAGCCACATGAGTTAAAAGGGCGATAAATCAGCACTGACAGCTGTAAAGGTCATTAGAGGTTTCAAACAAAAGTACATACAATGTCTAGAAAAATACCACCTACTCTGGTCCTCCCAAGTTGTCCTCAAAGATTTCTTAGACTAATACCCTCTGACTCAGAGTGATGAGTATTCCCGCACCCTGTTTTATGCCTTAAGCCTCAAGAGCAGCCTTTCTCAACCATTACAGCGATCAATGCCTGATTTTCCAAACTCTTTCTTCCAAAACAGCAGAAATCAGGTCGTTTCCCTCACTTCCTGCTCACTCAAAAACCTTAGTTTCTTGCTATCATAATTTTCTGAACAGTATCCCACACCGTGTGAGACTGCTCCTGCAACCTCTTTAGCCGCCTGACCACTTCGGTCAAAGCAAACAAACCTCTGGTGCTGATCTTAATCAGAAATCAGTAAAATGGTAGGCTTTTAGTAACTATACCGTACAACCTATTTTTTTCATTGCAAATACACAAACATCAGTGTATGCATTTTGTAGAAATAAATATTTTTCTAAAGGCCAGCCAGAACGCACTCTTAGGTTAAATTACATAGGACAGCATTTGCCTCACCACACGATAGGCTATCAATTTGGGTTATGTGGAAAAGGTCAAATAAATTTAGGAAATTTCAGTTTTAAAAATAAGAGCATTGTTTTCTGGAGAAAATTTTCTCTTATATATCTCTAAGAATGTATTTTTCTAGAATACATTCTTAGAGCTATATAAGACATATATAAAATATATACTTTTTGACAATGAAAATCCTTTGTATGACTGTGTTGCAAAGCCTCTAACTAGTAGTTCACAAAATACACTTTAGGAAACACGGTTTAAGAGAAATATATATATATATATATATATATATACATACAGAGATGGGAAATCTAGCTCTCTAACAAAATCTCTACAACCTTTGAATCCAACTGTGTTACTAAAGGACCGGTAGGAAATATTCATCAAGTAGTCTCTGACTTCATATTGCAATGGGAAGAGAAGCATCCTATCTTTGGGAAAATTGATGATAGATTTAAAGGAATTTATTTTTTTAAATCTTGACTTTCTGAATGCAGCACCACATATTTTAACTTTGAAGCTTAAAATAGTTTGAATGTACTTCTCTGAGGTGAAATATATCTTGATATGCTTTGACTTTTTAAAATAAAAGCAAATAAATATACATATGTAACATTTTATCTGTTTAATAACTCACATTAAGGGTTGGTTAACTTGGAGAACCAAATTTTTACCCATTTTTTTTGAGTTACCAGTTTTTCTCTATGTCATAAGAGAGCTTATGTCACTGCACAAGTGCAAATAACTTCTTCAAGAAAGAACAGCTATAAAACATGGCAATATTTCATGTTCCAACTGAGACATCTGTGCACACAATTGACATTCAGAACTCCCCGATACCATTATTTTATCAGCCTTTGCATATTTAGCTTTCAAATCGTATAAAAGAAGTGAAACTTTTTTCCCCCAAATATTATCCACCAGCTTTGAAATGCTAAAGGGAAAGCCTTTGAAATGAGTTTTGGAGAAAATTTTGAATAATCCACCTCATCATAGACATGTAACTGAAATAAAATTCACTCAGCCGTTGACCTTTACCAGCTGTGTTTCTTCTTATAACCTTTCATTTTAATATTTGTAACTGTATTATAGTGTAGCTATAGTGACTTCTCTGTGAATAGACTTCTGGATTAGGTAAGGGATGGAGAATATTTTTCCATAATAAAGCAGTTATCTGGATTGAATTGTCAAAATCTAATCCTCACAACACTCTTATTTGGGTTTTGTGAAATTAATAAAGACATCTTTAACATACTCAGAGCAGGATTAAAACATCCTTCAAACCTTCTGATCACTCCAAAGATTTACAAAAATTCCTGGCTAACTTTATCCAAAAGACCAGATGTAGAATAAGCTTCAGTGTTTTTTCTGTAAGTGTTGAAAGGCAGAATTATACAAATGGAGACATACATTATACATAAATGAGGTTTATATATCTATCTCTCTATATTTAACTTTTTCTTCAGTGCTTTGAAAAGTGACATGTTATTTTCAAGTTAGTATATGAATAAATAATGAAGAAAAACTACTTTGAAGATTATTTATGTTATATTCATTCATACTAAAGATAAGCTTCCTTAATATTTTAAAATATTTTCTCAGAAATAAATGTTAAGTTCAAGCTTATTTTTCAAAATGCATAATTTCTATGCCATTCTATCCTTACCCCCCACTAGTTCCCCACGCAAATTAAAGCCTTTAGTTCATTTTCTTAATGTTTAATAGAGTAGATGTCCTCTGATATGATGTGAGTAGAAGAAGTGGTAGTTGGTCAGTTAATTAAGAAAGAAAATCAAAGTGGGTTAAACAGGATCATATATATGTATACATACACTATATACATACAAATATGCATAAATTAAATGTTTTAACTTAAAACATAAAATTTAAACATTTTAATTTATAGCCTGTAAAGTGCCTTTGTTCATTAATCTTTTAATGTTGGGCTTTCTTTGAGATATGGTTTTGCTAATAGGAGGTCTCTGAAGTATTTCTTGCATGAATTACATACATAATGCATCTTCTATGATTTCAAATTCTGATTTCATTAAAGAGTTTTTGCGTAGCAAAGGTAACCACCAACAAAATGAAAAGACAACCCACTGAATGGGAGAACATATTTTCCAATGATACATCTGATAAGAGGTTAATATCCAAAATTTATAAAGAACTTACACAACTCAACACCAAAAAACTCCCAAACAATCCAATTAAAAAATGGGTAAGCCCTAGTGGGTTTGGCTCAGTGGATAGAGAATTGGCCTGTAGACCAAAGGGTCCTGGGTTTAATTTCTTTCAAGGGCACATACCTCAGTTGTAGGCTCCTTCCCAGCCAGGGCCCTGGTCAGGGCTTGTGCAGGAGGCAACCAATCAATGTGTTTCTCTCACATCGATGTTTCTCTCTGCCTTTCCCTCTCTTCCACTCTCTCTAAAAATCAATGGAAAAATATCCTCGGTGAGGATTAAAAGAAAAAGATGGATAAAAGACCTGAATAGACACTTCTACAAAGAGGACATACAGATGGCCAATAGACATGTGAAAAGATGTTCAACATCACTAATCATCAGAGAAATGTAAATTAAAACCATAATGAGATACCACCTCACACCTGTCAGAATGGCTATCATCAATAAATCAACAAACAACAAGTGTTGGTGAGGATGTGGAGAAAAGGGAACCCTTGTGCACTGTTGGTGGGAAGGCAGCCACTCTAGAAAGCAGTATGGAGTTACTTTAAAAAATTAAAAATGGAACTGCCTTATGGCCCAGTGACTCCACTTCTGAGAATTTATCCAAAGAAACTGGAAACAATAATTAAAAAGAATATATATACTCCTGTGTTCATGGCATCATTATTTACAATAGCCAAGATTTGGAAGCAACCCGAGTGTCCATCAGTAGATGAGTGGATAAGAAGCTGTGGTACATCTACACAATGGAATACTACTCGGCTGTAAAAAGGAAGAACATTTCCCCCTTTGCGACAGCATGTTTGGACCTGGAGAACATTATGCTAAGTGAAATAAGCCAGTCAGAGAAGACAAGTATCATATGATTTCACTCAGATGTGGAATCTAATGAACAAACTGAACTATCAAGAATAATAAAGACAGACTCATAGATAGAGAGCAGGTAGACAGCTCTGGGGAGAGGGATTGAGCAAAAAAGACAAAAAAGAGAAAGAACTCATGGGCATGGACAACAGCATGGTCACTGCAGCATGGAAGAGGGTGGGTGGGGGTGGAAAAGGACATAGAGGGGATAAATGGTGGTGGAAATAAATGAATAAATAAAGTAAAAGAGAAAACAAATGGAACTACGCTACAGTTGTTTTCCTTATAGTAAGATTTTAAATGGTCCTAATTGCTTTAATGTTATCAACCTATTCAGGTTCTCTATTTTTTTCTCGGATCAGGTTTGGTGAGTTTTATTTTGTGCTTACTTACCCATTCCCTTTAAATTTTCAAATTTATTGCATAACATCCTATTATCTGTTTAATACTTTTAGTAGTAACAGTTATGTTTCTTTTTAATCCCTAATAATGTTGTTTTTCTTCTCTTTTTCTTTTGATCAGTCTCTCCAGTAGTTTTATTAATGTCTTTAAGTAATCAACTTTTTGTCTTTGTAATCCTCTTGATTATATGTTTATATTTGCTCTTATTTTTATTTGTTTACCTTTTCTATGTTTATTATTTAATCCGACTTTCTTTAGATTTATTCTGCATTCTTTTTCTAAATCCTCAAGTTAGATTTTAAAAATTCATTCTGCGCCTTTTTTTTGTTTGTTTTTGGTAATAAAAATCAACCAAGGGAATAAATTTATCTCCAAGAACTCCTTAAGCAACATACATATTCTATTACTGCTTAATCATAAGTATTTTGTATATTTTGTTATGGTTTTTTAACTGACCCAAGAGTTGTTTAGATGAGTTCTTTTTCAAAAAAATTTAATTGATTTTAGAGAGAGAGAAAGGGAGAGGGATTGAGATGGAGAAACATCAATGAGAGCGAGAAACATCTATCACTGCCTCCTTCATGCCCCCTACTGGGGTTTGAGCCCTAAATCCGGGAATGTACCCCGACTGGGAATCTAACCAGCGACTCTAGGTGGTTAGATGGGACAACACTCAACCAACTGAGCCACACTGGCCAAGGCTAGATGAGTTTTTTTGTCTTAAAATTTCAAGTAAATGGAGTTTTCCAAGTTACTTTTTAAATCTATTTCTAACAAGGGAAGTGTGAGTGGTGAATGTGGTCAGTATAATACTGATCTTTTGAAATTGAACAAAGCTCTTTTATGGCATATAATGGGTCAATTTTTATGAATATGCTTAACAAGAATGTTTATTCTCCAGATGGGCCATCTTCAGTTCATGCTGATATATCTAAGCTTGTCTTTATTTCTTTAAATATTTTTAAGTTAGTTATTTTAGATGTGTGTTATTTCCAGTGTCTGAAGCTTTTGTGGGTCTTTTGTTGTCTGTTGTTTATGCTGCTTCTCACTCATGATGCTTTGTTTACTTAGGTGTCATTTAACATAGCTTAGTTTTCATATTTCTAGTAATCTATTACAGGTATGAAAAAAGACATTTAAAAATATAAAAATATAACATGTAGTCTTCATTTGGCTTAGGAAATAACATAATTTAAATCCTTTCTGTCCACCTTCACATTTCTCTATATTCCCTCAAAGATAATCAACATCTTGAGCTTATGTTTATAATTCCTATGCATATCTTTATACTTTTATTTAGCAACATTTCCAAACACCTGCTCCCTTGTCATCCTCTACTTTCGAGGCCATAACTCTAAGTACTTGACACCTCCCCTTCCTGAAGATCTGGAAGGCCATAGACACAATCACGGCCAAAGAAGTATAGTTATGTCTCTGGTAGGGTGACCTTTCCCACATGAAAAGGTAAAGATTTCCTATAGACAACATGTTTTTGCCCTTCATAATATTTTCTTTCAATTTTTTCAACTAGGAACATAGACATGAGGCTCAGATAACTGTCTTGTTACAGAAGTGACAAGTATGAAGAAGAGGTCTATGCTTCTTCGTGGCAGAAATGAAAGATGGAAATAGTCTGGGAACCTGATAGCATTGCTGGACTTCTGCACTAGTTAGGACTGCCTGCCTCAGACCCCTTTTTGAATGAGACGAATACTGCATTTGATGTCATCTCAGATACAATTGATTGTAAGACACATCATTACTCTACATACCATTAAGAAGGAAAAGAAAATGCTGACAATTATACAATAGTATACTGCTTTCTTTTCACATCATTTATAGATGACGATCTAATTTTAAGATAAGAAATTTGAAAAAGCATGTGTTTCTAAGAGTCAATGAAATATATATTTAAAAACCACCTTTTTAAAAACTACCCTTAGGTTGAGTCCTGGCTGGGTGGCTCAGTTGGTTGGAGTATCGTCCTGTACATCAACAGGTTGTGGGATTGATTCCCAGTCAGGTCACATACCTAGGTTGTGGGTTCGATCCCCAGTTAGGCATATGGGAGGCAACCCATCGATGTTTCTCTCTCTCCCTTCCTCTTTCTCTAAAATCAATAAGCAGCCCAGCTGGAGTGTCTCAGTGGTTGAGTTGGACCTATGAACCAGGAGGTCACGGTTCAATTCCTGGTCAGGGCACATGCCTGGGTTGCAGACTCGATCCCCAGTGCAGGAGGCAGCCAATCAATGATTCTTTCTCATCATTGATGTTTCTATCTCTCTCCCTCTCCCTTCCTCTCTGAAATCAATAAAAAGTATATTAAAAAATAAAATCAATAAGCATATCCTCAAGTGATGAACAAAAAAGGGAACCATCATTAGTTGAGGTTTTAAACACTTGCAGGTAAACAGTTTCATCATAGATACCATTCTATAATAAATAGACACATTTAGACAGAAATGAATGTTATCTGAAAGTAGAGAGGGAAGAAGATCAGGCTTTGCTAAGAAAGCTGCTTTTTGCTCTATGTCAGCAATCTGGATGGCAGATTCCAGAAATCTGCCAGCATGTCGTGTTCAACCCGGGACTTTTTATTGACGGGCGTATTTCTTGCCCTTTTCTGGTCTGGTCTGTAATGCTCCAGGCTATGTTTCCAGCCTCCTGGGTGAGCTGAGGTCCAGCTGAGTTCAGCCAATGAGATGCACTGCCTGGGGAGTGGGAGAAGACAGGAGGCGTGCACTGTATTCGTTCTCCTCTTTCTCTGTCCTTCGTGGCATCTCCATTAGCAACTCAAACTCCTCACTGGATTTGGCTCCTGCCAGACAGACCAGCCAATGGTGTAGCATGTGACCGCTTGTCTTGTGGTCCTTTCCTCCTGGGAGGAGTAGTGCCTTCCTGCTTTTGCTCATTGCAGGATGGCCTCACCAACCTCTATTTGGCCTCTCCACTTGCTCATCTCCCTGGTAACCAATTCCTTTCATTAAAGTCTCTCTGACACTTGGACTACTTGAAGTGATTTTTGTTTCCCTGACTAGAAATCATCAGTGATACTTTTGAAAAGTTGAATTTTCAGTTGTAAACTAAAGATATTGCATACCACGTCAAACAGATAGGAAGCATGGCAGGTCTGATTGGGACTTGAGAAAAGTCTGATTCCCTGGGCTTTTCCCCAATATCTGCAGCGGTTCTCAACCTGTGGGTCGTGACCCCTTTGGCGGTCGAACGACCCTTGCACAGGGGTTGCCTAAGACCATCCTGCATATCAGATATTTACATTACGATTCATAACAGTAGCAACATTACAGTTATGAAGTAGCAACGAAAATAATTTTATGGTTGGGTCACTACATGAGGAACTGTATTTAAAGGACCAGAAGGTTGAGAACCACTGAAATGTAATATACTCCCTAGGGAAGGGGTGATTATTTCCACTGTAAAATGCAGCTGGCATGCATCCTGAGAAAAGAGGGGAGTTTTAAAAAATATATATATGTTTTTTATTGATTTTAGAGAGAGAGGAAGGGAGGGGAATGAGTAAGAGAAACACTGATGAGAGAGAAAGACAGAGAGTGGATTGAGCCCACAACCCGGATATATACCCTGACCAGGAATCGAACCAGCAACCCTTTGGTACATGGGACGGAACTTCAACCAACTGAGCCACACTGGCCAGGGTGAGAGGGGAGTTGTTTTTGTTGTTGTTGTTGTTGTTGTTGTTTTAATCCTCACCTGAGTAAATTTTTCCATTGATTTTAGAGAGAGTGGAAGAGAGAGGGAAAGACAGAGAAACATCAATGTGAGAGAAACACATCCATTGGCTGCCTCCTGCATGCGCCCTGACCTGGGCTAGGCTGGGGAGGAGCCTGCAACTGAGGTATGTGCCCTTGACCAGAATCGAATCCGGGACCCTTCTGTTCACAGGCCGACGCTCTATCCACTGAGCCAAACCGCTAGAGCTAGAGGGCAGGTTTTAATGCTCCTTCCCCAGGCCATTGGCTTGAATAGTTTTGATTCTTCTTGTTCAGAAGGATGTAATCTACACGTTAGTAGCTCTTCCAAATGGAACTCTCTATTACTATTATCCTGTTCTCTCTCCACGCGGATACATTAGAGTGCATAAATATCTTTGGGGCTTGGATTGCTGGTTCATCTTGACCTGGCAAAAAGAGTTTGCTTCACCTAGGTGGGTTGGACTAGGAGGTGGATATAGTAAGTAAATGAGATTTGGATTGCCTCCTTATAGGGAGGAGGTGAGTATGACAGTGAGGTTCTGAAATTGAAAATATGGGAAAAACAGTATATGTGGAAATAGAGCAGCCAGAAAAGGATAGTAGGCATTTGTGGTCTTCTTCCCTGACTCCCTCCCTCCCTCCCTCCCTTCCTTCACAATCATTTCTTTCTCTCTCTCTCTCTCTCTCTCTCTCTCTCTCTCTCTCTCTCTCTCTCTTTCTCTCCTTCCCTTTCTTTCTGATAATAGCGATTTGATTTTTCTTTGGGAAATCACCTCTTTTCCACTCTTAGGCCATATGGTTTGATGGTGTTAACACTGTCTCTACATCTAGAGATAGGCATTTGACTCAGGCCTGGCCAATCCAAACACTGCACCTTCCTGACCAAAATGATTGTCCAGGATGGGCACATGCCCTAATCAAAGCCTGTGAAATGCGAAGTTGTAACTTTTGGAAGGGAAGCATTCACTATTGTTCATGCTGGACTTGAAGTTGGAGGATGTCAGCCTGGCGTTTCTAGCAACCATCTCGCCACCGTGAGAGACAGGCCTGCCTGAGAATGCCGCCAACACACCGGGAGGCAAAGGTGAGAGACAGAAAAGAACCAGTTCTTGATGACTCTGTGGACCTGCTGGATTCAGCTGTGCCAAAACCCAGAACTAGCTCCTAAACTTTTGAGCTACGTTAACAAGTAAATTCCTTTCTTTAAGCCTGTTTGGGATGTTTTCTTCCTTCCTTCTTTCTCCCTTCCCCCTTTTCTTCCTTTTTCTGAAAGCACCCCATGAAAGGTTCTATATACAGAACATCCCCCCAAAATGTATGCACACTTAACAGCTGATAGCTCTATTGATGTTTCTTACTTTTCAGATGTAATCCATTGGAATTAATAATTATTCAAAGTGTGTATACTTTATATTAAAAAATCAATATATTTATGCACCACCTGGAACTAAAGATGAATTAAATTTGGTAAAAAGAAAATTTAAAATACTATTTATACAAACAAATGAAAGCCCCCTCTTAATATTACTGCATTCAGATCAGGGACAACAGCATTTGGTTTTTAAGATCTATGGTCTTCTTGCCAGCATGGCTCAGTGGTTGAATGTGGACCTATGAACAAGGAGGTCAGGGTTCAATTCCCGGTCAAGGTACATCCTCAGGTTGTGGGCTCCATCCCCAGTGTGGGGCATGCAAGAGGCAGCCAATCAATGGTTCTCTCTCATCATTGATGTTTCTATCTCTCTCCCTCTCCCTTCCTCTCTAAAATCAATAAAAACACTTATTAAAAATAAAAATCTATGGTCAATATGTTTTCTTAATTCTCAAGATATAACGTTTTAATCATGTTATTGTTGCCAATGAGGTTGATACTAGGGCACTATTGTACTTTTCCTATTATAAGAATTTAGGAAGCATATTTAAAAGATGTTACATTATCCTTTAAAACTCATAAAAAACTTGTTAATGTATAACCAATGGAATGCACTACTGAAAGTAAGTTTTCTCCTCCCATGTAGGCAAATATTTTCTTTATGAAATTCTATGATCTCACAGGGAAATGACCATTTAATATCACATTCAAGCTTGCCTTTCAGGACTTGACTTGTATTCAGTCAGTGGGCACCTAAATTGGCATTGCCCTTCTGTTTGTCTAAGTGACTTCTGGCCTATTTATGATGAAATCTCATTTTCATAGAATTTCATTTTTATGGTGATGGCTGCTTTGTAAAATAAAATTGACTGCCAGTAAGAAATTCTTTAAAAGGTTAAGTGAATTATTTTATTTTAAAAAATGATACTATTGAGTCTTTTTTGGTTAATTTTTCACTTAGTTTTGGGGGAAAAAATCAATTGCAGAGTTTTAGAGTTGGAGAGAAACGGTAATCTATTTCCACCTCACCACCTCATTTTTTGGGTGAGGAAATGCAGCTACAGAGATATAAAATGGAAGTAGTGGAGAAAACATTTAAGAATTTGAACTGCCTTTGGCAACCACAGAATGGGTAGAAACTGAGCTACCCAGTTTTTTTGTTGTTTTTGCACTTAACTTTTATTTTCTCATTCCCTTTCTCGGATCTACTTCCATGGGTTGGAGGTGGGATTCATGGATCATTTTAGAATTATATATTTCTTTCTAATAATATGAATTCATTGATGTCGATTTTGTTTACTATCTAACCTTCCAGAATCATTGGAGAGTGACTATATAAAATGTCAATTCTTATTATTGCTCCACTAACAATGCTAGTAAGAAGGAAAATGTCACACATCCTTTTAGCAGAGGGGAGAGGGACAATGGAATTCTGGCAATATATTTCAACAGTAGAGCAAGAAATTTGGTTAGAATAGCTCCTTTGCCTCCTACAAATCCCATCCTTCTTCAACCTCTTTAACTCTCAAGAACTATGCACAGTGAGGCCATGTCTACCTGGCCCTGTGTTCACTCAGCTACACAGCAGGCCATGCAAAGGCCCACACCTTGCCTGAGAGTCAGGCAGTTTTTCTTCAGTACTTACTAGCTGCATGGCCTGCAGAATAGTAATAGGCGAATATATAGGATCTTAATGAACTAAAGAACAGTAAAATTAGACAAGTAAGCATTTCACTGGTGTTAGAAACTTCCCAGAGAATAAATTTGTCCATCACTATTAATAGTTCTTTGAACTTTCTGTGATGTAGCAGCAACATTGTCGGTGACTGAAATTCTGATTTCATACAAGAAAACCACTTCTGAATTTTTAAAAACTATTTTTTTAACACATAAGATAACACGCAATACAAAATACTTGTTTTACAAGTTGAAATCTTTACAGTTATGGGTACAGTTACAGTAATGCAAGTAATATTAGTGCATTCACATAGAGCAGAGTTATCTATCTTTATTGGGCTAACACAAAGCCGAGAATGAATTATTTGCTTGAATTGCTTTCTAGTCTTTGAATTAAAAAAAGAAAAACTACTTCTACCTCCTTTATACTATCGTCAGAATGAGAAACATTGCCAACAATTACGTACTCTGGTATTTCTATAAATGAGAGATCGTATTCCAATAGTTTTTAAGTTGTAAGTCGTCAAGTTTTGGCTACGTACGTCTATCAAATTGTCATTATCTCAGCTTTCAGGAAAAATTATGTCATCTTTGGTAATAGGCTGCCAACAAACAGAAACTGTAGACTACACCATTTTTTTCCAAAGAATCCTGTATTTTAATGAATAGCTGAATAAATAGACATTAATTATAAAATTCACATTACGATAGAAGAAAATCCAAACATCCTGATTGCTTTATCTCTTAAATTTGATAGCTACTACAAAACATACTATTTATGTTAGGGTAAAAATAAGCTGAGTCACGGGAGTGTGATGGGGAAGTGCTGGCAGATATATACAGTAACATGGAGGAGCCATAAAATAAAAGTGTTTCTATGTACATAACTTTTCCTTACATTTTTGCATGGAGAAACTCTGTTCTACAAAATGGGAAAACACACAGTAGACCACATGCAACAAGGACCAATACAATGTGCACAGCAGAATAATCAAACAAGACACAAGAACTATGGGAATTTTGGAGCAAAAAAGGAAAAAAAAAGAAAAAAAAAGGAAAGGATTGAAACCTGGAATGCTTTTTTCTTATTGAGGTTTCAGAATATAACTTTGTCTAATAAGCCTCCTGATAGTTTTTAAAAGTTCCCACTTGACCGCCTATGGATTAAGTGTGGAGCTAAAAATAAACCATCATATTATACAAAACTTTGTATATTAGCATACAAAAGGTAACAATTTACTTTTTGTATAAAATATAACCTTTTGATAGTATATTTATTTCACATACGTATAAATATAACCCAAAGAATATGTTTTAAGTATTTCTACCAAAATATTCTTTACAAAAGTTTACAAAACAAGTAATTCATTTATATTTACAGCCTAGCACAGAAAAGACTCTGGGCCAGTGATGTTGGTGTGTGTAAAAGAGGGTGCTTCTAGACATTTGAAAGAATGGGAGAGGGTTTTGCAGAACTTTCAAAATGTATTCTTTTTAAGAACAGATACGTAAAGATTTAGTTGTTAAATGACTTCAGATAAATTACATTTGATAATTGAGTATGTGAGTATATAACTAAAAAAGCAGAAGCTAATCTGTGTTCCTCTGTAATGAGGAAAATGATAGCGGTATTTTGCAGCCCTCTCAAATCAGCACACATCTTCCCCATTTTACAGCTGATCTGCATTGTGGGCACTGAGGTTATGTGACTCAAGGGAAACTTTCTTTGAGACAGTGCCGAGCCCTGAGGGAGCAAACCGGTCCATCTAGCTGGGGGCAATGATTCTTCCCTTCAGGGACACAGGAATGAGTAGACTGCTACTAGGAGATCACACTCCATTTAGCTGTTTACCCACACAATACACGTCCAAATAAGGTTTGCTTATTTTCTCTCTCAATTATGCTTCCCTTCAAACCCTAGGAAATAGACTTGTACCGACCCATACTCACCATCCCTGGTCTGATCTTTTGCTTCTTATCTTCAACCAAAACATGATACCTAGTAATCTCAGTTCTGACCCCAAAACTTCCTTTCCTTACAAATCAGTCTCTGTTCATCAAAGTAATCAGGGAGGATCAGACTCAATTTCACTCAGCTGGGGAACTAACCAGCAGGGACCATTATAATAAGTAACACCCCATGTTATCTGTGGCCAAATAAATCTCCTTTACAGCAATGACCAATGGGTGCTTTCTTGTTAAAATAGTGAAAACTGATGTAGACATGTGCACTAATATTTCAGTATGATTCGGACAGGTGATTGTATCTAAGACTTGGACACGGATTCAGAAATTGGCTGTGGAAGCCCAAATAGAGTTGGACAGCTCTGTATTCAGGCTTCAATGTTTCATCACTAGACACAGCATCTCACTGAAGTACAGGATATGTGGGGAAGATATTTCACAATTCCCTGAATGTTCTCTAGGTCCTCCAGCTTTTCTTTACTCAGGACAGTGTTTGGTTACTGCAAAAAAACCTATAACATTTCAATCTAGGAAATTTTAGAAAAACTAAATGAAAAGGTAAAGTGGAAAGATCAAACCACACTTGTATCTATTAGAGCAAATTAAGGAATTTGTTGTTGCTTGGAACTAATACCTCCGCATGACATGGGGTTTAAACAAGCTAAAAGTTGTATTACTTTTCTTTCAGGGAGAAAAGGAGCTTGGGCAACCTATGTTACACCGCTAATTACACATCAACATCACAGTTCTGTTTGGATCAATTGGATACTATGTCCTGGAGTTTAGACAGGGAAAAGTGATCCCAATGTTTTACTTTCAGGTTTGAGATTTAAAACAAGCATTTGGACCAAAATGTTGACTGCTTTCTGCTTTCCATTTCCAAGCCACGGTATCTTGATGTAGCCCAACTAAGAGTCAACAGTTGGCCTTTCCAGGGTCCTTGTAAAATACTGCCTTTTAGTGCTTGGACTTGGTGAATTGTCTCCCTTTTCTCCTTTAGGAGTTGTTCCCCAAGATTTCATCAAGATTTATGTCTTTCATCCAGTCATCATTACCAGGCTCTGTCTTCAGTAAAGAGTCAATGAAATCAGCATCACTGTTGAGGGCAGGGCCCATGTTATCAGTCTGTTGGCTGAGAAAGTCAAAAGCTAAGTCACTGCCATGGTCAGTTCCTTGAAAAGCCCTGGAACTTTGGTTGGGAGAGGGGAAGTTGCCAGGTGTCAGAGACGGTGGCTGGCTTATGCCTGTCCTTGGCTGACTCAACCCTGTTCCTGACTGATTCAAACTGGGCAAAACCTGTGTGCCCAGCTGATTGGGCCTGAGATTCAGACTTCTGAGTGGACCCATGGTTTGTCCATTCAACGTCTGGCCCATTTGGTTCATAGGTCTCATTTGCACCGTTGGTGTTATCTGATTAGGAGGAGCCACTGCCCTCTGGGAAAATTGCTGGCTACCTACCGCCTGTTGCAAGGTCTGGTTTGGAGTATAGGCTGCAGGTGTACCTGTGGGGAAGCGGACTCCTGCGGACTTCAGGGCTTCCTGCTGTTTGGTTGTCGCTTCTTGGGAGGCCCAGTTTGGTGCTGTTGTGTTGGATGTGATCATTACGTTCGATGTTCTTTGTGCTGGCATGCTTCCCATAGTATGGGTCAAGTTTGGTCTCAGTTGTTGTGAATTGCCAACAGGTCCCGTTGCAAAAGTGGCCACATTATTATTACTGGTTGGCCCTAAGGTAGGTGGCCGTGGCATGAGAGGGTTGTTTTGATTTGCTATCAATTGGTTTGGGTTTCTCTGCTGGGTCAATTGATTCATTCCTGACGTGACACTGTATGTGCCAGGTTGATTGCAAGGCAGACTCCCGTACATCCCCATGTTCTGAACTGCTGTGGATAACGATGGCATTCTTGTTCCATGGGAAGTAGACATGAGGCTGGAATTTGGAGTTAAAATGGTGTGTGTTGAAACTGGGTTTGTCAAAGTCTGGTTAGAGTTTAAACTCACTGTTGATGAGCCACCTAAGGAAAAGAAGATAATTATATTAATTCATAGCAGTAGGTTATCTCCTCTTTTTTAGAACTTTGCAATAACTTATCAAGGCCAAACCTATCACCTTGAAAATTATGTCCAATTCTTCAACTGTATCATCCCTATTCAAGAAGTTGCCAGGAGTGGCTCCTGTGTGTGGCCAGAGGATAAATTCCTATCTCTTTAAACATCTGGAATTCAATGCAATCAGTGTTCCTGTGGTTATTTCCATACGGAAAGCCTTCTGCTCCAGGAGGTACAGTTACTATTGCACTGTTATCCATACACCCTGAGCTCCCTTTGCTCATGCCATTTCCCTCTCATCTGATGTCCTTCTTGCCTCACTGAGCCCTCTCTGTTCTTCAAGGCTCAGGCCAAGGTTCTTCATTAAACTTCCCCTAATATTCCAGCCTCCTCTCTCAAGTAGCATTTGCTTTTTAAAGTTTTAACTTAGCACTTAGCCTTTGTATTGGGAAATCCATGGAGCCTCAAAGGACCTGTCAGCTACATTGATGCCTGTCAACAAGTCATTGGATGTGGGACCAGCCAATGATGGGCTGCTGAACGGAGAGGCTCCACACATAAGATAGCGATTAATCAACACATTGGAATCTTCCTGGCTTGGGGAGATTCAAGTCATCATTGGAAGACATCTTGAGAGGCAAAAGTGAGATGTCAGAAAGATTTTTTTAAAGTGTGTGCTGGATGATAAGTTCCACAAGGGAAAGAATTTTTGGCTGTTTTGTTCACTGTCATATTCTCCAAGTCTAGTGGACGGTGCAAAGTAGGTAGTCAATTGATATCTTTTGAATGAATGAATGAGTGAATGAGAGATTGAAGCAAAGACGTACCTTGGAGAGAGATACTCTTTTAAAGTACTCTCCCTCCAGAGAATCAGAGATATTGAGAAACAGAGAACTGGACACACATATGACTATGAGAATGGCATGAGGAGAGCACGGCTGCCATTGTAACCCTAGGCCAGTGATGGCGAACCTATGACACGCGTGTCTGAGGTGACACGTGAACTCATTTTTTTGGTTGATTTTTCTTTGTTAAATGGCATTTAAATATATAAAACAAATACAGTGGGGCCTTGACTTACGAGTTTAATTCGTTCCGTGATGGAGCTCGTAACTGAAATTACTCGTATGTCAAATCAAAAAGTGAACGAGTGAGACACGTGATGCTGGGCTGATGTTGTGGTGTTCACTGTGACATTCGCTGCGCCAACTAGCGGTGGGGTATCTGAAGCTGGCTCGTAACCTGAATTTTAGCTCGCAACTCAAAGCAAAAAACCGGGTGCTCATATCTCGAAAAACTCGTTAGTCGGGACACTCGTAAGTCAAGGCCCCACTGTATCAAAATATAAGTCTTGGTTTTACTATGGTTGCAAATATCAAAAAATTTCTCTATGTGACACAGCACCAGAGTTAAGTTAGGGTTTTTCAAAATGCTGACGCGCCGAGCTCAGAAGGTTAGCCGTCACTGCCCTAGGAGATCCCCTGTTGCTTGAGCACGGCTAGCATGGTATTGCTAGACCGATGGCCTTGCTATTTGTTTTAAAATATGCCTCCAACCAGATGATACACCCCTCGCAGGCAGGACCAGTGTCCTGTATCTCCAGGCTTAGCACGGGGCCCTGCCCTGTGTAGGGCAGCAAATGTTTGATGAAGAGGGACCAGAGTCCGGTAGGAGATACTTGAACAGTACCTCAGAGTCCACAGACTGCTAACGAGGTTAAACAACGTCATCTTGGCATCTGAAGGTTTCATGAGAAGGGACTTTACACTATGAAAATGCAATGGAAACAAATGTAGAGGTCCTAAAAATCACTCCCTCTGTGTGTGCTCTATTTTAACCGTATGCCCTGAGGAAGTTTATGAGACCAGGATTTTTAAACAACCAGACAGAGTTTCCATAAAGACCACAAACTATTATTTGCAATTACTATTTAGAAGCACCTAATATGTGGTAGAAATCATTACAGGTGCTTTCCATGCATCATTTCTCATATTAACACCTGGGCAAAGTGATTATTATTATATTGAGATTAAGATAAAAATGAAAGAGTTGGTGCTGTGCTTGCTGATGACCTCATTCTCAGAAGACTCGGAAGTACAACACTCTAGAGCAGTGATTCTTACCCACTTGGGGGTCAGCAGTTGGATGCTGAGGGAAATGCCCATATGCACTGTGGAAGAGACTTCTAAGTGCCTACCACATTTCCAACTGCCCTGTCCTCCTTAGAAACAGAGCCTTGACTTTCTAGTAATATTCTCAGCTGAAAAACCACATTTCCCAAATTTTCTTATGGGGTGGGGGTCCATATGAATAAATCCTGGTTAAAGATAGAAGTTATTAAGTGAGAAAAATATTTTTATTGATTTGAGAGAGCAGGAGGGGGGAGAGAGAGAGAGAGAGAGAGAGAGACATTGATCAGCTGCCTCCTGCACACCCCCTACTGGGGATTAAGCCCACAACCTGGGCATGTGTCCTGACCAGGAATTGAACCAGTGACCTCTTGGCATATGGGGCAATGCTCAACCAACTGAGTCACAAATGGCTGGGTTAAGAAATCTATGTTTAAAAGGGAATCTCATTTATGTTCACTGTAGCATTATTTACAATTGCCAAGATATGGAAGCAACCTAAATGTCCATCGATGGATGAATGTATAAAGAAAATGTAATATATATATATATATATATATATATATATATATATATATATATATATATGTATATGGTTGGGCAAAAGTAGGTTTACAGTTGTTCATATGGAAAATAATACAATAATTAATACACGAATAAATCCTGTGTTTTGCGTACCCACAACTGTAGACCCATTTTTGCTCCACCCTATACATATACAATGGAATACTACTTAGCCATAAGTAAAGATGAAATATTGCCAATTGTGATAACATGTATAGATCTACGTGAAATAAGTCAGATGGAAATGGACAAAAGCCATATTTCATGCATATGTAGAATATAAAACAAAAAGTAACATACATACTGACAAAACAAAAACAAACTCATCGATCTAGACAACAGAATGGTGGTTACCAGAGGGGAAGAGATTTGGGAGGGGGATGAGAAAATGGGCAAAGGGGGTCAAATACATGGCAATGGAAGGAAACTAGACTTTTGGTGGCGAGCACACAGTAAAGTATACAGATATCAAATACTGTTGTACACCTAAAATGTACATAATGTTATTTATCAATGTTACCTCAATAAATTAAAAAAATTTTTTTAAAGGGAACCTGATATATTTGGGAGGCCATGTTACTTTTCCCTTCTTCTATGTTTTTATCTGGAACATGGATATGAAGGCTGGAGGTGTGGTGGACACACCAACCCTTGGAATAGAAGCTCCAAGCTAAAGAAGGTGGAGGAGAAAAACAAGGAAGCCTGGGTCCCTGATAACATAGTAGAGCCACCAAACAAGCTTCAGACTACTCTCCCTAGGGATTCGTTTATGTGAATGGGAAAAGAAAAGCCCAAACATCCACCTTGAATTTTGTATAATATTTATTTCCCATAAAACCACTGATAGGCCATGGATGGTATTAGAAGCCATGCTCCAAATAAACACCATCCTGTCTTTTTTTTTTTAAATTATCTTTATTGTTGAAAGTATTGCAGATGTCCCGCCTTTCATCCCCACCACCACCTTCACCACACTACCGTCTTGTCTTTCAACCTTCTCGAGGACAGAATCAACTAGAGAATCCTACTTTCGCCGAGGCAAAGCAA